>NC_090890.1:24933760-24961260 GCF_036669925.1 Montipora capricornis | reverse complement strand
TAAGGAATGGAGTTCTTGACATGTGATGGATGTGATATCTAGGAAAGCCAATGAAGTTTCCGAAATTTCCCAGGTATATTTAAGAGCCAGATGAAAAGAATTGACGGAGGTTATAAATTGATCGAGTTCTTCTCTGCTGGATGAAATAGCGCTGATGCAGTGGGGCCGTTGTACTGATTAAAAAATTGGTGTTCAACATATCCTACAAAAAGATTGGCATAGCTAGGTCCCATTCTTGTGCCCATCGCTACACCATTAATTTGTTTGTAATAGTTGCCGGCGAATGAAAAACAGTTAAGCGTTAAAACTAGTTCGGCAAGGCGGAGGAACGTTTCCGAGCTTGGTTCTTTGACAGTTCGTTGATCGAAAAAGTGTATAAGTGCTTGAAGGCCTTCGCTATTTGGAATGACTGTGTATAGAGATGTAATGTCCATGGTGAAAATAAGTTTGTCTTGGCCGGAGAAATTGAAATCCCGGAAAATTTTTAGTGCGTGTGTACTGTCTTTAATGTATGACAGCAAAGATTTGACGATAGGCGAAGCATTCCTTGTCTGATAAAATCTCCGAGACAAATGAAAGACAAAACACCGTTTCCTTTTTATCCACCTATATCTCAATCACGTTCAGTGATCTTCAGGATGACTAACTAACCATTGACGTACAATGCTTTTTAAATTGCTGAATTGGCAACATAACGTGCATGCACTAAAACGACTACCATTATTTTCTAACGGAAAATGTTACATTATCTCCTGCATGCACCCACGCACGTCTTTCTCTTCTGGCCATAGAAACCATCATCCTCAATGAGTCCCTGTGGTTTCAACGTTACCAGTTTGTACACCCACTGTCCTTTCTTGTCATGCAACTCTTTCCCTCCTTTGGCCCTGTCTATCAACTGTATACTCACATGTTCTAAACCTAAATGTCCCTGACAATGAAAATGTTGGTAAAGAGAATAATCATTACCCTTACTTTCCGAAGTCAATTTAAGATGTGCATTGATCCTACTCCTGCGATTATGAAACCTAAACTTAAAAGTAGTGGTCACTGAGTGCCACATTTCCTAGTAATGAGATAGATCACATTGTTGGAGTTGCGGTTCAAGTCATAATTTATGCTGAATTCCTTTCCAGTGGTTTTACTGCAAAAATTTCTTCCCACGCATAGAAAATCCCAAAGTTTGGCAGCAATTACTATTACGTGTTGATGTGCCCTTTACTTCATCCTTGGAGCCACTCCGAAGCCGAGCACGAACCCTGCAAATAATCTGAGAGACATTTCGGCCTCCTAAAAGGGACAATTGGAACTTCTTTAATGGCATCCTGGCATCTCTTTGATGAGTGGAGAACCGGATGTAACTCCCTCGACAAACCCCTGATATTAAGTAGACCCGGATGATAAGTCACTGTGAAAGAAATCCTGCTTTTTTCTATCTTTGGTCAATCCCTCAAAGCTTCGTTACTAGGTGTCCGTCTCGCTCTATCCACTTCTTGTTCAATGAAATTCTTCTCATATCCCCTTTCTACCAAACAAATTTACACATCCTGTATTCTTCTTTCAAAGAAACTCTCCTTAGAACAGATCCTCCTCAAACGTAGTGCTTAGGCATAAGGAATCCCTTTCTTGCAGGAATTCAGGTAACAAGACGCTTGGTGAAAATACTGATGACTGTCGGTGGCCTTGATATAAACATCCATCTCCAGATTTCCCGAAGCATTAATCACTTTGACATCCAGGAATTCGACCTCATCATAGGACCATTTTGAGGTAAACCTGATCGTTCCACGCCCTTTAAGACTCTCCTCTCCCTCTGCCCCGATTATCAAAATATCATCAATAAAACGCCACTAAGTGTGGGGTTATATTTGACCTTGTGAAATTAATTGTCTTTCCAGTTTATCCAAGAAAATGTTTGCCTTCGTTGGTGCTATCCGAGTCCCTATCGCTGTGCCTAGTTTCTGGACAAAATGCTTACCATCAAATTCAAAAATTTTGTTTTTAAGAACTATTTCCGTAAAATCTGCCAAGTCATTCTTAAGATCCTTTAGTTTCGTCCCCTTGTCCACATTTAAATCCCATGCTAACAACGCCTCTCTCACCGCCTCTAAGTCCTTCATCGTGCGGTATGTGGGGATATAACCCCACAATGTCTGCTGTACATAATGTCGCTCCCTCTGGTAAAGTGCCTATGTTTGTTGATTTTCTCAAAACGTCATTTGTGTCCTTCATGTAAGAAGTAATGATCGAAACTATAGGTCTGAGATGGTGGTCTACAAATCTTGAAATCTAACCGGACGCCCTGGGCAGCCCTCCTTATGTACCTTAGGTAACAAATAGAACCGTCTGGCTCTCTCCTCTCCTCAAGCCAACAAATAGTCTTCAGTTTGATCGTCTATGTTCCCTTTTCGATGAGATTCCAAAATCCCTTGGATGACTTTCGTAATCATGTCCCTCGTGGGGTCCTCCCTTTTCGATGCGATTCCAGTATCCACTTCGGAGAATGCTCTTAACTTCTAGCGTCAACGTTCTTTGTCTTATAGGGGCAAGGTGCTCGTCATCAAGGCCTTGGCCCTTTCCTGTGTGTGGTACATGACACTCTCATCCATGTTCCCCGGTGGGTCAGTGTCGAATAAAGTACTTTAATTTTTAAGTTTTTCTGGAACAGTAAGCGGGACTTGGTAGCTCGTCGTTCAGCCTTCTTGTTTGGGTGGTTTTTCTGTGGTTCATTTTCAGTGTAAGGTTATGGCTCTTCATGTTCAGTGGGTTTGTCCTTTTGTTTCTTCTCCGTCTTCTTGGGTCTCTTTTATGATTTTCTTCCCTGCTTGCATATCGTTTTTTCTTCTCCTCGTTGTTTTCCTTTGGATTCTTTTCCTCCTTAAAATCACTCATTGTTGACTGCTTGGCGGGCGCGTAAAGGATCCGTTACCACGTCTACTTTGGGTATTGGCTCTGGTATTGATTTTTGTCCTGTTTCGTCTATGTCTACTAAATATGCTTATTTGTTTGTTTTGTCTGAAAATGCTGTCGGCTCCTCATAGTGAGGAGAAATTCTGTCCTTTGTTTGGTTCTCTTTAATGGTCTTCTACTTGGCGTCAGCTTTTTTTTTTTTGATTTGGATCGTCCTGTCATTGATTTATGTTGGAACGTTTCTCACAGGGTCCTTTGCATGGCCAAGAGGCATGCCTCTTTAGGTTATGCTCTTTCTACTACCTCTTTTTGTTCTGATCCCATGGAGTTGCTTCAGCATTTGCTTTTCTACTGTCCTCTGGCAGTCAGTGTCCTGTCTGGGCTTCAGTCTATCATGTTTTTGGCTTCTCCTCTTTGTCTTACTATCTGGCTTCGTCACATGCTTTTTGGTTTCTCTGCTGATGAGTTGTCTGCGGTTCCTCGTGTTTTTGTTGATCTGATTAATGTTTGCAAGTTTTGTAAATGGGGAGCTTGTAATGAAGTTCGTATTAGGGGAGTTCATCCCTTGGCCGTTGATGTTGTGGGGCGTGTCAAGTCTTGTGTTCGGTTTTATCTCCCTTTGTTCTTCCGTTGTTTTTGGTCTGACCGCCGGTTCGATTCCTCGCCGAAGTTGGTGTGTTGGTTGGCCCCCGTTTAAGGTGAACCATTGCGTTTGACGGAGTAGTCATTATGTCTGGCAGCCATTGCACTCACTCTACCGGGGTTACTTACTTACTAAACTTACTTGATGATGACCGAAGCAAGGTCAAAACGCCGTTTTCTACTGTTCCTCTTTATCTTACAATGTTTCATAAAACCCTTACTGTTAAGGCTTTTAAAACAGGATAATCAACTCCGCTTGTTCAGAAGACTACAACAGTGCAGACAAATTGCCACGGTTCCGTTTCCCTCTTTGTGAAGATTTTCGACCCTACCCCAACTTTCACCAAAGTGGACCAGGATAGGCGTGGTAAATGGAAACGTTCTTCCGAGACATTCTCAAAGAGCGTGTTGGCCGGAGAGCTTTAATATAACAAAAGTCTGAGGGAATCCCTCAAGTTGGAGATTAATTCAATCTATGAAGAGATACATCAAACTTGGAGTATTTTCTGTTACATCTGCATTTTAAGAACTATGACTGAGCTTCACAAGAAGCACTAACAAGAAGTCTTGGATATCCTCACCCAAAAGTGCTTATTGTCCAGGGAAATGGACATTGACAAACACATCATCAACATCTCTTTGTTCAAGGTTTCCTTTTTTCAAAAGCTTGCGCTCTGTCGTGATTTGAAATTTGCCGTCCCAAAACATGCATCCTTGATTCGTGACCTCGCAGCATCTACTCTTACACTACGGTCTTTAGCATTAAATAATATTCATTGCAAAGGCCCTAAACCTCCTCAATCACTCTTGAAAGCCATCCGCCGGTTAAAGACAGCATAGTAATAACTAAACCGACAAAGGGTCTGGTGTTGTTGTTATGGACAAGGATGAAATAAAAATAAATGAAAAGATGGGTTGTTTGTCAGAAGTACCTTGTACACTGTACCTGTTATCATTCGCCATTAGTATTCACTGAGGGAAATTTCATCTACAACCACTGACTAGAATTTGGTAATGTTAATGGGGACAGTGAGTGATTAACCCATTGACTCCCGGGGTTCCCCATTGATTAGTCAAATTGTCGGGCGTTAGACAGAGTAAAATACTCAGGGCGGTTTGGGAGTCAAAGGGTTAAATACATAGTCTGTGCAAAACAAATCTTTTGTTTCGTCTTAGCATCATTCCGTTTAATTTTCTGAACAAGACACCTGAAGGTGTTTAAGCGGGAAGTGTTCATGGATGCAAGGATTATTTTGAATGGCTTTGCGCACTTATTATGTCCTCCCAGATATGCAAGAGAATGAGATTCATTTTAATTGAAATAAATGTTGATAGAAAGAGTAATACTGATAGTGAAGTTGAATTGTTTCAGAATTGGTTAGGATTACCCTCTCACCTCCAGAAAGACTCCCACTGACACCGTGCTCTTGTTTTCCCTCTCCGAGCAGCAGAGGGGAGGGACGATCATACCTACGATCATTAAGAGTAGTTTAACACAAATCAAGAACATGCATACATTGGTTGGTATGATGGTAAGATTAAACCAAGTGAAAAGCAAACATAGACCTTAAAGTGCTACTATGACGAGAAAAATCAATCCTCCTTTTTCTTTGGATTTCAAAACTAGGTTAACTTAAAACTAAATGACCAAAGTTTTAAGCCTTCATTTAAAAAAGACACCTGTTTATTGTAACTGGGATTTTCCTATTTAATAGTTCGCCAATACTAACTTTAAAATCTTGAGAGAGCTGGATCGAGGAGGAAATAACGCCAAAGACTCACTTTTTTAAGAATATGCAGCTGAATTGATATGCAGCACAGGAGGTTCAGGCTTTCAGACTTTTAAATTCGTGTTTGGCATATATAGTAAGTAGTATTTACACACTGAGATTTTAAGCTAGTGAGTAAATGATGTCACCTTTCCCTAGATCCAACCCTCTGAGGTCCAATCAGTCAGATTTGAATGTGAGTAATGGCAAGTAAACACTCTTCCGATGAAAATCAAAGTTCAACATTTTTTTGATAATAGTAGCACTTTAAGCATGATGTTTATGGCAAATGGCAAGAATAATTAAACTTCTTGCTGTCGGCATCACCTGTTTGTGCAGGTAAGTGAACAATATTTGCATTAAATGTTATTAAGAGACTTTTCCCTATTTTTCCAATGCGTTGATTTGACCCACTGACCCCTGACAATGAGACTGAACAGATCATGTTTTACCGTCTAATGCCAGACGATTTTCATGGTCACCAGGGGGCATCCTGGGGAGCCTGAGGAGTGAATGGGTTAAGAAGTATCACATTGAACATTTTGATTAAGAATCACTTTTTGTCATGCTTTCTTTCGCTTTTTCGTGCAACCTTTCAAAACTGTGTTCTATTGGAGTTGTACCATGTTCGAGTTAAGGGCACCTGAGGAGTGAACGGGGTAAGAAGTAACAAAAAAGAGCAAAATCAGAATCGCTTTTTGCCATGCTTTCTTTTGCTTTTGCACACCCGTATTGTGTTAAGAGTATGCAAAAAAATCACCAACAAGTAGCATTTTGCTCAATTGCTATGAAATTTGCATGATTTCTGGTATTACATGGTCCCAGATTCCCTGACAGTTTCCTGATTGTAGCTAAAAGCCAGCTTACATAAGGGCCCATGTCAGTTCAGATCTTTGCAGGCTTGCATTGCCCAAGGCTGCCCATTGGGTGAAATTTAGTTTACAGTCATGTGATTCAAAAAGCCAACAAAATCTCATATATTCTAGAGAGGTCCCTTAGGTCAAGG
This sequence comes from Montipora capricornis, assembly GCF_036669925.1. Classification (NCBI taxonomy): domain Eukaryota; kingdom Metazoa; phylum Cnidaria; class Anthozoa; order Scleractinia; family Acroporidae; genus Montipora; species Montipora capricornis. Next base: position 24,954,933 of record NC_090890.1, on the reverse strand, counting down.
GAACAAGGTACTCCGATGAAAACCATTGACCAAAGAAAATGATGTGGTCTGACTACGTCATCTGATGTACTGAGGTGCTTCCAGAGAAATATTATGAATATCCATTGCTCTGAGAGCAAGCTGACAGCAAGATGGATTCTTGGTTTAGAATGAACCAAACACCAGACAGTACTAATAATTCATCCAATAAGATATGCTTGCCATTCAACCCAGCTGTAGAAAGAGGCAGGAACAAAAGTCGGAAGGGATCAACTCAGATCAAGTCAGATTGACTCGGATCATTAAAAAAGACAACAATTAGATGAAGTTGAAACGTTTAACCATTTGAAGGTTAAGATACTTCAAATTGGGCCAAATCAAGTGAGCCTTCTCATGCATTCTTCATAAAATGCCTTCTAATGCATTTGAGGAGCGGCAAAGGTGTACCCACGAGCGCCACAGGCACAAGCCTCAAGGGGGGGTTGGTGGATCCGGGAGCATGCTCCCCTGAGAAAATGTGTGCCTCTAAGATGCCATTTCTTACATTTTGAGATCACAGTCAATGGACCGTAGTGGAGTTTTTAATTGACAGTGAAAGCTAAGGTCTACTGGTCCATATCACATTTTTGGATAACAAGATTTGCTTGCATGGGAAATGTAGCATAAAAATACAAATGGACAGGTCAAGCTTTGGGCTTCATTTATCGACAAACTTAATCTCAATTTTGACAGAAAAACCAAAAATAATCATACTAAAAAGACTGGTTAAACAAAGAAAACATAATGTTTCTTTGGCTTGGAGGAGTTTCAAAAACCAGGAGAACATTAAGCAAAAGCAGGGGGCCAGAAATATTCGCCAAAACAGGAGGTTTCAAGCCAAAACGGGAGAGTTGGAATCTCTTTATTGTGAGCAATAGCATACGAAGATGAGGATCCCCGACAGGCCAATCAATGGCTCAATGCCGCTCAAAATTTAATTACAAGCTTGGCAAATAAAATAACATTAAAGCAACAATTGCGTAACTCCAAATGTCAACAAGTGCTTATGCAAGGATGACAATGACAACAATATCAGGCAGGTTGTTCCACATCCTGATCGCGGTGTGCAGAAAGCTTCCGTCCAAAGAGGTCGTACTGACACAGGAGGGAAAAGAGCATGGTTTGGCATGGACAAACTGTTGCGTGCGATTCGCCGCATCTCGTATGGAGGTGGAAGCATGGAAATAAGATCGGCAGGGCAGTTAATAGTGTGCATCTTGTAGAGAAGTGTAGTTGCAACTACCCGCCACCTGTGAAACACACTTGCCTGAGCACAGGCAGTAGCTTCGTTAGTTCCAATGATCTTCACAGCTTTCTTCTGGATATTATCAAGAAGGGTGTGATTGGAAGGCGAGGCATTCATCCAACACAGCCAAGAGTACTAAATGACACTGCGCACTTGTGCTTTATACATGGTGGCTATAGACTACTTTCATAAATGGCCACCACCTTTACCTTCTTTTATATTTATGTTACTTACTCCTACCGGCCTCAATTTGAAACAAATATTCTTTTGAAATTTGCTTGTTCTAGCGAGGCGAGAAAGGCTTATTAGCATTGAATATTTGGCTGCCATTATCCTTGGAATTCAGAATGCTCGAGATCTTACAGAGGGGAGCAAGTTCTTTGGCCAGCAGTTTTAGATACCTTGGAAAGGTGTTTGGACCACACCAGCTTACTATCGAAAGTTATGCCGAGGATGTTCAGCTTGTCTTGCAAGGGCAGATTGTACCCACCGGAAACTAGATTTGGAGACGATGGAAGCTTTTTCCCAGACTACCACAGAATGCCTCTGTAAAGCACTCTTTCTTAGTATGCAAATATGATGATATTTCACCACAACATTTGCCAATAATGTGCTGATTTCTTCACACAAATAAGATGTTGTACCACACTGTACACTGAACAAACTTCTGTCCAGCACCACTTTGATTAACAACTTAAAGAAAAGAAAAGCTCCCACATTGCAACCTTTCAAAACTGTGTTCTACACACTGCGAAATGACAAAATGCACTGCGGTTTTACCAAGGACTATCCGAACAACTTCACTGCGCTGTAGTGTAGTAATGTAGTCGGAGACTACATTAAGATGACATATAGTACGACCGAAAGACGCTTTCGAGCTGAGTAAACAAGATGGCGTGGTTTACAGGATTTCCTGTTAATGCGGTAAAGTCTACAAAGGCGAGACTGGAAGACCTATGCAATGAGCAAGACATCCGACTTGCCCGCACCCAGACCTACGCCGTTTCAGAACACGCTAACAACACCGGACACAGCCCGCTTTGGAACAAAGTAAAGTTTATTGATCGTGATCTTCATTGGCACACACGCAGGGTCAAAGAGGTGATTCACATAAGACTTCACCCTAACAACATCAACAGCGATAGTGGAATAGAAATTCCGGAAGCACAGATGCCCACGATCAAGAAATACATCAACAGCAGAACTGTATGGCAGTGGACTCCCGAAGGAACAACACACCGAAACAGTGGGGATCGAAATGCACCAATCACAGCTGCTGAAAACCAACCAATCACATCCTGCTTAAAAGGTGACATGTAACCAGTCGACCTCATCGCCTGATGAAGACTAGCAGTATGCAGTACGTCATGATCTAGATCACAAGTGACCACATCGTGAGACAAACGAGAATACTTTATTACCACATAACTTTCTGTTGTACATTTCTTTCTGGAGACTTGCAAATGTTAGCCCCTGGTGATCCCAGAATCCTTTACGCATAACATGGTCTCCAATTACTGGCAAATGTTGTGCTTTAATCGCATGACATTTTCAAGCCACCACTGAAGTTCTGTCAACGGCAGGGGAGATAAGCGCATAATACTCGACAAATCACCCTTGTTGCCAACTAGGGCGCTGTACTTGTCACGCTCCAAATGCTGGTAATGTTATGGGCCGTATTCCACCCCCGGAAAGTTGGAAACTAAATTGTCGATAACCTCAGCTACCTGTAGGATGGTAGCGGTGGTTTTCTGGAAAGTGAGTTGGGCGTGACTTTCATATGTACCAAATCAAGGTCAAAACCGAGAAATGTCAGTCTCTGAGATGGCCCAAACACCATTTATCAAGGTGTACAAAGAACCCTAAACGCATAAACATTTTTGTCATGTCAACAACGTTGACATGGCATTTCTGGAAAGTGTCACCTTGAAGATTGGGATCATTGATGTACCCAGAACTTAAATGTCCCACACACCGCAGTGTAGAGTAAACAGGTTTTAACAGCTTAGTAAAAATACGGGGTGCACTGGCCAGACCGTTGGGAAGACAAGTGTACTGAAAATACTCGCCTTCAAAATAGTGTTGTGGCTTCTCGCGCCCTTCTTTCTTTTTATTGAACTTCGGATATGGGCTGCACCCTAAAAAAATGTTAATTCTTGGAGCCCTGGTACTGGTAGGAACGAAATGTGTTGTCCCTCCTGGCTAGCGAAGGAACCATGCATGCAGTGTCAGTGAGTGCTGTACATGCTGTGTCAACTATGTGAACACAAAACCTGGAGACTTTAAGAACTGACTACGTCAGTCACTCCAGAAAGAAGAGTTTTCAGTTTCAGTTCGTTGTCACAACTGATCACGCAAAGCGCAAAACATGCAATGACTCACAAAAGCACTGTGCTACAGTAAAAACCCGCGTGTAAGAATTAACCTACATTTTTCCAAGTTTGGCCAAACAGGTTTTTATATCTGGGGATAGTTATTGCCAAGAAGGTTCTTAATTAGGTTCTTACGTTTTCAGTAGAAACCATTCCTGTACAAGCAGAAAAAATAGGTTTGGTCCTTTATAATACAGCATTTATTTATAACTGTCTTGTCATGAGCCGTTTGCAAGACTAACTAAACAATTACATAGTTACACTATAAACAAAGTATCTGTTACTGTATATTTTGTAGGCGCCTCATTAGCAGTTCTTTCACGGTAATTTGTTCGCTCTTGTATTAATTGCCTCAGAGGGGCGTATTTAACCCTGATTATGCATGTTTCGACATATATATATGTACACACATGTATAGCACATGTGGCTTTCTTTTTTTGGCTTCCCTACGTCTTGTGGTAAAGAGTTCGAATTTACCGTTTAGTTATTTAAGTTTCAAGTTTTCCTGGGTCGTCTAGTTGTGTTGGGCTGTTTAGCTTACTCCACATCTCGGAGAAATCCCAGATAACGTTTGTAATTATCGGTTGCAAGTTTGCACATATTTTTGTTTTATCAATCATGTAATTAACTCTCGCTCATTAACCCTTTTATTTTAACTTTCCTGTTTTAGAACCAGCGCTTTGGAAAGGATTGTTACTAGCTCGAACTCCACATGAGAAACCACGCAAATCTCCTCCTGGCATTGATTCAAACCCCCCGATAATAAGGACTTCTCCGAGTAGTTCTGGGAGTGATTTGGGAAAAAGTAAAGGATCACAAGCAAAACTGGCAGTTGCTCAGCTGAAGATTGAAAAACTCTGGGAGCAGCAAAGGTTGAAGGAAAAGCGACATGAGTTAGATAAAGAAAGGCTCAGAGTAGAATTGGAAATGGAGTTGTTAAATGCTCGCGCAGATGCTAAACAAGCTAAGATCGAGTTATTGATGGCCAACGAAGGGGGTGAGGGCTTGATCAACAGATCCATCAGCACACTTAATGTACCTAAACAGACACGCCATGAAACAGTTGGGAGGTATTTTGAATCATACGATGAAGTACCAAGACTAATTAGCTCCTACCCTGCTCCAGCAGCCTGAAAGAATACCACATGTTCAAGGATTTCCTCACCATTCTGCGGATTCCATTGATGTTCCAGAAGTACAAAGGTTCCTGCAGTCGCAACAAGAAGCCACGAAGCAACAAGATGAAACTGTTCGGTTGGTGGCTACTAGTTTGGAGAGGTTGGAGATGCCCAAGGGAGAGTTAATGTCCTTTGACGGTGATCCGAAGAGGTACCCCCAATTCATCAAGGGCTTCGAGGTAAACATGGAACGCAGACTATGATGAAAAGCTGACCTTGTCGATACAGTACTGTAGAGGAGCGGCGAAAGAGGCAATAGAAAACTGCATTATGTTACCTACGGAACGAGGCTATTGTGAGGCCAAAGATATCCTAGAGAAGAACTTTGGACAAAAGCACATAGTCGTATGAGCCTTCATTGACAAAGGTATTAAAGGTCCTCAAATTCGAGCTTCCGAACCTGATAAGTTGTCTCAGTTGGTCCGTGACATGAGGAACTGTATCTTGAATTCTGAACACATGCATTACCAGGCTGACATTAACTCCATGGACACACTTAAGAGGGTAGTTATGCGTCTCCCTTCCCATCTTCAGGCGAAGTGGACCGAAGAATTGAGCAGATTGATTGAAGTGGAATTGACCCAGAGTTCTCTCACCCGACTAAGTTTGCAGAACGACGTGCAGTTGTTGCTAATACTGTGTTTGGCAAGTTGGTAGGGACTAAGCCTGATGGAGAAAAGGATCCAAAACCTGTCAGGAGGAAGATGGCCCATGATCAAGCAGTGAAGGTTACGACTCTCACCACACAAGCTTCCTATGGTTATCAGAGACAAGGAATTGCATCCGAACCCAGACAAACTCAAAGTGCAGGGATGCAAGTGTCAAACAGTCCTGAATTTCCATGTCCATCTGTCTGCTTGTTTTGCAATGGCTCTCATGTCTTGGAGAAATGATTCAGGTTCAGGGATAGGTCGTACATTTATAAAGAACGTAAGGAGAACAAGAGACTCTGTATGAACTGTTTGAAGGAGAACCATGTTGCTAAACGATGCAGATTAGCAAGAGCATGCATGCTTAGTGGCTGCGCTAGATGACACCACTCACTTCTTCATCCACCTCCGGCTTTAGGGGAGGTATCTAGAGTTGCTAACTGTGAAGCCCAGCGAGTTCCTGTCAACCAAGGTCCATGTAGTGCTTCTGGGGCCAAAGAAGGTCAATGTGCTGCGATTGGTTCCAGCAGACCCCGTGTTGGTTTTAGAGTTGTTCCAGTTAGAGTCCGTGATTGTGATGGCGGACCCGAAGTAGAGACGTGCGCATTCTTGGATAATGGTTCAGACACTACTCTTTGCTTAAAAGGCCAGGTCCAGTGGCTCAGTTTGAACAGAACGCCTAAGCATTTTACTTTGCCTTCGATTAACTCTGAGAGCTCCCCTAGGGTGGGTTATAAAGTTGCGCTGGATGTGATGGCTCTTAATGGTGATGACAGTGTGCGTTTAGACAAGGTCTGGATCGCCTCCCAGTTCTTAACAGAAATGTTTCTTGTGAAGAAGACGTGAAGCGATGACCTCACTTGTGCAGCATAGAGTTTCCCAAGCTCGATGGAAAGGCCGTTGAGATTTTGATTGGAAATGATGTCCCAGAGGCCCATTGGGTTTCTGAGCAGAGGTGTGGAAGACGTAAGCAGCCCTATGCTGTTAGAACACCCTTGGTTGCACACTTATTGGTCCCCTGGGCCAAACGTCGACTTCTGAGGCCCAAGTCAACCTTGTTTGTGGAGGACAAGAAATGCTGTCAAATCAGTTTAAGAGACTGTACGACGCTGAATTCTCTGAATCCCTGTCCCTGCATTTTCTGTTGTCTGTTATCCTGCCAGCAAAGACGATATTGCAAGAGTTATGCAGACAAGACTATGGCTGGGATGAACAGATTCCAAAGGTGAAACTTTTGAGATGGCGAACCTGGGTTGGGAATCTCTCCAACTTGGAGCAAATCACCTGGCCACGTTGTTTCAAGCCAAAGGGATTTGTAGATTTCACCGACATCCAGTTGCATCACTTTTCAGACGCTTCCAAAGTAGGTACGGCACGGCTTCCTATCTTCGTCTTAAAGATAATGCTGGCCACATTCATTGCTCCTTGGTGTTCGCGAAATTCCCGAGTAGCTCCACTAAAGACCATTACAATTCCTAGAATGGAGTTAACCACACCTTCTGTCTCTGCAAAGTTGCACAAGTTCCTCGAAGAACAACTCTATTTACCAATCCACAGGTCTATATTTTGGACAGACACAACCATAGTCCTCCAGTACGGAATGAAGCCAAACATTTCCAGATATTCGTAGCCAACAGACTTGCAATAAGTCATGATGTTTCGTCATCACGTCAGTGGCGCCATATTGATTCACAGTCTAATCCAGCAGACCTAGCTTCACGAGGATTGTTGAGCATCGACTCTGAGAAATTGTGGTTTTGGCTTGAGGGCCCGGATTTTCTGAAAGAAGAGGAATGAAGTGGCCTAGCCTACAAATAGAAATACCTAGCTTATGTGATGATGATCTTGAGCTTAAGCGAAGAAACTCACAAGTCCATACTGTGGTACAAGAAGACGTTCTGCAGTCATTCCTTTCAAGTTATTCCTCTCTCTATAACCTCCAGACATCAGCAGCTTGGTTGTTGCACTTTAAAGATCATTCACGTGTGCAAATTATCAAGCTTCCCACTGAGAAATACACCAAAGGAGGTTTGACAGTCAAAGAAATTACCAGCTGAGAGCAACAAAAGAAATAGTGAAAGTTATCCAACAAGAGACATTCCCTAGGGAGCTGGTCATCTTGCAAAGAATAACACAAGAACCGACAAGGCATTCTTCTGAGCGAAAGCTCCTCCGTGAAAGACTTAATTGCATAGGATATACCAGTCCACTACGCAAGTTAAGCCTGTTCCTTCATGATGGTGTAATTTGTGTTGGAGGACGTCTCAATAATGCGTCTATCCCATTTAGCACTAAGCACCCCATGACTTTGCCGAGCAAGCACCCGGTCACAGACTTGATCATTAAAGACTACCACGAAAAAGAGGGCCATGTAGGCGATGGTCACGTATTGGCAAGTCTCAGACAGAGGTTCTGGTTCTGGAAATGCAGCCGTTCGACGCATGCTCAGGAAGTGTCTCAAATGTTGACTCTGGAATTCCAGCCCATGTGACCAGATCATGGCCCAGCTACCTTGCCCAAGAGTTAGCCCTTACTTCCCACCGTTCTCATCTGTAGGAGTAGACTTCTTTGGGCCGATACTCTTAAAAGAGAAACGAAGCCACGCTAAAAGATACCAGTGCGTTTTTACTTGCCCAACTATTCGTGCCGTTCACATCGAGGTAGCACATGACCTCACAAGTGATTCATTTATTGAAGCATTTACCAGATTCGTAAGCAGATGTGGGGCGCCGATCGAAGTGTTCAGCGACAATGGAACAAATTTCAGAGGTGCTGAGCCTGAAATCAAGGTTGCTTTAAGGCAGTGGAATTCTTATCGTATCAGTACAATGTACTTGTCTCAGATGTCGAGGTGTGCAATGGCACTTCAATCCTCCTTTGGCTAGCCACGCTGGGGGTGTCTTGGAGAGGATGATTTGCTCAATCCAAAAAATTCTTCACCTGCTCTTGGGTAACCAGCTAGTTGACGATCAAACACTGCTTACCTTCATTGCTGAAATGGAAAAGATTCTGAACGACTGTCCTCTTATTCCCCCGTCAAGCGACCCACGTGATCCTGGGCCTTTGTCTCCAAGCAAACTTCTCCTTCTGTGCCCAAATATGTGCTGCCATCCTAACAAAATGCATGGTGTCAACAACCAGTATAGGGGCAAACGTTGGAGACAAGTTCAATATTTAGCAGACATTTTTTGGAAACGCTGGATCCGGGAGTATTTACATGTACCTACCCTTCAAGTGAGGAAGAAATGGCTTAAAAATCGGCCACAACTTGCTGTGGGTGACTACGTACTTCTAGTGGATGAGAATTGTCCACGTGGACGTTGGCCTAAGGGTGTCATCCAGGAAGTATTTCCTGATCGTCACAGAGTTGATCGACACGTCACTGTCAAGACTGCAATTATGAGTTTATGACGTGGCATTTGCAAACTGTGCCTTTTGGAACGGTCGCTGATGAGCAAAGAGTGAATGTACTGTGAAACTTTATTTTTGGGGGTTAGAAAGGCTTATTATTTCATCATGTGCGCCTTTCGGGGCCGGCATGTTACTGTATGTTTTGTAGGCGCCTCATTAGCAGTTTTTTCATGGTATTTGCTCACTCTTGTATTAATTGGTTTTCCTATTCAAAGGCGTTAGAGGGGTGTATTTAACCCTCATTATGCATGTTTCGATAGATATGTATATAGCACATACGGTTTTCTTTGGCTTCTCTACGTCTTGTGGTAAAGAGATCGAATTTACTGTTTAGTTATTTAAGTTTCAAGTTTTCCTGGGCCGTCTAGTTGTGTTGGGCCGTTTAGCTTACTCCACGTCTCAGAGAAATCGCCGATACTGTTTTTAATTATCGATTTCAAGTTTGTACATATTTTTTGTTTTATCAATCATGTAATTAACTCGCTCGTTAACCCTTTTATTTTAACTTTCCTGTTTTAGAACCAGCAATTTGGACTGTTACTAGGCTGCGTATCATCGGTGTTTTTTAGGAGAAACTAAGAAAGTGTGAGTGGCTTTCACTGATCCAGTTTTCTTGCTTCTATATGCAAAAACGTCCTTTTGTCTTAATTTACCGGTCACATTCATTTTATGATGGAATCATCATAATTGATCATAGTGCTACAGTATATGAAATGAAACAAACAAACAAACAAATGCACCTCTTAGTGTTCACAGAACAAGCCAGGTAAACTTGTTGTAAGAATAAATAACCCGGAAGCCCCAGCAAAGTTTTCATGTGCAGTTAACTGTTTTCTTGAACTAACTATTTTTTAAAGATTCTCTGAAACATATCAACCAGAATCAATTTTTTCAGGAAAGTCTTCAGGCTTCATGCAGGCATGTTTACAGTGAGAAAATTATGATGGACAAATTGATATGACAGTCACTGTGAATCTGTATGGGCTTTAATTTAAGATAACATCGATCGAATGCATAAATGGTGGCCAAACAAAATTATGTGCTAATTAGACTCACTGGACTTGTTTGCATGGCCAAAAATGATACAAAAGAAATGTTGCTTGAGAGCAAAAACTTGATAACCAAGTCCAAAGATCCCTAACAGCTCTACAGCCGTACAGATCTTTCCCACTACACAATGGCTATATACCCCAGATGAGCTGCTGATGGGGAGGAAGTTGCAAACCGCACTTCCTTCAACTCCAGAAAAACTGACCCCAAAATGGCCTGAAACAAAGCAGTTGTGAAAAACGGAGCAGGTGTACAAGCTGAAACAAGCAGAGACCTACAGTGTACAACCGGTAACATCAAGCTTTCACAATCCCTCAGTTAAAACCAGGAGACAAAGTATGGGTGACAGACCAGAGTTCCCCTGCTGTCATGGTGCAGAGTTTCCCCAGAACCAAGATCCCATGTTGTAAAGACAGAACAGTCCCTTCTGCGGAGGAATAGGACACCTGGTCACAATCCCAACTCCAACCACAGAGGAGGAGATTGAAAGGAAACAAGACCCACCCCATAGTCCAACGAGTAAACATTCCAACAGTTTCTCAATAACCCGTTCAGGAAGAACTGTTATTCCACCTAAGCGATTAGATCTCTGAAGGATCATGGAGGAAAATGAGTTAAGGCATTGAGTTTTCAAACAAAGAACAAAGAAAGGACATTGGACTGACACAATAAATTTTTCATTTGATTTTTTTGATTGATTGTTTGATTCTCATCAGTTCAGTGATTTAAGCCTTCTTGATTTGTCTTATTTTAGCGAAAGGGGGATGTGAGGTTATCGTTTGATCAATGACGTCATACATAACTGACATTTAGACGTCATTTTATATAAGTTGCTGATTGTAAATGTACATCTAGGATAAATAACTATGAATATATATCTATATAGCTGTTCTAGAGAAGACTACACAAAATGGCCCTTATCCAGGCAATTTGCCATAATCTTCAACAACGGATCAACTTTTTTCAAGATTACTCAAATGGAATCTGAACTCAATCTTGCCCATTTGTATCCATTCATGCTTCGCTTTCTTTTTGTTCTATTTCTTTTATGTTGTTCAACAGTCTTAAGTGGTTATTGCAATATTTCATTCTACTCTTTGGGCATATTGGGTGTCATGAAATTCACATGATAAGTTTGTGTGACATTGCCCCTTTAACTTTTTGCCACATTTACCAAGATGCTTAGAGATTTCATGTCCGTAAGGTTGACAAAATACATGTAAATGGGGTAAGAAAAATGGCAAAAACGTTTACACCATGTACCTTTCGTGGGAATGTGAAACTTCAGATTGTTGTCTTCTAATTTTTGGCAATGGACTGGAGCAGTCTTCTCTTCTAGGTTTTGAATCTGCTGAGGACAGATTAACTTCATGTGCTTGTGCTAAATTGGAAACTGGAAAAAACCTCTTCCTGTGGAAAGGAAAGATTAATATTCACAGCATATTAGCAACTAAAGAAAAGAACATGACATTATCTCAGTGGTAGTCAATATCATTTAAGTCATGTTTACAAGATTTGCTTCCACCTCTAAAAAGTGAAAAGTGAAGCAACATCTATTTTATCACCACTGCACTTGCATAATTTTCATATATATATAACGAACTGCAGACAGTACTGTTTCCGCCTTCTGGGCCTCATCAGTGCATATATCTATACATATACATATAATATATATATAAATGTGGAGGTCGAGTCAACCTTGGCGTAAAGTGCTCAATGCTGTGGTAGCAGAGCTAAGTATACATAAGCTGAAGGATTAAAGTGTCCCTGTGATAAAAAAAAACACTTCCTTTTTCCTTTTAAAACGTGGGTCACTTAGTGTTTTGTTAACATAGTTTTGAAATCCAAAGAAAAATATGAATTGATTTTTTGGTCACAGGGGCACTTTAACGAGGACGCATCGATTCTATGTTACTCTGAGTTTCACGCCTAAGCGCTCGTCAGACAGAACTTTAATCAACTAAGATCATACCATCTTATGTACAAATTAGATAAGTAGCTAATTCACACGTAGATCAGATTATCACATTAATGAATTAATTAGCTACTTATCTAATTTGTATATAAAAAGGTATGATGTTAGTTGAATAAAGTTCTGTCTGATGAGCGCTTAGGCGCGAAACTCAGAGTAACAGAGAATCAATGCATCCTCTTTAATCCTTCAACTTACATGTGTATACATATATATATATATATGACTGCCAGTGGAAAAACTGAAGACTTCATCTGCTATAAAAGTGCTCGATGGTTAAACCAGAGCTGTGAATAAAGATGAATTTCTGGAGTCGGACTAGTTCAAAAACATTTAATTGCTACTCGGAGTTTCATGCTTCTAATGAAGCAATCATCAGGCAACTGACAACAATAACGGTTACATGTAAAGATATACAAATTTGAAATTGGGGAACAATGCTTACTAGCATAACGTGTCAAGATGTGATTGGACGGCAAAAGCGCTAAACGATCGGGTAAGACTATTTTAGGTGAACGCGCTACTTAACAGAAGTGTCGACATTTCCGGCTTACAAATTATGAAATATTTTTCCCATAGGCAAAGATTACATTTTTTGTTGGCATTAGAATACGACCTAGCTTGCTTTACTTTTTTCCACTTAATCTGATAATTGATGTTCTGTTCTTTTAGACTCCAAATATACTTGCTGAGCTCGGTTACATTTTTGTACCGTTCGTGCCTGAAAGAACATGTATGGTTTCTGTAGCGCTCCTTGAATGTTGTATCACACAGACCGATGTATGTCTCTTTTGTCTGTGAGGTCACGACCTCTGCTTGGTAGACAATGTTCCGGGTGTTACAATTTCCCTCAAGTGGGCAGGAATTCTTGTCTCGGCAATTACAGTTGTCATCGATTTTTTCTGATTGATTTGATGATTTACTGATCTGGGCTTTGTTGTGGCTGGAGATGATGGTTTTTACGTTTCTCATACAGCTGTAGCTCAGCTTAAGGGTGTTTCGGTTGAAGATTTTGTGTAGTGGATTGGATTTAGGAAAATGTTTATCAATTAGTTGGAGGAAGCATTTACCGACTTTTGTTTCCACATTTTGGCTGTATGGCGGGTTAAACCACGTGATGTTTCTTTGACGGTTCTTGCTCTTTCGTGATGCATCAGGAATTGGCGCTTTGTATGACAGGTTGTACTTGTAGCCACTTTTATTAAGCGCATCTTGGTACACACCTTTGGCCTTGTCAAAGCAATCTTTGTCGGATGAAATTTCTGAAAGACGCTTGTTGATGGATTCGGGAATGTTTCTTAGGATGGAAGGTGGATGGTTGGATTGCTTGCAATTGTGTACATACAGCGGTATGTTTCCTTCTTTTGTGTATGGTGAGTGCTTTCCGCTTTTTAGGTCGAGGGTGACATCTAAAAAAATGACTTTTGTTAGGTTGGCATCTACTGTGATTTTAAGGTCATTATCACGGAAAATTTGGCAGATATCTTTCTTAATTCTCTCGATCTCTTGTGGTGGTTTATTGAATGCTGATAGCCCATCATCGCGATAAAGACCAATGCTATTTCCGTACTTTTCGGTGAGGCGTGATAAGATGTAGCAACCAACCAGCTCGCATGTTTCTGCTCCATCAAATGATCCCATGGTGACATCGAATCGGTCGTTGGAGGTCTTCTTTTCCCATGGGACGTTTTCGCTGAACAGCAGTGACCTTTTAGCGTGGATTATTATGTCACGCTCATGTGCGCTGATGGGTCGGTAACTATTGGCGAAATCCAGCGCCTTGCGGAGTAGCTTCTCGGTTATTGACGGGTAAAAATCGCCATGTCAAAACATATGAAAGATAGCACTTCTTTTTGTTGCAGGCCGTTAAACCATTTTAGAACGCTGGATGTGTTTTTCCATTGGTTGATTTTAGTTTTATTGATGATGGTCGTGTTGATATCATCAAGGATGCGCTTGCTTATCACTCCGATTTCAGATTTGGATGGATTGATTAAGCGGCAGGTCGGGTGGTCGTGGAATGCGGGTTTGTGATCTTTTAAAGTAAGAAATGCTTCCTTTTCGGCTAGCTTATCGATGCGGTCATCTAGTTTGAGATGTTCAGCTATTCTTGCAGACTGTGCGTTCAACTTTTGGACAACTTTGCTACTTGATTTTTTGTAGGTTTTTGTTACATTCTCCTTGATTAACTTGTTGTAAGCGGTTATATTCATTTCGTAATAATTTGTGGTTTTGTCAGCAGGGATCAGAAGGCTGTTAGGTTTCTTGATTTTTCTTTTGATGTCGGTATCTAGTTTTCGTTGGAAGTTCGATTTTATGTTGTTCTTGAATTTAATGTTCCGCACAAGGTCTAACATGTCTTCTTCAAAGGGTATCAGCTCGTTGATTTTAGGTCGGGAGTTTTTCGATTTGAATCCGTATGTCTCCTTCGCTGATGTTTTTTGCTGATTTAGAAAATAGTAAGCCTTCCATCGCATTCGCCGTAAGAATTGTTCCGTCTTTTCAATAAACCCTTTCATGTACTCGCTTTTAGATGGCAGTGGGATGTTCTTGGTTGAGTAGCCCAGGTTGATCTTCTCCATGGTAATAGTCGATGAGTCGAACAGAGTGCTCAACAAGTAGGAGCTTAATATGACTGCCAGTGGAAAAACTGAAGACTTCATCTGCTATAAAAGTGCTCGATGGTTAAACCAGAGCTGTGAATAAAGATGAATTTCTGGAGTCGGACTAGTTCAAAAACATTTAATTGCTACTCGGAGTTTCATGCTTCTGCAAGAATAGCTGAACATCTCAAACTAGATGTTCTCGATAAGCTAGCGGAAAAGGAAGCATTTCTTACTTTAAAAGATCACAAACCCGCATTCCACGACCACCCGACCTGCCGCTTAATCAATCCATCCAAATCTGAAATCGGAGTGATAAGCAAGCGCATCCTTGATGATATCAACACGACCATCATCAATAAAACTAAAATCAACCAATGGAAAAACACATCCAGCGTTCTAAAATGGTTTAACGGCCTGCAACAAAAAGAAGTGCTATCTTTCATATGTTTTGACATGGCGATTTTTACCCGTCAATAACCGAGAAGCTACTCCGCAAGGCGCTGGATTTCGCCAATAGTTACCGACCCATCAGCGCACATGAGCGTGACATAATAATCCACGCTAAAAGGTCACTGCTGTTCAGCGAAAACGTCCCATGGGAAAAGAAGACCTCCAACGACCGATTCGATGTCACCATGGGATCATTTGATGGAGCAGAAACATGCGAGCTGGTTGGTTGCTACATCTTATCACGCCTCACCGAAAAGTACGGAAATAGCATCGGTCTTTATCGCGATGATGGGCTATCAGCATTCAATAAACCACCACAAGAGATCGAGAGAATTAAGAAAGATATCTGCCAAATTTTCCGTGATAATGACCTTAAAATCACAGTAGATGCCAACCTAACAAAAGTCATTTTTTTA
The DNA here is from genome assembly GCF_036669925.1 of Montipora capricornis. NCBI lineage: Eukaryota > Metazoa > Cnidaria > Anthozoa > Scleractinia > Acroporidae > Montipora > Montipora capricornis. Next base: position 24,939,564 of record NC_090890.1, on the reverse strand, counting down.
GATGTCACCCTCGACCTAAAAAGCGGAAAGCACTCACCATACACAAAAGAAGGAAACATACCGCTGTATGTACACAAGCAAGCAATCCAACCATCCACCTTCCATCCTAAGAAACATTCCCGAATCCATCAACAAGCGTCTTTCAGAAATTTCATCCGACAAAGATTGCTTTGACAAGGCCAAAGGTGTGTACCAAGATGCGCTTAATAAAAGTGGCTACAAGTACAACCTGTCATACAAAGCGCCAATTCCTGATGCATCACGAAAGAGCAAGAACCGTCACAGAAACATCACGTGGTTTAACCCGCCATACAGCCAAAATGTGGGAACAAAAGTCGGTAAATGCTTCCTCCAACTAATTGATAAACATTTTCCTAAACCCAATCCACTACACAAAATCTTCAACCGAAACACCCTTAAGCTGAGCTACAGCTGTATGAGAAACGTAAAAACCATCATCTCCAGCCACAACAAAGCCCAGATCAGTAAATCATCAAATCAATCAGAAAAAATCGATGACAACTGTAATTGCCGAGACAAGAATTCCTGCCCACTTGAGGGAAATTGTAACACCCGGAACATTGTCTACCAAGCAGAGGTCGTGACCTCACAGACAAAAGAGACATACATCGGTCTGTGTGATACAACATTCAAGGAGCGCTACAGAAACCATACATGTTCTTTCAGGCACGAACGGTACAAAAATGTAACCGAGCTCAGCAAGTATATTTGGAGTCTAAAAGAACAGAACATCAATTATCAGATTAAGTGGAAAAAAAATAAAGCAAGCTAGGTCGTATTCTAATGCCAACAAAAAATGTAATCTTTGCCTATGGGAAAAATATTTCATAATTTGTAAGCCGGAAATGTCGACACTTAACCACAGAAACGAAATGACCTCTTAAGAAGCGCGTTCACCTAAAATAGTCTTACCCGATCGTTTAGCGCTTTTGCCGTCCAATCACACGGCCTTATCGCGAGAGAAGCGTATTTGAAAATTCAAAAATTCAAAAAAAACATGCGTGTGCTTATGATTGGCTGTTTGATTACAATTCAATTGTATTTAAGAATGTAATTTCTACGGTGTCTGCAAGTTGAAACCAGTTCGTTGCACTTGTTCAGCGTCGCCATTTGGGGATTCGTTATAATAAAATTTTTCTCTTCGATACATAAATTACATTGTTTACTGAGAACGAAGAATTTACAGTGTCCTGGAAGATCCTCGCAAAAGCCAGAGCGTATTCAAACCTCAGTAAACGATGTAAAGTATGTATCGAAGAGAAATAATCTATTATAACGATTCCCCAAATGGCGACGTAGAAATTACATTCTTAAATACAATTGAATTGTAATCAAACGGCCAATCATAAGCGTGCGCATGCTTTTTTTGAATTTTTGAATTTTCAAATGCGCTTCTCTCGCGATAACGGACAAACGTAGTAATATACTCTAACGCCAGACGATTTTACTCATCAATGGGGAACCTCTGGGAGTCAATGGGTTAATCACTCACTGAAAAAAAACTATGTCTCTATTATCCCATTGACATCCAAACCGGCCGAAACCGGCCAGACTTAGTATTTTACTCCGTCTAATGCCAGACGATTTTACTCGTCAATGGGGAACCCCTGGGAGTTAATGGGTTAATCATGAACAATACACAACATTAGGTGCCTGCTAAATTTTCATGTCTGCTAAAACCACAACATGACCCAAGTAATCAGTAGCCTAATTTTGTTCCTGATGTGACATTATTTGTAGGGCATCAAGTGACAAATGACACTCACAGGTCAGATCTTTTTGTTGGCATCATGGCAAGCAATGTGTATTTCGACTGCCATTCATGTGCACTCTGAAAAACATGGTCTTTCTTCAGTAAAACAGCTTTTTGATCTTTGCTTGCTATGTTGTCCTTTTCATCATCTGCTACAGTGTACGTGTGCCAGCATTCAACGATCCTCTCCACTTTTTTAACTCCCTGGTACTTTTAGCCAAAAGAATCTAATTTTCTCTGTGCCACGACAAATACCATGAGCCCGCACTCTAACTTATCTGTTACACAAAGTACCTTCCTGATCCCATATGGCGGTCAAGATGTCAATACTATGGCATGATACGCTCATGTGACTGACGAAGGCAAAAGTCAATAACATTTAGTCTTTGAATACTTTGATGAACTGTTTTCATTCAGTTGTAGAAGCAAATTGCTGGAATTATTCGCTTGACCATTAAAAGTGGTATCTTACTTCTAAAAGTCTGTTTTGCTCGTAGCATCCTTGTGCGCCCAACTGGGCGCATTTTCATGGCTTTTTTAATGGGCCATTTCTATTTTTCTTGCAAGAATACCGTAAGGGTGCAGCCTGGTGAAAACACTGTGCATGGACACTTTAAACCACAAACTAAACTTAGCTTTGGGGGAATAAAGAAAAGATCGATAGAATTGTGCAGTATCTATAGTGATATACAGAGATGCCTGTGGTCTAAAGGTGACTTTTAGTAATAAACTATGGTATATTAACAATGGGGCTCTTGTATTACCAGTATGTCTACATGGTATTTTCAGCAAGTACGAACAACCAACAAATACATGTAGCCTCAGCTACTTCACTTGAAGAAGTTGGCTTTGTTTTCCCCTAAATTGAAGTAATTAAAGAAAGAATGGAAGAAACATATATTTGAAGTGCAGGTAATAGATGAAGGATAGAAGTGATCCTTGCACTTATCTGGTCAATTTAAACAAAAGGCATCATCTTGAGGCTCTGGGGAATCAATAGAGCGTTTTCATATGACATCACGGCGGCCATGTTGGTGTTCCAAAACAAAGGAATGGCGGCCATCATGGTGTACCAAACTAATCCTCGGCTGCGGGAATTGATCTCTATTTTTATGCAAATACTTTCCTTTGTTTCAGTAATCCAATATGGCTACTGGTCATGTGTGTGAAGAAACACTCTAAAAAGGATTTGTGTGAGTTTACTATATAAACACTTCCAAATGGTCTGGATAGCACAAGTGTTACTGATATTTTTAAAAATACAACCACACTTTTGAATTTACGGAACATGTCTCAATGTTTCAAACATCATCTTCAGCCATAGTGAGTGTAGCATTATAATTTTTACTCACCATGGCTGAAGATGATGTTTGAAACATCGAAACATGTTCCGTAAATTCAAAAGTGTGGTTGTATATTTTAAAATACTATATAAACACCAATGAAATACCAAGTGAGCTTTCACACGAAAACATGATATCTTCACACGTGAAGATAACATGTTATTTTCACACATGAAAAGATGACTGTTGCTATGGTTACATATAAAAATCATACCTTTCGATACCTTTCAGGAAATGAGTTAGTATTTCATTGGTGTTTATATAATAAATGGAATATTACATGGCCACTTGGAGATACAAAATTTCTCTTCTTGTGTTGAAAAATATTTCCCTTGTTTACTGCGCTCACTCATGAAATATTTTTCAACACTCAAAGACAAATTTGGCATCTCTGCGCAGCCATGTAATATCCTCTATTTATTCCCCAGAGACCCGACATGATGACTTTTGCTTAGGACTGAATTTTAATATATCGAAAGTATGGGCTATTTAAGCGATAACAATTTTATTGTCTCTTATGGAAACCTGAAAAAGTCAGAGGGCTTCAATGAGATTCGAGCTCTACAGATCATTAGGGTTTTGCAAGGTTTAATCCTACCCTTAAACTCCCCCTTTCATGGCGTGTCTCTATGGTTTGCAATTTTTCTATTTCAGTTCTCTACACCTGGAGGGAACGAGTATTACACAGAAACCCCAAATACTGAATGTCAATAATGGTTAGCTTTCAGTTATTGCACCACACATCTACATTACAGTTACACCAATGCAGTTGCCCTATTTCCGGACACTTTTTGAAAAAATAAATTGTAACATCTTGTGGCAAAAGAGCACTAACATGCTAAAATTTAGCAATAATGTAGCTTCCACCAATGGTGAGTAGGGCATGGAGTTTCACCATTTGAAGCTCTTTGGTTTCTTAGTAATTGTGGAAAGACTAAGAGCGATTTCCATTTGACAGAACTGACCGGCCAGACCGGGCATTTGGAAGGACTAACCCTACAATGGCTTCAACTAAACATACTTCGAGGATGAATGTGAGGGATGGTCGTGCAAGTGTTCCTTCAAATTGCTGCATTTTCTTTGCAAACGGACGGGTCTGGTCGGCCAGTTATGACAAAAGGAAAGCGCCTTAAGTCAAATTCGGTGCCCTAATTCCGGACAGGTTGACCTATACCCGGACGATCGTTACGAGATGCATACTATTCTCGATCATGCCAAAATACACCGTATAAAAGTCAAATAAAGAAACTTTCCTTTTAAAAAAACTTAAATTTTGTCCGAATTTTAAAGCATTTTATTTCATTTTAGCGAAGAAGTCATCACTGTATTGAAAACACTCAAAAGGTATTTGCAGAAAGCTAAGACTTGTGACTGATGGGAAAACAACAATAGGAAACTGGATTGGACGACACCCGTATTTTCGAATTTCAATCTTTATTGCAAACACGTTTCTCGGCCATTTCCTTCACGGCGCTGTCCCTACTGTTTACGATATGATCTTAGATGTCCAGAATTAACAGAATTAACTATTGTAAGGTAATGTGAAGTGCTGTTTTCTACCCATGTAAATTCTTTGATTACATTCACGTGATAAGACAGCCATGTTGGTGCCAAAACAACAGAAAAATGTAGCTCAAATTTTACACAATAATAGAGTCAAATTCCTAAAAGACTTTTTCGCTTTTGTTCTTTCCACCAAATTTATTTCGCCGCCGTGAAGGGATCAGGTGCAATCAAAGAATGGAGCATAACTTGGTTAGAAAAGAACAAACGCAAGCAGACTAGTCTTTCGAACGTATCGTTCGGATTTGTTTATTTTTAACAACGAAATACAGAATCGTAAAGTCTAAGTTTCCGGAAATAGGGGTGTCCGGGAAATAGGGCAACATACGTGTACTGTAGTTAGGTTTGGGCGAATGAAGCTACTGATCCTCGCAGTTAATATTAGCAATTACGTAGAGAAGTCTAAAAAAATTCAGGGACTGTCTGTGATATACAGCATTACTGTTACATTACTGTTAAACTGACATACCTTACGATTTCAAATTCCTCGTTATTTTCGACAGTTAGACTGATTTTCTCCGAAAAACCAACTTTAGCCAGCTCTTCCTCCAACCGATATTTAGCTTTCTCAGAATCAATGTCTTCGGTGAAACGCAAAAAGCTTCCCTCTGTGTAGCATGTCAACTGGACAAGAATGGAGCCCGGCGAAATAGCAGTCACCTCTGGATCTGCATTTCCGGAGGGTGTTTGCTGCTGAAGAGAATTCCTGATGGCTCTTTCAGTCAATACTCTATTCGCTATGTAAAAAGCTCCAATCATAAAGCCTGCTGCCACCCATTTATTTTCAATCTTTAATGAAATCGAAAATCCATGAGGCAAACATAAGCTAAAGTCCATAGCAGCGCTGGCGGCAGCTTGAAGCGCTTGTTCCGCCATGGCCAATCGAACCCTCACGGAGCACGAACATGTAAATTGCTCGCAGACCGAACCGCTCGCTTTGGTCATGCAAGCGAGCCGAGGGGACAATGGTCATTGAATGCAAGGTTACTAGGACCCCTAGGGGCAGCCCAAGTTCGCGTCACCAGAGAGCGTGTAATTACGGCGCGCCGTTTCGGACAAAAATACTTGTTGTAGAATATCTAATACATATAGCAAATACGTACAACTTATCTTGGGAAATATAC
>NC_090890.1:24926260-24928760 GCF_036669925.1 Montipora capricornis | reverse complement strand
CCCCCCCCCCAACCCGTGATCCTCAAGACCCAACTAGGATTGTCTGCCAGTGTGAGACGCACCTGCCTGCCAGATTTCAGCATCGTACCTTAAAAGTGAGGGTCCTGTAAGTGTATACAACTCTCACCCCATTTGACAGGTAAAGTCAAAAGTAAAGCTATCCCAACATATCATACATCGCTAGAAAGGCCTCGCCGACCTTTACCACGTGACGAAATTTAGGTATCCTGTGTGGTGTTGGGTGTCCCGTGCAACATTTTAACTGCATAGCATTCCTACCTTTTATTCCCTTGGGACCAAACTCAGTCAACGTGAAGAGGACACTTTGCCCCACCCATAGATAGCACTTTTGCCCCGAGGCGAATCGACCCGCTGACGCTACGACCATAGTACAGTTATGACATTGACAAATTCACTTCACGGAGCCGTTTAAAACGTAATAAGTGATTGAAATATGCTTAAAACTGCTTTATCTACGGTCTAACACTTGGTGAAAAAATAGATCTATGAAATTAGGCCAATTTTGAACATCGCTTTTCACTCTGGATTACCTGGCATAAAAATGCCCGCAAAAAGTATACTATAGTACATTTATGACATTGAGAAATTCACTTCACGGAGCCGTTTAAACGCAAAAGGCCACTGAAATACGCTTAAATTACTTTATCTACGGTGTAACGCTTGGTGAGAAAATAGATCTATGAAATTAAGCCGATTTTGAACATCGATTGTCACTTTAGATTACCCGGCATAAAAATGCCCCAAAAAGTATACTACAGTAAATTCATGACATTAAGAAATTCACTTCACAGAGCCGTTTAAAACGTAATAAGTGATTGAAATATGCTTAAAACTGCTTTATCTACGGTCTAACGCTTGGTAAGAAATAGATCTATGAAATCAGGCCAATTTTGAGGATCGATTTTCACTCTAGATTACCCGGCCGGCACAACAATGCCCGCAAAAAGTATACTATAGTACATTTATGACATTGAGAAATTCACTTCATGGAGCCATATAAAACGTAATAAGTGATTGAAATATGCTAAAAACTGCTTTATCCACAGTTTAAGAATCAGCGAGAACTTAAATCTCTGAAATTAGCCCATTTTTCACACTTTTCAATTTTTACTCTGGGTCGCTGGGGTAAAAATTACCCGGCTAAACTATACTATAGTACACGAAGGGCCTGAGATATTCACCGAAAGGAGCCTTTTGAAGCGCGATTAACGACCCGAATTGGGCAGAAATGTTTTCTTCTACAGTCAAGCTTTCCTCAAAAACAGAAACTTATTAAATTGTGGCATATTTAAAGTATCGATTTTTACTCTGGGTCGCTGGGGTAAAAATTACCCGGCTAAACTATACTATAGTACACGAAGGGCCTGAGATATTCACCGAAAGGAGCCTTTTGAAGCGCGATTAACGACCCGAATTGGGCAGAAATGTTTTCTTCTACAGTCAAGCTTTCCTCAAAAACAGAAACTTATTAAATTGTGGCAGATTTAAAGATCCGATTTTTACTCTGGGTCAGCCAGGTAAAAATTACCCGGCTAAACTATACTATAGTACACGATGGGACTGAGAAATTCACCGAAAGGAGCCTTTTAAAGCGCGATTAACCCCTCGAATTGGGCAGAAATGTTTTCTTCTACAGTCAAGCTTTCCTCAAAAACAGAAACTTATTAAATTGTGGCAGATTTAAAGATCCAATTTTTACTCTGGATCGCCCGTGTGAAAATTACCCGGCTTAACTATACTATAGTACACGATGGGACTTTTGAAGCGCGATTAACCACTCGAATTTGGCAGAAACGTTTTCTTCTACAGTCAAGCTTTCCTCAAAAACAGAAACTTATTAAATTGTGGCAGATTTAAAGATCCGATTTTTACTCTGGGTCAGCCAGGTAAAAATTACCCGGCTAAACTATACTATAGTACACGAAGGGCCTGAGATATTCACCGAAAGGAGCCTTTTGAAGCGCGATTAACGACCCGAATTGGGCAGAAATGTTTTCTTCTACAGTCAAGCTTTGTTCGATAACAGAAATTTATTAAATTGTGGCAGATTTAAAGCCGGATCCAATTTTTACTCTGGATCGCCCGTGTGAAAATTACCCGGCTTAACTATACTATAGTACACGATGGGACTGAGAAATTCACCGAAAGGAGCCTTTTGAAGCGCGATTAACCCCTCGAATTGGGCAGAAATGTTTTGTTCTACTGTTACGTTTTTCTTTAGAGGAGGGACTTATTTCATTGTGGTGGGTTTAGAAATCCAATTTTTACTCTTCGCTCTATTAAATTTTACCCGGCTTAAGTATACTATAGTACACGATCGGAGTGAGAAATTCATCAAAATTAGCCTTTTAAAGCGCGATTATCCACTCGAATTTGGAAACAATGTCTTTCTTACTGCTGAGCTTTCCTTTAGAAGTGAGAGTTATTTAATTGCGGCACACTTATAAATCCTAGTTTTACTCTTCGTAGTCCTGGTAAA
>NC_090890.1:24916260-24918760 GCF_036669925.1 Montipora capricornis | reverse complement strand
ATCCTATCGTAGAATTCATTCATTTAAAGCCATTGTTGGTGTTGCACCAAATGCTGTTATAACCTATGTAAGTATGCTAAATGATACTTGCTAACAAGGGATTTCTTATCCAGGACATGGTCCCCCATGGAGTTTCAGTAAATATACCACCATTTCTGAACAAAGGAGCTTTCACTGAAAGTGAAGCAAGGGCTACAAAGGCTATAGCAAGATGTCTGATCCACGTCGAAAGAGCCAATGCCAGGCTGAAAGACTTTAAAATTTTGAGTTTTATTCCCTCTTACTTACGTTGCTATGCTGATGTACATTTACTGTTTCAGTTGTGTGCTGCTCTTGTAAATTTGCAATTTCCGTTAATCAAGGAGGGATGTGAGGATACGGTTTTTGAATAGTTTTGTTCATGGCATATAAGTGAGTGTAAGATTACATTTGAAAGATAAAATACCATATAATAATAAATGTCATGTTGAACTCAAGTATAAGTGGGACAGTTATTTTACTCACATTCCTTACCCTACACATTTTAAAAGTGGCCGTAAAACATCATAACACTGTTACCTTACTTTGAACACAACTTCTTTTATTTCTAATTCTAATCGCATATTCAGCAAAGGGTATATCCCATCACTGCAGATGTGCAGGTGTGCATGTGCTTATATTAAAAATACAAATATCATGGTGAGAGTATTAAGTTAAAACGTCAGCATTCAAATGACAAAGGGAAAGCCCCCACCTCCCCCTCCCCCAAAGAAAACAAGTGTAGCTCTACCTCCCAACCTTCGTTCTTGGAAAACTTAGAGAAAGAAAAGACCATCAACTTATGTCAGTGCAATCAGAGAGTTCTACTCTGTTTTCCTGTTTAAAAGTTTATCTCAGAATCACTCATAGATGTATTAGCTGGCTTGCTTCAAAGTCTAAGTATCAGCCAACCACAATATTCCGCTTGTCCCGTTATTCCCCACTAATTTTGGAAATAAAAAGTTACAATGACTCTTTCACTACTTTTGGGAATGAAAAAATTACATTACGGAAGAGTAATTGTAACCTGTTTAGGGATGCATCTTTCACTTTTTTTCTTTTCATTTGCTACCACAAGTCCTGGGACAGAGTAACCTAAATTGACGATAACAGTCAATCCAGAGAAAATTAGGAATTGTCGATAATCGTCATTTCAGAGGTAGAGGATACGTTGGTTTTTCTCACGCTTCCACTCAGTTCAATTTAACAAATCAAAAGTGGTTCAGCGTTGTCTGTACTCTTATCGACAACGATATTCGTCATCACAGTGATCAAAATGTTGTCTATTTCAGGGCGTGACCAAAATCATGACACAAAGAAAGAGCAAGCGTTTTCTATAACTTTCTCTCAATATGATTGGTTTATTTTCCAAAATGGGCGTTCCTGATTGCCTATTACATTGCGTGACAAATCGACGCGAGCATGACGCGTACAGCGTTGTCTAGACTCTTATCGACAATAGCAAATTAGCCAATCAGATTGCGCGATTACAAGCAATTGTGGTAAAACAGCACTATTCTTCATGCTCTATTTTTTGGTGTCGTATTTAAATTTTCACTTAAGGACACTTCGGTGCATATCTTTCGACCGTCACTCAGTTTCTTACATTGTTGCAGTATCATTCCCATGGACAAAGTAGCCTCCTCGCAGGCGGTAAATGTTGTCGCAGTGAAAGCACGTATCAGACGCCGTATTGGAAGCGCTTGGGATAGGTCTGGGCAGGGTGACAGAACAACGGAGTGCAAATTGGCCGTCTGAAATCATAAGCGTGATTTCAAAATCGAACGAACTCGCAGACCGAGTTCGATTTGAAATCACAAGTATGATTTCAGACCAAAATTGTACGACACGAAGTTCAATTACCACTTTATTCAATCCATTTAGAAATCACACAGTAATTATTTTATTGTTCAAATACAGGATTTTAGTCAACATCAATATTAATATTTTAGATGGACACAAAAGTTGCAAAATTCGCCACACAATGGCTTTCTTTGTCTTTTATTTTCCTGAAATTTGACTGATTACCTTATACAAAGCCTTGAAATCTGATTGGATGTTTTGTTTTAGTGCTCCTTTCTCATTGGCTGGGGAAATGGTGCGATTTAGAGCAAAAAATAGTGCGATTGGGGAATAAATCGTACTGCTGAGTGCCAATCAGTTTGCAAGGATCACCGCCGGGTGATTTCTAAATGGATGTAATAAAGCTGAATACCAATGCTGGAAGGCACCGAGCAAAATACATGAATTGTCACGGTCTCCCGCAATCGAACTCACTCGCTTGCACACTTTGTTTTCCCAATGTAGATGAAGGGATCTAATTTCCCAAGTATCTTCTCATGATCTGTATATATCTGTATGTAGTATGGGGAAAACAAAATGTTCAAGCAAATAAAATCTGAAATGAGTGTATATGTGGTGGTTTAATTTTGCTCTTGGATTGAATCTTTTTTAAACCGGTTCATTTTTTTTTTCAAACCAG
>NC_090890.1:24873760-24901260 GCF_036669925.1 Montipora capricornis | reverse complement strand
GGACTGTTTCGTTGTTGATGCTTGGTGTTTTGAGAAAGAGGCGATAAAAATGAATGCCATAAGGCTCAGCCACATGGCAGGGTAGGTTCTTTAATGAAAGAATAGCAAGCTGATAATGAAGGGATGGGGGAAGGTACGTAAAGGTTCCTTTTTCACGCACTGTTCCAGAGTTCGTTGCGGCCAAGGATGACGAGTATTAACTCACAGAACACAAAATACACAACTGTACATCATAAAGACGCTTGTATTAAACTCAGCTACTTTAACAATACAGATGCAAAAAAAATCTAAGTCACCTAAAATATGCTTAAATTTTCTGGATGTCACGTGTACGCTTGGGTGAGTATGGAAGGGCTTGATTATATTGGGAAACCCTTTTTTAAACAATGTATGAAGTAAAAAACATTGATTTCACAAAGTTTCAGCTGCGTCTGGTAATTCTCGCATACCGCAATGGATTCAAGAGTAAAACTACTAGGTCTTCATGGTTATGGAACAGAATTTCAAGCAACCCGGCTAAAAGAACTATTTATCAGTAATTTGAAATCACTGAGGCAGCGGAAGATCCTTACTAACACTATTTAAGACTAAGACTTTTAATCTATTTTTAAGAACCTCAGCCAAAGTTAGCTTTAATTTTACGTTGCACCACGGATTTTCTTTCCACCTTTTTCCCCGTGATTTCAGTTTCACTATCAACATTACTGTATCGCAATGAAATTCAATTATTTATTCTTAAATTTCCTTGTTCATTTTAACTGATATGTATAAAACGCCGATCCGTCCAATAAGATGTTTGCAAAAAATAACATACTTTCATTTTAAAAAGATAAATCCTCGGAGATACGAGAGAAGTCATTAATATATGTTTGTTTCTTTAAGTGCCACAATTGAGACAAAATTCACGCCGGAGTGAAAGAAAGTCTGATGTTTGAGCTCAGTCGCACTGTACAAACATCCTGTACTTTGTTATGTCATTCCAGTTGTCAATAAGATTTCTGCTTCCGCTTGTTTTCAAATTGCCTTTTTCATCTCATCATATCTTCCTGTAGTCTTGATTAGTGCCTAAAGAGAAAATACAATGCTTTATAATTAAGACCAGGCACAGATAGTTTCTGATTTAGTTCCTTTCGCACTCCTTCGCAGCCCTTATTTTTGTTTAATATTGTGATATCGAGGTGGCCTCTCCTATAAGCCTGGTGGTTTCCTGAGGTCTCCTCGCCTAACAACCTGCTGTATGCTTTTTTAAAATCTGTTATACACATAAAGGCAAATAAATGATGATGATGATGATGATGAAGTCAAGCGAGTTGCTTTTAACCAACTTTAGATTTCAAAACCTGATTTAACCATTTTTCTCTTCAAATGCACTCATAAGACACTTTCACTGTATGCCAAACCTTGTTGAAAGTATTTTATGCGTAAGTGATTGGTGACGGAAGGGATTTATTTCGTAATTTTCCTTAGTTCAGATGAGAATCATTAAATACAGGATCGCTTAAGGTTCAGCCCTATTCAATGTTAATAGCAGAAGCAATAAGTAACCGACACTTGTAGTTAAATTCTCCTGACCCTCCCAGACGAACTCGTAACTAGTCCAGCTTGTTTTATATTCTCCTTTAGCCAACTGCTGTTTGTCAAAAAAGATGGCTTTGGTCTTTTTTATAATCCCAAAACAATTCCAAGGTCGCTTTGGCGAGAAGAGACAGGAAAAACAAATAATGGAAGTTTTGTAAGATGTCCTACAATTCCTACAGTGCGATGGTTGTGTTTAGGCTTAGAGGAAATTCTTCAGTTAAACTACTTCTGCTTCATCAAAACCTGTCAATTTTCTTGGAAATACGTAAATTAATATAAGTTAAAAGGAAGGATTTTTTGCAAATGAATCTGTGATGTTTACCTTGAGATTTTTCATTTTCATTTCCTCCAGCATATATTGAGGCGCTTCCTTGGCTCGAGGCTTTACAGAGTGATCGCACAGTAGGTTCTCCGCCACGTTCACAGGATTCTCACGACGAGAATTTCTCATTTTTTTAAATTCAAGGGGTTTGTACAGGGAAAATAGTTTCTGGAAAGCAGTCTTTGACATCGAAATCACACAGTGATGCAGGGCAGTGTTTCCCTCTTCGTCCACACTTCGTACATTAATTTCCGTCTCTCGTGTCTTGAAGGTTGGAATGAATTTTGACTTACTTTTCGTAACCGCTACCGACAAGGAAGACATTCCTGGAACTAGTCCTGAAGCAGCTTTGTGGTTTCTGTCAAACTGAGGTGGGAGAGTACAGTTTAGGTCTACTTTTCGTGTGACTATAAGATATTGCATCACATGAGGACTCATTGACGGAATTGAGCAGGCTTTTAAGAGTGCGTTGTATTGATATCCTCCATCTGCAATTGCTTAATACTGAACTCCTTAAGACGAGCTTCGATTTGTCCTGTAGTGAGGTCACCTTCCTTTTTGCATCTTGTGTACTCATTCCAAAGATCAACGATAGCTCTTGTTACTTCGCTGGTTCCCTCCTGGTATTCCGTGCTGTCACTGACACTGTCGTAACTTTTCCCTTGCATGTTTTTTTGGCTTGGGGTAGGTGTATTCTGCAACTCTGTTGCTGCGTCTTGTAAGGAGTACACTGAGATAGAAGTAGTTTGGCTGCTGTCGCTTGAGCTAGCCCCAAATTTCAATTTTTCGATTTGTTCGTCGACGTCGGGAGTCACTGCGACTTCAATTTGTGCTGAATCACTTGAGCTCCCTCTGTCAAGGCAGGTATCATCCTCCCAAAGTTTTCTTTTTCTGTTCGTTGTCTCCCTTATGTCTTCAAGTATACAGCCACCGTTTTTAATCTCGGTACTGATCCTTGGACCTCTGTGTGCAGTTGACTTCAACTCTTTCTTTTCATTTCTTGGAACCTTACAGCTCTCTCGATCTAATTCTCTCATTAGGACGCTTTGTATTGCTGATGCTTTCCTGCTTGTATTGTAATTCTCAACGTTTGTAATGTTAGCAAGGTTAGCAAGGTCAATTTTCTGTCGCTTGTATGGGGATTCAGGAACAGATGAACTGATGCATGAAGAATCGGTACTCCAGTGGTCAGATGAGACGCCAGTTGGTTCCCCATCGGTAACAAGCCCATCATTCTCAAAACGTGTTCCACCTGAGTCGACGTCCATGGCTGTTTCGCTGTCGTGTGTGGGATCGTTTTGTTTAAAGCATGCCTCAATCAGAATCCATCGTAAACTATGTCGGTTTGGGTCAGCGGCAGACAAAATTGCAAATTGAGCCTTTCTGTCACTCATTTCCGAAAAAAGACAAATTCCATTGTGGGTTGATACGGCTTCCAGGGTGAGGCGAGGCCAGCGTTCGATTGCATCGGCCGTACTTATGATAAAGACAATCTTCTCTTTAGTAGCACAAAATCTTGAGTTTAGCTGCATCATGCTCGTTGTGGTTCGATTTGACGCACAGTAGGACGTAATAAGGACTTGAATCTCATTTGTCTGCGCTTCCTCCGAATAATCCGTTGCTTCGAGTTGCTCAACAATTCTAACTGTGGGTAGTTCGTCCACTTGATCGTCTCGTCGATCATACCCAATGTGACCTTTGAAACATTTATCAGGACCAGCTTCTTTTACAATATTTCGAAAATGCTCCAAGATAATACGTTCTTCCAAGTCTTCGGTCAGCTGGCTCGAGGATGGGCGATCCTGCAAGACGCTTTCTTTCCTCCATTGAAAGATACTTGGAAAAGAGAGGTTTTGGATCCAATCCTTGTATTGAACTTTTAGAAAACGGTAACGGTTGCATTTAACTACCCAGAGACCAGCTTTGTCGCAATCATCATTGAAGCGTAGGTCTTCCCAGCAAGGCCAAGGACGGTAAAAAACCTCCTCTTTCACCGTGCTCCGAACATTCAATAGGATCACAGCGTACACCTGGGTCTTTGCGAATGAGTCTCTCACTCTTGGAACACTTCTTAAAAGTCCTAGCACGCCATAGCTTCCATGGTGCTTTTCGGTTTCGTGGTGGTTTTCAGTGAATATTTTAGCCGGTCCTGTGTAAAGGTACAGTGGAAACTGATTTGCAAAGTTACCCTCTAAAGGGTATGTACTCTGATGTACTCCAAATTTGGGTGGCATTTCTTTTCCTTCAGCCATTTTCTGAAGATGGCTCAGAGGCTTAAAGAAAGAACAACGTTTCATTTTAATCATGCCGTTGTCATCCCTTAAAACCTTGCCATTTGATGGTGTCTGCGTGCAAGACGTAAATAATGCTTCAGACATCATGGCCACGTTGTCATCAATGACAAAAACGTACTCCAGCTTCAAGGCAGACGCAATTTTCTGGATGAACAGCCTAGCATATCCAATGCCTCCTTCTTCTGGTCCTACTTCACAATGGGCAGTTCTTCAGGCAACTGAAAAATAGCAAGAACTTTACCCCAAGTGGCTTTATAAGCCTGAAACTTTCTTCTGCGAACCACAGCAACTTGCACGCAAGTGATCACACGATTATCTTCTTTCATTACATGGGTGTAATTAAGAAGACACTTTCGTGGATCATCTCTATGCGAAGGGTGAAATATCCAGTATGGCAACTTGGGAACATCGTTTTCCTGTGGTGCCAGGCTGCCCCTGGAAAGACTTTGCTTAGCTGAACCAATGTCACCGAAGTGTTTTTTGAGATGACTGTATGGTGCGCGGCTTACAGGTATCGAACATTCAACACTTATTGACTTTCCATTCAGGTCCACCAGAATAGTTTGCAAGCATGGTTCTTGACCTTGGAGAATTCGTCCACATTCCGAGCAATTTTCGAAGTGATACCAATGCCAAGCGCGCATGTGATGTTCGCAATCGGTCTTAGGGTAGTAGCGAGAAGACTTGAATGGTTGCAGCCCAACACTTTTCATCAGAATGAAAGGACTTTCCTTGCAGTCATGCGTATAGAAGCAACCCCCAAAGGAGTACTTTCCCGGCGCCACAGGTTTTTCCAGGAGGCTGGGAGCCTCTTGGATTGTTTTCCAGTAGGGATACTCCCAGTTTTTTGCTTCTGTTCTTTCCATAGATTCATTAGCCTTTATCTCTTCTGAGGAATCAGGCTGTTTGTAGTAGTACGGAAAACCTTCATCAAAAGAAGAAACACTCTTGGATGGAAAGTCTTCTCTTTCAAGGATATCTTGTCTCAAGAGTTTTATAAGACATAGATATGTTCCTGTTTTTCCAATCTGAGGTTCAGCTTGGAGAAGGATTCTGTTACAATGCTTTTGCGTGTTTTCGTGGTCATAGCTATCCTTATGCGCTTCATAGTCGATCCAGCGAAGTGAAGATGCTCTCGTGCCGTGGCTTTTGATCATGTACCTGTCAGGTCTGGTACATTGAATCGCGCTCATAGCTGGTGACCTTTGCAAAGATTCCTTAAGCCTGTTGTAGAGTACCCGTCCAACCAACACATAAGGGATATCCTGACCACGTGATTCACCGATACGGACATTTGCATAGCGGCACATTCTTCCAAGCTCTTGGACTACACTGGAAAGAAACAGTGGAGATCCCTCTTTGAATTCCCTGCTACTGTCGTAGTTTAGCCGAAGATCGAGGCAATCAAAACTGTGGGGGAATGTATCTCCCATACGACCTTTATCCACCAAAATTAGGATGCAAGCAAGATTTTCCAAGTCTTCATACTTAGTAATTGACTTGTGCACGTGTTTGCAATTCATGCACTTCTTGCGGCCAGGTTGTAGGTGAAGTTCCTTACAGCAGCAGTCAAATTTGTACTCACAGTTAACGGGCTGCAACTTAACAAAGAAAGGGCTTGCCGATTTCATCAACTGTTTCTCGATCTGGATTCCGCCATAGTCTCTTATGATTTCAAAACGTTCTTTTAGGCAGGATATCCTCCTTGCCAATATTAAAGTGTGGAAAAATTGATTTGCTGTCTCCATGCTCTTTGCTCGTACGATCTTCATCTTGACCGATCGTCCCTTTCCGCTTTCGATCAAACTCTGCACTAAGAAACTTGTTTCATTTTCTTGGACATTGCAATACCAGGTCTCAACCAGGTTTTGGCCGCCGTTTTGCTGCAGGTTTTGTTTGATTTCATCGATGATTGCAGCTTCTCGTGTGCTTCGAATGAAGTCTTGGAAATCCTGTGGTGAAAGATACATCAAGCATAGGACAAAGGAGAAAAGGATATTTGATCCCTTGTCAATGGCGTTTGCCTTTCCTTGTTTCTTCATTCTTGCAAACTCTTTAATGTCCTCTTTTGACGCCGTTTTTGCCTCGTTGCAAATCTCTCTTTTAACAAATTTGAATGCCTCAGGATGGATGAATTCACTTTCCTGCAGTTTTGCGTCGAGCTCTCGTGTAAATTCGTCGAGCTTCTCGTCGAATTCCTTAGCAGGTGTTGAGTGTACGTCTTTTGATAGTGCCATGCGTATTTTGTCGCTGGTGTCATAGACGCTGGCATGAAGAATATGATAGCAATACTCTGCACACAGCAAGGCGTCAATCTTGAAGAATGATGAATCGGTCTTGAGCTTCTTATCTCTTTTCAGCTTGTCTACGATCCGTTGAAAAAACGAATCCTCTCTTATTTTCTGTTCCTCCATAGTGTCACATTTCATAGTGCTGAGGTAGTAGTTTAAACTTACATACTGTTGTCCAACCGAGCTGACTTCTGTTGGCCCATACTGTTCCAAGTAGAACTCGAAGGAAACCGTAGCTGCATTGTTTCTGGGTTTAATGATAGTCACACACCCTTTCCTTTCGACTTTCGCAACTTCTAAGGTGACCAGGCCATTGTCATGAACTGCCAAATAGTGATCTGGTTTATCACGACAACGAAATGCTACAACGTCGACGCCAAAATCCATTTTGACTTCAAACTCGACTGCTTTAGATGGATCATTGGTGGCTTTTAAATCTTCTGTTATTGTGAGGACCCTTTTCTCACTTTCCAAGAACTTAATTGTCACAATACCATGCCCACCCTCAGCAATGAATTCTGTCGCGTCACGTTCAGAAGTTGTTACAGTCATAGGCTTCTGTGATGCTACTTGTAGATAGCGATGCTTTGCGTCATCTCCAGTGTACAACGTCGATTTAAGTTTCATCCGCATTCCTCTCTCAAAGTTTTTTAGCTCAACTTCTGACCAATGGACAACGTGTAACTCCACTTCTTTGGAGGTTTGTTTAACGTTTTCTAGGAAAGGCTGTGTCCCCAGTACCAAGAGATCGCCAGCTCTGTACTTGCTTTCACTTGTCGTAGTGTTGTCACAAAGAAGTTCACATCGGACTTCAGGAAGGCGAGAGTTGCTAGTCAGGAGATTAAAAGGAGTCGCAGAGATCTGAACCACCACCACATTTCTTGGTGAGTCGTCCTTGCACCATTCATTGATGAACAGATTGTGAGCAGATGACTTTCGTGCCTTATCCTTGGTGATTCCCCAGTGGCACTCATCGGCTATGATAACAAAGAGGGTTTTGGGTTTTTGCTGGACAGTTAACTTAAGTTGCTCGAAATACCTGTCATTCTCATCGCTGCGAACATACATAAACATTCTCTTGCAATTGTTTGCATTTGGTTCTTTACGAACCTTCAGCTCTTCTTTTGGCAACACACCTGCATCTGGATGACGAATCCTTTTCTCCGTTTGGTCGCTGAGCATTCGATACCTAGCTGTGTAAACCACAAAGTCAACATCGTTGAAGACATCTTTTAGCCTTGCAATTTTGTGATAATGCCACATAATTTCGTCAATTCGCTTCTTGAGGATATGTGCCATCTCTATCTGCGACGGATAATAGCAAGGTTTTTCCGGATTGGCTTGCACTTCTTCGTCGATGTCTTCTTCGTCCGAAGGGTATCCCTCCATGAGGATATCCTCCTCCTTCTCGTTGTTGGACTCCTCTTCAGCAGCTTCTAATTCCTCATAAAGCTTGATATCAGCATCTATATTTTTCCTTATCTCTTTTCGAATCTCTCCATATGGATCTACGTCTTCGTTCACCAGAACGGCAATACTTTCAATGAGGACACTTTCACTCGGTGGGTAAAGAAAAATCTTGTGCCCATTGTTGCGGAAATTTGAGCACACCTCGCGCACTTTTACTGAGAAAGCTCTGTCGTCACCAAACCATGTTTTTCGCTTTTGGTTCAGATCTTTTAATTCATCCATCAACTCTGGCGTAGCCTGGAAAAGTCTGAACAAATGACCATCGTCTCTGAGCGTGACTGCATCCACAATTTCCGTCATGAAGTCCAAAAAAAGGGATTCAGTCATTGAGTCCGGAGCTGACCAACAGTGCCTTTCATAATCGTTTAGCTCGGGCAGGGTTGTCCAAAACGGATTGTCTGATGTCGAAAAATTAACGACCACTGGAAGTGTATCCTCTTCACCTGCAAATATTCAAGTTTGGGACAAGAAAATCACTATCGTGGAAAAGTAACTTATTAGAATATTAGATGTTTATCGTTTAATCGTACCTCGGATACCAGAGGCAAGCTTAGGTTTTCATTTTCTTCAAACACGCCTCCGGAGGTAGCAAAGGTGATACAAGTCAAAAACTCATAGATAAATCCAAATCCTGAGCAGTCATGAAACTAACAAAGCACTCGGCCGTCATAATTAACCAACCGATTTACGGTCAATAATCGTTTTATTTTCTCAAACGTCGGACGATATAAACTACCTAGCTTTACCAGGCATCGTCTTGAATATGCAATCTTTACCTTTCCCTGGTGCTAAATAAAACCAGGTTCATGAATACATTTTCTTCTAACACGTAAAACTAAGATTTTGCGGGACCACAAAAATCGCCATTTGTTAAAGGGGAAATTTTCCAGATCTAAGACGCCCCCCGTTTTACTTAACAAAATAATTTATCATCTCAAGAGAGAATCCACGACGCAGCAAGCAATCAGGAATCATACAGGAATAGCATGGGCTCCCACGCTTGGCGGGTAGTCTGGGTAATTGCCAACTTCACCCCAGTAAGGGACACGCAGTTCCAGTCGATTAGACAGCAATCAATGAGAGATCTGGACAACATTAATGAGTCCTTTCGAAACATTGATACGAATCTACAATATGCAACCACTGCATCCACTAATACCCCACCGTTCGCTTGCATTTCTTCATCGATCTCTTGTGCGTCCGAAGGATATTCTTCCATGAGGATATCCTTCTCCGTATTGGACTCCTCTTCAGCAGCCTCTAATTCCTCATGAACTGTAATATCTTTTCGAATCTCTGAAGGTAGAAAAGATAACACAGATAATAAACTCGAGCATAAATCCAAATCTTGATCAAAATGATAGGTTATGAAACTAACAACTAAAACGCTCCTCGTTAGCCTTAACAAAATAATTTATCAACTCAAGAGAGAATCCATGACAAGCTCTGAAGCAGGAATCGTACAGGAATAGCGTGGGCTCCCACGCTTGGCGGGTAGTCTGGGTAATTGTCAACTTCACCACAGTAAGGGACACGCAGCCCCAGTCGATTAGACAGCAAACAGTCAGAGATCCGGACAACATCAATGATTTCTGTCGTCATATTGATACGAATCTACAATATGTAACCCCTGCACCCACTAATTCCCCACCGTTAGCTTGCATTTCTTCGTCGATCTCTTGTGCGTCCGAAGGATATTCTTCCACGAGGATATCCTCCTCCTCCGCCTCTAATTCCTCATGAACTGTAATATCGTTTCGAATCTCTGAAGGTAGAAAAGATAACACAAGCAATAAACTTGAGGATAAATCCAAATCTTGAGCAAAATGATAGGTTATGCAACTAACAACTGAAAGGACTCGGTCGTTATAATTAACCATATCTTGGTCAACCGTATATGGTCGGTTGGTCGGTAAATATACTGTAGAACAGATGACAATACTCAGCAACATTGACAGAGGGGGAGGGGGGGGTGTAAATTCTTCCCTGAGTAGGGGTGTGCGAAAATGAAGGTGAATAATTTGTGTCACTGTCTCAACAGTTTTGTCCAAGACTGTAGCTGATATCGAAGCAGTATGGGCTAGTGGTTAGAGCGCTTGTCTTGAAATGCGGAGACCCGTTCTCGCCACTCGATGAATTTGATCCTGCATGGTATCCCTGGTTCAACTTCTCAACTGCACTTGTAAACAGCCGAGTGGTTTGCTCCAGAAAGTTGAGATTCTTAACAGTTGTTGTTATTGTTCTGTTCTGTAGTTTCGTTAACTGTTTTCATTGGCTCATATGGGGAGTGGTCACGTATTTAAAAAAAACCCTTATCAAAAGATGTACCACTAACTACTTGTAACCACAGGGTGCAGAGGAGTTTTTTTGGACACCATGGAGGAGGCCTAAATCGACGGTTTTCCTCCCTTTCCTCTTTTTCTTGTTTTGTACAATCCAACAAAATGCCTCTGCACCCTGCGTTGTAACCAGCCTAGATCTATTTCGCAGACTGCCCTTATTTAAATAATGAGTGCATGAGTATGAGTTGTCCAGTATATATAATGATTACATTACTTTAGATCAGTTGGCTTCTAGGAAAGGACATAATTCTAATACGGCCTTAATGAACTATATGACCCAATATAAAAAAATACCGTAATACTCTTTGTTTGTCCCTCCAAAATTTAGCATAAGCATTGCTTTTATTTTCTCTTGGGACATATAATGATCCCAAGAAAAACTCATGCAAACAATACTTATGCAGAAATTTTGGAGGGACAAACAAAGAGTATTATGGTATTTTTTATATTGGCTAATATAGGTGCCAACATACATGGTTTTGTTGGCTAGATGGCGTTGCCGATTTAATCAGGGTTTTTCCACCTATGGTTGTAGCATAGTTAATTTGGTTCGTTCCACTGGAAATTTTCCGGAATAAACGGAACTTCTGAAAAGGTGGAAATGTGTGTTCCATTTACAACTTTTGAAAGGTCTTACCACTTCCAGGCTATTCACGGCCACATTTTTAAATTTTGGCGCGTAAAATCACTGGGCGGCGAACGGACCTGAGTTAAATGGAACACGTTATTCACCCGATGGAAATTTCCACCGAAATTTCCGCAAATTTTTTGTAAATGGAAAACGCCCAAAATAACACGACGAAAACGTATTTGTACAATAGATAGCTTTTTCGCCTCAAATCGAAGCCAGATTGATCAGAGAAAAACAATACAGAAGAAGAAAAGTGTTTCAATGAGGAAGAAACACATGAAGCTCAAACGAAACCACGATCTTTCCAGAAAACTTGGTTACGAGATTACACGCAGTTGGGCTATGAAAGGAGGCGATGTTCTGCTATTTTTGTCGGAAATCTAAGAAAACAAACTTCTTTGTATCGGAAAAAGGTGTTCAAATTTTTGGAACCTTAACTCTCCTAAGACACAACGACTGTAAAGAACACGTGGATGCTGTTAATTAGGAAACTATGAGGGATCCATACATTCATCAACACTGTCACAGTGTAGTGTTTTTAGAGAACAATGACTAATCACAAGCCATTGACACCATTTTCTTAACTTTCTTGTTTGTATTAATTTTTTAATGACAAGTAACGAGTAAAAAAATAAGTTTTTGTTGTCGTGCCTTTTTCTTTATTTGAACGTAAGAAAACGGAAAAAAATTGACATCCCCCTAAAATGAAAATGTCCCCCCCCCCCCCAATTTTAGCAAAGGGGATAAACTGTCCCCCAGTGATCAAATCCTAGCTCAAACCCTGTTACTTACAAAGTCTAGTTCAAGTCAAGAAGAAATCACTGTATAATCTCCTATCTAATGATGAAGTTTTATTGGCTCAACCAACTTTTAAATCAAACAAGACAACATGAGACAGAGCTTTTCAAGTGGCAGCACCCTCTGAATGGAACAAACTTCCAAAATCACTTGACTTGACTAGAGAACGATTTAAAATCTTTCAAAACAAAACTTAAGATATTTTTATTTCAAAAAGCTTATTATTAATTTTTTACTTTCTTACTTTCTTCAATATAAGATCATTTTATATACTTCTTACCACTGTAAATATAATCATAATTAGTCATAATGTTTTAAACATTGTAAATAACCTTATTGTTTTTTTTAAGAACCTGAGATAATTTACCTATGGATCATGCGCTATATAAGTATTTAATTTGATTGACTGATTGATTTTCATTGTGACTATGGACACTTTGACCTGTTTTTTCTTTTATATTTAATTTACTGTTTTCGTTAAGATGAGGATATGATTAAAGGCAGAATGATAAAGCATCGATAGGAGTACTAGAGCAAAGAACAAAACACGTTGATATAAGATGACTTTTCTATCCTTGTTTCCGATAAAAGATTTAAATTAGCCAATAAAAAACACGTGACACATACCACATGAAGGAGAGAGTAGAAAGCTAAGTAAGCAGATTTTAAGTTAACGTCAATTGGATAAAGGCTGCTTCCTCTTAAAACAAAAATATCCAACAGCCCGAATTTTTCATAAAGGTAACAGATTGAACAAGCGCCAAGAATGATGCCGTCACAAAGCCGCTAACAACGACATTGACTCGGTATTCAAACATCAATTACAGAGCAGAAGTCATAAGGCTCAAGTATTTGTGCAACAATATTAACAACAACAAACGCCGTTAAAATTTTAGCTACAGGGTCAGAGGAATGGGCCATTAGGTCTTCTGCTTTGTTTCACAGTCAAGCTCTGTGACGGAAAGGCGAGAAGTACTTTTCGAGAATCCAATTTTTAAATCTAGGTGTGTATCTAGCTTGTACTTGAAAAGCCTACGGATGATCGTTATTGCAAAACACCATAAGCAATTCAACTTCCTTTTTACGTTAGGATGTTCTCCCATTTCTGAAATTCTATACTTAGAAAATGCATCGCCGCATCCCTTAGTCCCGACGTCCCCTGTCCCCGTCCCACTTGTGGTTTTGTTATTCAAATATGCCTACCACAGGAACAAAAGACCCTTTGTTTCAACAGCCAATAAGGCTAGGTGATGCCAATAATATCTTCGCTATTTGTTGGAGAAAATAGATTTTCAACGCTTAGTATTATTCTCAGCATGTCAGAAAATGGTCAGGTGTACGAAAACAAACGTTTCGCTCCCGTAGGAATGAACATGGCCCATAATGAGAGAGGTTAATACTTGGGAGGAATTAGCAGCCTGATGGGTTCATGTATACTATTACAGCTGTTGGAAAAATAGCACGACATAAAGTGCACGCTGGTGGTCAATTAGTTTTATTAAGTAAAATATATGAATACATCAGAAGATGCCTCGTCAGTACAGATTTCCTTGAAATGCCGAAGTCAAGAAACCGGGAACTTACAGGGTTCGTACACTATTTCAGACCAAAAATTCAAGAACTTTCAAGGACCACATTTTCAAATTCCTTTTATTTACGTCGAAGGATTTAACCACGAAAATAGTCTGACAAGCGAGTCTTGCTCATTTTCCATAATGTACGTGCCTGGAAATAATACAAAGACACTGGTAACCATTCTCGACCACACACATGACTTGACCGACCGGCTGATTACATTTAATTTACTGAAGTTTTCTAAGAATGAATAACAAAGATTTTCAAGGACTTTCAAGGCCTGGAAAGTGTAGTCTCAAAATTCAAGGGTTTTCAAGAGGGGCACGAACCCTGAACTTAAAACTAGACACAAAACTTTTTAGGATTATTGTGTTTTTGTGCTTTTTTTCCAACGACGTTTCTTGAAACAGTATATACACACTGTATACAAGTAATAGGTACAGCAATCAATCCTTTTGTACTCTGAAAATGACAGCAGTTTTCCAAACATTTCTTTAGAGGATCTGATCAATTTGTATAGATCAACAAATTTGCTGCATTGAGTTGTTGCAGTGAACCGATATTACAGTCCTCCATTATTATGAGATGATCTTACAACAAGCATTCATTGTTTTTCCAGATGAAAAGGCTGAGGTTGCCATGGCAGTGTTGCCACGTCTTTTACAAGCAAAGCTGGGGAATACAGCCACAAAGATTTTGTGGAATTCATTTCTGTAAACTTGTATGACAGTTTAAATCTTATTCTGAAATGATTGGGATTGGAAAAGGGTGGTATGATTATAGGGTTTGAAAATATTGGAAATATTGGGAACCCCATTATAATGAACCTCTTTATGAAACCTGGTATACATGTAACGTGCAAGTGCAGGTACCATGTTCTTCTGAAGCCTGGTGAAACTTGTATTGAAATCTACGGAACAGAACCCCAATACAGCAAACCCAGAGTTATAATGAAATCCGCATTATAATAATACGATTCAGATCAGCCTCAAGCTGTTAAATGACACTAAAAATGAAAATCACAATGATAAGCTGTGGCTGTTTTCACACGAACATCCACCACGATGAAATCTCTTATTTGGATTTCCAGGACACTGTATACTTTTGAGTCTTTTTGAACATTTCTGAGAACTTTCTGGTGGACGTTATAGCACAGCATTTAAGTTTCTAATTATTATATATTAATTTAACAGGAAGAATCAAATCCCTAAAGGACTGCTGAAAGTCGGTTCAAGGCTTTTCCTTTTCTCCTCTTCAGTTCGAAGCCTGCAGTCTCCAAAAAAAGATCACATGGCTGTTGAGAAGCAGATTATTTGCACTTTTGAAAAAACCCTGGTTGAATCAACTCCATCTCTCTTGGCAACATATTGTTTTCATGTATAATAATTATTATTCTTCAGGCTTAACAAATTTTTGTTTGTATCTTCAAAAGTGCATTTTGCAGATCCAGGATAGTAAAAAGTTGCCTCCTTCTGTAATATCGTTTGTTAATTGACTTCATGACTTACCGTTTAATGTTTCATCTTAGGTCACTGCGATCAGCTAACAAAAAATCAATCAACTCCATGAGTGCAGTATATTATTTTATGGTTTGTACTAATTTTCGAAGGCCTTGAAAAGCCCTGTAGTTTTAGATTTTAGATTTCAAGGTCCCTTCAAAATTACTTGAAGAGACGAAATTGCTCAAAGTGGTTGAACACTGCTTGAATTTTTGCTTGGATGGGCAAAATTAGATTATATCATCTTAACTCTAAAGCGGAAGCTCATGACCTCGAAACGTTTAACTCTGGTTCAGCGCTGACGTTCTTTAGTTTAAAAATTTCCTTATTTGGATGTAACACAGCTTGTGCATTTTCCTGTGCATGAAGCTTCAATCTTATTTTTGTCCATATTTCGGCATAAAATTGGTGCCCTAGAATATGATCCCCAGCTTTTTTCCAAGGAAAAGAGTTGCAAGTTACACGCTTCAAGGTCATCACCCGTACAAAACAGCTAGATCTAAATTTGTCTAAATTAGGTCTAGCAAAAGTCTTCCAGATATTTTCTAGACCTTTCTAAGACAAATCAAATGTCTTGCGATTCTAGCAAATGTCTTGAAAGACTTTTCGGATGCTGCTTCACCGGTTTCTCTATGAAAAGTCTTGAAGTTTCATCTAGACTATACCTTGGCTAGATTTTGAGGTAGTTCTTCCGGCTGGTAATTATTGCATGTACAAGGCCACATATTCTGAGGTATCGAGTTGCCGCTCAGTTACCATCCCTTGCCAAAACTACATATATGTGACATATACCCCTACACATAGTACCCATATGTCAGATGTACATGCAGGTCACATATATACAATATATATGCAACATGTATGAAACATATAAGTTACATATATGTGAAATGTAGTAGGGAATTGGAACCATGTATAACTTGCATACATGTATGTCACATATGTGTTGACATATAGGTGACATATGTGTTGCATATGTGTGGGATTTTTAATTAGCTGGCTTCTATAATTATAATAAGGGGCCGACCATTTAACTCTTGAAGGGGGTGGGTGATTTCTGGTCAGCAACCTGGTGGGCAGGATATATTTTTCCCTCCTAAATGCTCTGCAGGATATTTTTTTTCTCTCCTCATTTCTCTGCAGGATTTTTTTTTTCCTCAAAAAAGTCTCGTGTTTACATTTACAGAATGTAGTTACATTTACCTTGTGGTTATTGCAGTAATAGTTCTAATGTGGAGCTGCAAAGCCTTAAAATGTTGTAAGCTATACAAAACTCGTTCTTGTATAGCTACATGTTTTCGGAATGTCATTCTTTAGAATCATTTAATATTACCTAATAACAATATTCTCATGTTATAAAGTGATGCTCCACAGGTAGATTTGAAAATGTTTAGCTTCTTAATTTAAAAAAATAGCTAAAAATAGCAAAAAGCAGTTCAGAAATGCTCATAGCATGGTAATTACTGCTAGAATCATTAGTTACAATTTAAAAGTGGACTGAAATCTCCAAAACAAATGTGAAAGCAGAATTAAAGTTAGTTGATCATGGTCTAATTTGTTATATGTTGTCTTATATTATATAAGACATTGCAAAAACCTTATATTTCAATAGAAAGTAATTACATGAAAATGCTTCAGTTGAAAAGATTAAAAATGAACAAATTATTTTTCTTTGTCTAATAAAACTTGATTCTTCAAATAGAAAAATTTACCTCCATTACTGCTTGTGATAAGCTAACGAGTTTGGATACAGTGCGAGCCAGCAAGCCAGAAATCCCTGATCCCAATAACCGCAAGCTACCTAAGGAACTGTAGGCTAACTACAGTGCTAACTAGGCTAGCCAATGTGTAATTTAGGCTAACCGTAATGGCTTGCATGACTCCTATGACTTGGAGCCATGTGAACCGAGCAAGCAAGAAATCCCTTATCCCATTATAAGGGCAAACCGCAAGCTACCTAAGCTAACTGTAGGCCAATCAATGTGTTATTTTAATAGGCTAACCAGAGTGGCTCGCTGGCTTGCAGATTATCCGGAATGGTTGCAGTTTTGCTGGGATTTTGTAAAGCCCCCCAGGAATGATGAAATAGCTTCGCAACATTTTTTTTCTTGCATGCAGCAGTGCAAGAATTTGTTTTCTATTTCATTTGTGCTGCATGCAATTTTTTTCTTCCAACAAGCGCTTGCAGGAAATTTTTTTTCAAAATCACCCACCACCCCCCCCCCCCCCTCCCCCTCAAGAGTTAAATGGTCAGCCCCTAATTAAATTGCTTTTGCGTGTTAATTGTCTGACAACAGAACTTTTTGTGAATTCAGTTAATCATACAATTAATTGATATGTATGAACATTGCTTTTCTTTCGTATATATACTCAAGAAGTGGATTTAGATCGTTTTAATTTATATTGTACATGTTAGAGGTTGAATGCAACAAGAAGGTGGCAAATAATCAAAAAAGCAACCTATTTTGAAAATAATAATGCCAAAGGATTTTAGTGACAAAATTTGAGGATCCTACCTGCACTTGAATCTACCCGGCCATCGCAATTCTAAATGTTGCCATACAATTGCTTGAGATTTACGCTCAGTCAGACATGTGTCTGTGGGAAAAATTAACTTACAGACAAATGTAAGGGAAATTGAAAATTTCGCTGGGCAAATTCTAGTGCAGGTAGGATCCGCAAATTAATTTTTGGGAGTAAAATCCTTTGGTTAGCAACTTAAAGTTTACCAGTCACAATTTTTTCTACATTCAAGGTTTTCTCAAGTTATTACAACACAAATTCTCATGGAAACACTGTTATTTCGGACACGTTTGCGTACTAGTCAAGATGGCTTCCAAAACCGTGATAAGGCCTGAACTTAATCTAAACACGGGAAAGTCATTATTATACAGGCAAGAAAAGGCGACATAGAACATTTATTTTTATTCCCTCTTTCCAAGAACCATAATACTATTGAACAGATTACCTGCAGAGATAGACTAAGAACTAGAACTGACTGTGGAGTCAACTTCTCTCAGTTCAAAGTTACATAGCTACTTCCACGGTTTTTGGCGCCATCTTGGCTGGGGGGCAAACACGGCTAAATTTACAGTAAATGTATGGGATTTTGGCCGACTTTGAACCGCTGTAGCGCCGCTACAAAGAGACAGATTTCCAACTTTTTGCACTACTTTAAATAGTTTTATTGATATCATTCATTCAGCAGAAAATAAGGCCCTTAAGGAAGGCATGACGTCCGTAAATTCGAATAATAAATATTCATATGTTGCTTCTAATTTCGCGGAAATTTGCCGTGATGATTTTAGAAGGGTTTGTATGGAATCTTAAACATTTGTTTATGGTCGTTGTAGCCTAATCCTGGGCTTCTGATAGGATGCGGAAAAAAATTAAAGATTATGCAGAAACTGTTGGCCATATTAGTGGTAAACATGCGTTGATTATGCGAAAATTTAAACAATTTATAAAACTAATAATTAGTCCCGTCCAATGTATTTCCATGCTTATGGTAAATCAGGACTCGACATTTGCGACCAATACAGTTACATTTGTGACTGAATTTTTCCCTTTGTGGTTATAATGCACAGTATTAGTAGTCACCGATTTGCGACCAGCTTTCACCATTGAAATAAAAGGGTTAGCAGTTGGCATTTTGCCGCAACTTTTTCTAAAATAAAGAAAACGATAAAAAATTATTTTGTTTCTCGTCATGAATTTTTGTTTCAATTTGGAGATATGGAGCAAAATTGTAACATGGTCGGACCGCGATCCATTCCCTCGATCATTGACATTTTCAGCGGCTTTTATACATAATATGTATTGCGGGCTCCTATTTTCCCTACAAACACATATGATACAAGTTAATTTGCGACTATAACTTGGACCTAAATTTTCGTATATCTTGTCGAAAAATTCGGACATGATATTTTTTAAAATTTCGACCCCACTGAGGATATTTGTAATTTATAACACACGTTCTAGTCTCCAGGCTCATTGTGGCAAAATGCGTGGAAACTACTTGCGACCTTTCATCTTGCGAACGAAATGGGGTATTTTCTTCTGACTATCTTCAATGTTCAGGAAAATAAGCTGCTTTATCACTAATATCAGGCATTTCTTCTGTTAATGCGGAAAATATCGTAATTATGCGGAGCATGCAGATTTTAGGGAATTATATGCGGATCCGCATCGCCGCATCCCGGCAGCTGCCATGCTAATCAGTTCTTTATATTTCGAGAAATTAATCTCAGTATAAATGTCTTTTAAAAGACACTATCACTGTGGAAAACCGTCTATTTTTCGCGGTGCTATAGTGGTTCAAAGTAGGCCAAAATCCCATATATTTACTGTA
The DNA here is from genome assembly GCF_036669925.1 of Montipora capricornis. Classification (NCBI taxonomy): domain Eukaryota; kingdom Metazoa; phylum Cnidaria; class Anthozoa; order Scleractinia; family Acroporidae; genus Montipora; species Montipora capricornis. The sequence continues at coordinate 24,882,109 of NC_090890.1, read as the reverse complement.
AATTTATCCGTGTTTGCCCCCGAACCAAGATGGCGCCAAAAATCGTGGAAGGTCTATTGAAGTATCATTACACTTTTTATGTTTCAATACTCACCAGTTTATATATATGCACTTTACTTAACTTAGATACACTTCTTATTTCAAATTTAGTAGTTTATTTATCCAGTTGGTGTGATATCTGTGAAGATTTTACGGACGACTTCATGAAATTGACGATTTACACTTGCATATGTAGTTGTTGTTTGCAGACAATAACTTAAAAAAGGCACTATTCTCGTATAGTTAACACTTACCTTTTTACTTGAGTTGTTTTAGGCATTTCCTCGCTTCCGATCAGCATTTAAAGAGCAAATCAAACGAGAAAATCATCAGCACAAAATTAATTGTGATCGTCGACAACCGTATACGAACTTGAATAAAACAGCCGAAAGATCCCGCCGAAATCTGTAAGAGCCTGCACAGGTGACTGCTGACCAAAACGAAAACGATTCGCTAGTTTCCAGTTGGGTCTCTCACATGTTATCCAAGATGGCGGCGGATGACTGTGAGAAAAATGAGCAGAATTCAGACCTGACTCATCGAATTAACCGTCAGTGGAATGTGGAAAGATACTGCATGGTCCTCATTGACAGGATTACTAGAGCAATTACAGAATACACGTCCACCTAGAAGCGTTACCATTTAACCTTGTAACCGCGGTCTGCAGTCCCGTAGTGAAAGACTGTAGAATAATGAATAATGAATAATGAATAATGAAGGTCTCGGTAAAGGTAAATTTGGGCGTCTCGCTCAAATTTCGTGTTTTTGCAAATCTTGAATCGGTGGGCTGTGAAGTATATTTTCCCGAAAAAAATTCTAAAGAAATAATTTTAAAACCGCTAAAATCGCTTTTTCCTGTTTCCCGCCATAATTTGCGCGCGAAAAATGATTTTGGTATCACGTCAATCACCCGTGAAATGAATGGGTGTCAATTGAAAGCTTAAATCGTGCGCGAGCGCTGATTGGCTCAGCATAATTGGCTTTCAAGTAGAGGGTTGAGTTATTCAGCAGGCCGTGAACTGCACGTGAAATCTTCAAGCTCGATGTTCTAGGGGTTTATTTTGACGCCAAAATTACAACTTCTCGGACCTCCTGTCCCGACGGGTTTTAAGGACGTTCGCCCCAAAATCTTCCTACGGTGAAATTTTCTTCATTTTCTCCTAGAGTTAGGTCATAAAGTACTTACTCCAAAATGAAAAAAAAATTGGGGTCACCTACTTTGTGTCGGAGAAAATGGCAGTGGAAAATGCCTTAATTTCGATAAATCGGTCATAATAACAAGATGTAGCCTCATCTGCTCATTCATCGAAAATCATAAAAATAAACTGTTAGAGTGAGGGTTTCCGTGCATCTGTTTTTAGGAGTGGGATTTTTAGATAATTGCATGCTGCTAGGGATGTCATAAACAGTAGAGTTCATACTCGACGAGCGTTTTCGTAAGCTCTACCCGTTGCAACCACTTCCGGAAAATTTTAAAAAAATGATAACTTCTTACGGTGGGAAATTTTTCATTTCATCATATTTTTGTAGTCCTCGAGTTTTCCATACTTTCAGCCACTACGCGATCAGCTACCTTTTCCAGCCTTTTCCAATGATTCGGAAATAAATGTGCCATTCTTTGCCGGCCCGTATTTTTTTCCGCGGCGTTTTTGTCGCCAGGTTATTTTCACTAATGCTTGAAAAATATTTATGAAAGTCAGGTAGACTAGGGCATGACGGATAAAATAAAGCGAATATCAGTCATGCAGTAGTCTACTTGACTTTCATAAATATTTTAAAATCAATGTTGACTGATCACGATCTTGTCTGATCCAACGCTGTGCAAGACTTATCGTCCACGGTTTTTGCAAAGATTTTAAAACCTCAACTTCACTAATGCTCGAAGTAATGCGTGACATATTACAGTCGCGTTACCTGCGCAGTAACGTTGCGCGCAAACGATTGTTGCGAACGTCCTTAAGATATTGCTTTCAAAATTTCAGTTCTTATAGATGATTGTACTACCCCAAATACCGTGTGAGGAATGTTTTGTTGTCCTCGGAGGTTGATTTTATGGCACTTCGTCTGCCCAAATTAAGTATGAGATGAGAGTTTCGACTTTGGTGCGTGGTATTTCCTTCAATTCTTAACATATCAAAATTCCTCACACGGTATTGGAGTGCATTCATCTGTGACTATGGGTGCGTTCGATTGGGAAATCCGTATTTAGATCTTAAAATCTGGATCTCCGGATTTCCAATCGAACACAAAATCTGACAACGGAAATCCGTTTTCGGATTTTGTGTTCGATTGGAAATCCGAAGATCCAGATTTTAAGATCTAAATCCAGATTTCCCAATCGAACGCACCTTTAAGATGAAACAAAGTGCAGTTGTTTTCGCAATAAAGTGAAGGAGCAGGAGCCGCTGCTTCTGCAGCAAACTCTGTCTTTCTGAGTTAGAGGCCTCAAAGCTAAAAGGCAATGTTAAATACCAAAAGACTAAAACTCTATTCACATAATTCAATCTATTTGCTTTAATGTGATATATAGTTTGACCCTATACAAAAAATAGCGGCGCGACAATTTTATTTTTGCGGGGACGCGTCATTTTCCTTTACCGAGATCTTAAAGGGACTGCCACCGCGGTAAATAATAATGCTCCTTGTTCTGCCTCAAAGTTTAAAGAACGAGGTACATTCATGTGTAGCATGCCTATTTCTCAGTGCGCTTGTTCACCTTCGTGGCGTAAAGAACGAGGCATATGCATGATTATGTAGCCTGTGTACAGCCGCCCGCTCTCCGAAAAAAAATCGGAAAGGAGCGTCTGTGATTTACCGTCGGTAATCGTGTTCAATACCATGTGATTTTTCCTGGAATGTGTGGAAAATGATTTGATTGGTTATTGCCCTTCGATTATTACATCATTGAAACAACGAGTTTTGATTGGCTTTTATTTTTATTTTTCCACATCAACACCGTGAGAACCAACGTGAGAGAGTTTACGATGAGTTCGTGTGTACTTTGTGCGTGGTAAAAAATAAGAATAAAAATCTTTTTGGTGTGGTCAAAGAGGTTTTTCTTTTAAATTACGTGCGGAATTGTTATCTATGGAGTGTAAAGTGGAAATCGATTCTTCGTACATTTGTAGGAATTGTTTGTGTCAGTGCTGAAGAAACGAAAGTGCTCCTGACGAATCTTCACGAGGTGAATATAGCATGATTCAAAAGAATGTTCACTCGAAAACGTCTCCCACTATCCCCTTACCAATCAATGTAATCCCAACGCCTTGCTCGGACCAGCCTAGCCATTCTCAAGAACAATCTACAAAGCGTGTTGCCCTGGATGACTGGAGATGTGTACATATCGAGGAAAAATAACAGCTCATCGGCAACGATCGGTGCTGCTCTGAAGATCAGAGCCGTACCCGGTTGGAAGACTTGCAAATATATCCTTTTCTTTTAAGAGTGCTTCTATGCTATAAAGCCAAGGAATCTTAAAACTATCGGAGACGCTCTTCAATGCACGTTTGGAATTTAGCTCCAAAGAAATACGAGCCACGTACATTTTGGTCAGCGTAGATCACCCAATAATGTATGCAAAATTATTCCTGAACACGATTACCAACGGTAAATCACAGACGTTCCTTTCAGATTTTTTGCGGAGAGCGGGCGGCTGTACACAGGCTATGATTGTGTAGCGTGCTTGCTTCTCATCTCGCTTGTGTCGCCTTATGTCTTATGGAACGAAGTATATACATGTGTAGCAGTGCAAGACTGAATAAAAATAACTACGATGCGTACATTTTGAAAGTGAAGTTAACCGAACGGTTATGCCTAATCAATGAAACGAGCGCTTAGGCTTAAACAGGAAACGAGTGCTATATTCTTCACACGATCTAGTAAAAAGTGTAGTTAACCGAATCCTGAAATGAAAGCTAAAATTTTAAAGGAGTTCTTAGGCTTGATCACTGAAACGAGAGCGTAGAAGCACTTGGTAGGCCTGAACACTTCATTGAAATCCGATTGAAACGTGTCAGAGCGTAAACAGTAAACAAGTGCTATTTTCTTCACAAGTGTAGTTAACCGAACCGTAAAATGACGCCTAAAATTAGCATTTTTATATTGCAACTTAAAGCTTATTTCCTAATGTGCTGAAATAGCAGTGGTTCCCTCTCAAAGAAGAAAACTAAACCTCAGATTTTTTCCATGTCTTGCTTTGTATAAAGGAGATTGACTATCGATCGAGTTACGAGTTGAGTTGAGTTTGAGTTGAGTTTGAGTTAAAATTGAATTAATATTGAGTTACAGTTTTTGGCATTTTTGGCACTTAAAAATAATAAATATTTAGTAGAAGTCACTGGGAAGACCATGAAACACTGTTTTCTTGAAGTGCACAGATGTATATTTACTTGTGAAATGGTTTTAAACTGATCAAAACAATCTTGAAATTTCACGCAGTCGGCAGTATTCTTGTTTACCAGTTTACCAGTTTCCGCACTTGCACTCCTTCGATTTGACTACTGCTTGTTTTCCTGTTATGTGGTCTCATCAATCAGTAGTCCCTTCAGAAGATTATGCCAAGCCGACCACATGGCGGATGAAAAGACCAGACCACAACACCGTACTCTTTTCGACTAGTGTGTGCGATCTTGAACATCCCACAGCGTTTATGAACATTGAAGGTTGTGACCTTATTCGCGAAGACTTGAAAGTCTAACCATTTGAGGATGTTATTACAAAGGCAGCACTTTCTCCTTGGTTGTTTTACGACCCTGAATGTTGCGGGTCCGGCCGGAGTTGAACTCACGATCTCCTGCATAACAAACTGAGCCACCGGCGCGCGGTTGTTCCTTCTAGCGATCAAGTCTATCGCCGCAGAAAAGATGTCTTCTTGTAAGGCTTGATGGGATTTACTGTTAAGCCAGTTTATAGCCCCGGCGGCTAAACAATGAAACAAACCGTTTGTCATCTGGCATGATCATTTCATGATCAGTTATCACACAGAACGTCATCGGAACAAGTGAGCCACACGTGGGTTTAAGTAAAAGATGGAATCCGGAACCTGGAACGCGTTTTTTCCTGACTGACCCTAGCCTATTAGTGCCTGTCAAGTGACTTTGTCAGTTCTCCTTTATGTACTTGCAAAAACAAAAGAAACCTTGCACAAAAAACTAAAATTAATTAACAAGTGAATAAATAAATAATGGGAAATAATGGTAAACCGCTTTATGCAACATGATTTAAAGCGATACAAGTTTTAGGATGGCAAAAGTGCAGACAGAAAGAAATGTCTATCATGATTTGAACAGATCATAGACATACTTTCAATTTCAATACTCTGATTTCAAAACTTGCTTGTTGAGTAGGGATCCAGACAGACAATTTTTAATTAATAATCAAAGATCACCACATCCAACGCTAGCTGACGACACTGCGGTTAACTATCAACATTCCATTGCGGGAGAAGCAGGATCTGGACTGCGAAATTATACCAAGTCTTACCATGTAGAAACTGGAAACAGAACTTGAGCGAAACAAATTTCATTTCATAGTGTGTTCACTGATTAGTAACAAGCTTAGAAAGTGGCCAGTATCGATTCCGAAAAACAATGCGAATCGCACCCGTGACCTTTCTAGTCATAAAGTAAACTCGCGTGACACTCCCATAACCAGGCACCGTGACACAATCCGGGCTGCAGGTCTAAGGGGCCGATTACATGAGCCGAGCAGGCTCGTTTGGCCGAGATCCCAGCACTTCTGAGAAAAACACTAAAAATCAAGTTTGCGATTACATGGAAAAAATCCCAGCCCGGCTAACCGGGCTGAGATTTTTCCATGTAATTGCGTTCGCCGGGACAGCCCGGTTAGCCAGGCCAGCGATTTCTAACCACATTACTCCACTTCAGAGCAAAATGGCCCACGGAATATATAGTCATTTTTTATGTTTAAATAAATGATAAATAACATAGCAAACCATAAGGCTTCTTTAAATTGTAGAATGATGAATTTTAATAACAATTTAGCGAGACAAACGTCTCTCCACTTCTTGTTGTTGTTGTTATCTTTTTACATGACACATTCTAAATTTAGTCTAAGCCGGGCTGGCTCACTTCATATCATACCGGGCTGAAAGACATCCCGGTAAACCTGACCAGCTCTGCTGACTGGGCTGGCCCGCCTCATGTAATTGGCTCCTAAAACACGGGTCACTTTTGACGGGTTACTCGTTGCAGGTCACTATTTTACCTTTTGGAAAGTAACCTAAACCCTAATTGATTTGGGTAACCCTAGGCCTAAACTTGGTTTGTTAGGCCTAGGGTTAGCCAAATTGAAGTTTTGGGTTACTTTCAAAAAGGTAAACAATGACCTGCAAGTACGAGTGACCCGTCAAACTGAAAGTGACCTTTGCTTTAGACCCCACCCAATCTTGATGCAACATATCAGCTCACCCCTTCCCCCCTTTCGAAGTTGTAGGGAAAAAAAATATTGACTTTTCTCATGAATGGCCAAAGTTATAGCGCGATCAACATTGAAAAAGGGGGAAGTCACCATCTTTTTGGCTGGGATTGTAGCCAGGGAACTACACGTCATAGCGGACTTAAGTAGGGATTAGCATGCATTTAATTTTATAACTTACAGTTTAAGTTACCACTTTTAAGTGGTGACTTAAATAGCACTTTAAAGAAAAATATAATACCACCAAGGCCAGCCGAAACAATCAAGCATCACTTTCAACATCTTGTCACTCTCAACTTTGCAGTGAAATGGTTTTCCAACATGTGTGACTAGGTCAAACATTTTCACACAATTAAATGCTCGGTTCGTTTAACTGCCAACATTACAAAACTTCGGTGAGTAACAAACGTGACAACCGTCTTGTCGCACTGACTTTTAGAATTTCAGTGGTTATGAGCAAAAAGCGTAATGCGGGCTCACTTCGTCAGATGTTTTCCTCTTTCGTTTACGCATAGGCAGCCCAAGTTCGCGTCACTAGAGAGCGTGTAATAATTATGAGTGCAAGCGGTGTTGCGTTACAGGCAGCCGTTGAGAATTTAAACGCGGCTTCTTACTACCAAGCTCCGTGACCATTCACAAGATCACCGGCTGTTAACTTCATCAGCTATCGTGGTATCAGAAGCAGAAAATGCTCATTTCCAGCCAAGTGCGTGGGGATTTTTGACGACGAAACATTCACAGAGGTTCGCAAATGATGGGGCTTTAGCTTTGCGTAAAAAAATCGCGGCTGGGATGGATTTTCGAGGCGCAAACCGCCTCTGAGCTGACTGCGGTCGAAATCTTAGTGTGCAGCCTTGACTTCGTCTTAGAACAGTGAAAACACGGAACAGGGGCACCCAACGTCAAGTTTCGGAAAATATCTGTTCGGAAGACGATTTGAGATCTAGAATTTTCGGAACATTTGTTGTAAAATTTCTTGCTTGCCTGCCTCTCCTAGGATTTTCGAACATCTGAAAAATGGTATAATTGCCCATTTTTAACGGATTTTTACCCTAAAAAGGTCACCTAGAATTTTCGGGAGCCTTTTTTCTGGGTGAAATTTTCGAAAAGGTAAGTTTTCATCCCTATAGTTTTCGGATCACTAGACTTTCAGCTAGGAAAGCCGAACAGATGAAACATTTTTAAGGGATAAAAATATGCCTATATCTACCGCTTAAATACTAAAATACGTTTAACAATGCTATGTTTAAGTGGTTTTGAACTATATTCTCGTTGGGTGCCACAATGGAATTTGTCTTTTTTCGGAAATGAGTGACAGAAAGGCTCAATTTGCAATTTTGTCTGCCGCTGACCCAAACCGACATAGTTTACGATGGATTCTGATTGAGGCATGCTTTAAACAAAACGATCCTACACACGACAGCGAAACAGCCATGGACGTCGACTCAGGTGGAACACGTTTTGAGAATGATGGGCTTGTTACCGATGGGGAACCAACTGGCGTCTCATCTGACCATTGGAGTACCGATTCTTCATGCATCAGTTCATCTGTTCCTGAATCCCCATACAAGCGACGGAAAATTGACCTTGCTAACATTACAAACGTTGAGAATTACAATACAAGCAGGAAAGCATCAGCAATACAAAGCGATGTGGAAAACGTCCTAATGAGAGAATTAGATCGAGAGAGCTGTAAGGTTCCAAGAAATGAAAAGAAAGAGTTGAAGTCAACTGCACACAGAGGTCCAAGGATCAGTACCGAGATTAAAAACGGTGGCTGTATACCTGAAGACATAAGGGAGACAACGAACAGAAAAAGAAAACTTTGGGAGGAGGATGCTTGCCTTGACAGAGGGAGCTCAAGTGATTCAGCAC
>NC_090890.1:24861260-24868760 GCF_036669925.1 Montipora capricornis | reverse complement strand
GAATATAGAATATAAAAAGTTACGATCAGCGACAAACATTTTGGGAGATTTTTGCTACGTTCAAGTAAATTGCAAAATCGAAAGTGACATGGCCGGAATTCAGCGGGCGCCGTGATTAAGTTACCGCGGCATGTTTACTCGCCAAACAGTGAAGCTTCTGTGTCAAAGTATGGCACGATACCGGGTTTTTGTAAGTTTCTTTTTCTGTCAAGTGTTATAAAGTTTGACAATGAAATGAGCGAAGTCAAAACAAAGATCACAATCGCCCAACTCTTGTTTATGCAAAGTCAAAATTTACTCTCCAAGACGCGTACGACGTTATTTATCACCAGGTAATTCCATCATTTTGGAAATAGCAGCTACCTTATTATTCATCTGCGTCACAAGTTTTCACTGATTTTGGGCCTCATTTTGTTGAAACTCAAGCACGCTTCCAACAGGCCTGTGAACCTTTCCTGCTTACAGAGCAATAGTAAAAAAATTCTCCCATATCACATTTCAACCTTAAGCTCGAAAATTCAATAAACAACATCATATTATAATTCACAAAGGCAGAAAATACCACAGAATCCTTTTCCAGCAAAAAATTTATTGAAACAAACAACATATTTGATCTCAGAGGCGAAAACCTCTTCCTATTTCATTGCGTGCGTGAAGACAAGAAACTCAATCGTGTCAAATTACCATTTACTTCGGGTAAATAGAGCTCACTTTGATTTCGTCTCGACGGGCGATAGATTGTTGTCGAAGTCCAGTACTCGTCGCTTTTGAGCTTCCTCGGCCCTAGTTTATCCTAGTGACTTTCCATTATTGAGCTCCATAAGCGTATATTTTGTTTAAGGATCCACTAAAACGCCATTCGCGTTACATGACTTTCGACGCCATTGCAGGCTAAGTTAATGAGAAAATACGCGCAGAAGGCTCTATGCACAAAGACACCACTTACCAGGGGAGTGACAGGCAAGACTTTTACCGACACGGAAAAAAAAAACTAAAAAAAAGAAAAAAAAGAAAACAAACAAACAAAACGCAGACCTCGACTGGGTTTGCCCATAGGCAACCCAGTAATTAAATAAATTTCTGACAGTTCACATCAAACCCTTTTCGCAAGAACCTTGACCGTAAATAACGAAGCACAAAGGAGACAACAAGCTTTCATTCAAATAATTCTTCACTGTCACATTTCCAATTTTTTTTACCTTTGCAGAGTTGAGAATAAAATGACTGTAAATTGCCAGGCAACCAAGGTACGACGTCAGTAAACACTGTGATGCATTCAAGGCGTTCGATTCCTTCAATGTTTGTTAAATCCATAAAAAAAATGCAATTTGACTTCAGTTTTATATATAATACCAAGTAAGTAAAATATTAGAAACAGAGGTCACTTGATATCCATCGGCGAAAAATGAAATTGTTGTCGAAGACCATTACTCGTTGCTTTAAAGATTCCAGATATTTATTTTTCACGGCCTGTCTTGTTCATCCAATTGACGTTCCATTCTTGAGCTCCGATATTTTGTTTAAAGATCCACTAAAACGCCAATCGCGTTACAATGACTTTCGACGCCATGGCAGGTTGATAGGCCATTTCCGAGTTGCTGTTTGTCTCGTTTTCGAAGTCTTTGTGCTCGACTATTGAAATGGTAATTAGTTTGATTTGCATAAGAATACGCAACTCATTGACATTTGAATGGTTGTGCACCAGGACTCGCTTTGAAACCGAGGCAATCAGTAACTCGGAAATGGGCTATTAAAATGTTTTCCTGTGTGCACCAGAGAAATCTACGCATTACCCCAGCCCCCTCAAACCTAACAAAATATGCAAAGACAGGAGCCCATGAGTAGGAGTCTTTATGTGCACTATATCCTTGAGTCAACGTTTGCCCGTATCTTTCTATTTTTAGAACCAACCCTTCAGCAGGAGACTGACGTTTACATTAATTTACATCAATTTGCGTACATTGTTTTTGCTATTTTTGTCTTCGTTAGACAATGAATTTATTCTGATCGGCTATTTTAAACAGCACTTGGGGAGGCAAGCTCCTACTGATGGGCTCCTGACCTTGAAGAAAAATTAAGCGTGTTTGAAAAGGCCATTGACAACCTCGGTCAAGGAGCGCGGCGCTCGAAAAAGAAAAGGGAGGAAGATGAAGCAGCTGTAATTAGAGAAAATAAATTTCAAGAAGAAATGCGTTTTGAAAAAGAAAAATTAGAGCATAAGCTTAAATACGAAGCGAAAATCGAAGAAAGGCGAAAGTGCCAGATTAAAGAACAATCCATCAACGCGAAGCTGCCCAAATTACAAAATTACAAGGTTCAATGGCACGCATACAGATTGGCTGAGATTTTGGAACCAGTTCAAAGCAGGAATTGGCTTCGAGAGGGCGAAAAGCATATTGAAAACGAATTATAGAAAGATCAGCGAAATAGTTAATGCGTATGTAAACGTAATGTCATTGCCAGCAATCCATGGGACGAACCCCAACAAAATCATGGAATTCTACCGAAAGTTGTCCATTGGAGACTATGGGAAAATTGAAGGAAATCAATGGTTACGTTCGAATGACCCTCGACAAGTTGCAAGGTATAAAGGGTGACCTGGTGCACACTGATGACAACTGGCAGGCATGGGATTTTCCAAAACTACTCGAAGCGTTGCGCACGTGGACGGAAAGAAACCCTCCCAAATCCAAGATGAATATCAGCAAGACAAACCAACGCCGCCTAAGCCACCACGATTAAGTACGTACCAGGCCAACCAACAAGATCCCAAAAGAAAGCCATGTGTTTACTGCGATAATCCATCTCACCAGTCCATCAACTACGATAAAGTCACCACGATTTAAGAACGAAGGAGACTGTTGAACGTAAAAATCAAGAGAGATTGAAATCCATGAAGTCGTCGTTAACAGCTTGTGAGGTGCATTTCAGCTTCGGACCGAAGTAACCAAAGTAAACCGTGGTGTCCTTCTCAGCTTAGGTAACCCTGGGATACAAGGACATGATTGAAAGATACCATCATCTGAAATGGGTAGAAATGGACGACATCGATACGAAAAAGGATTTACCAGTTCACCTTATCCTTGGTGCCAGCGAGTACGCGCAAGTCAAAACAGAGACCACACCCCAAATCAGCAAACCCGGAGAACCCATCGCAGAATAGACGCGCTTGGGGTGGACTATCTTGTCACCCGGAAAGTAACCAAATCTCACCAACATGTTCCTAACACAAACTTCCGAAGTTGTCTACGAAAACCACTGCAGACTTGACGTGCTCGGATTGCAAGACCATTCGGTTGGCGATCAAGACCTCGTTTACGAAGAGTTCAAGGAGCAACTCCTAAGGGACCCAGAAGGATGGTACGAGACTGGCTTACTCTGGAAGGGCAACCATCCACCTCTTCCCAAGAATAAGCCGGGAAGTCTGTAACGCCTGGAGAACCTCGTAAAGAAACGGCGGAGAGCACAAAAATCCGCATTGTTTATGATGCTTCTGCGAGAGCCTACCACAAGGCGCCATCCTTCAACGATTGCCTTGACGCTGGACCACCATTGCAGAGCAAGCTTTGGAGTGTGCTAACAAGGAACCGCTTCTATCCAGTGGCATAAGCTGGGGATCTAAAGCAAGCCTTTTTGCAAGTGTGATTAAGAGAGGAAGACCGAGACGCAATGCGGTTTCATTGGTTGACAGGTTTGGAAAGCAAAGAAGTCGAAACCCTGCGTTTCAGACGAGCGCTGTTCGGGATGTCAACGTCGCCATTTCTGTTGGGCGGAGTAATCGAACAGCATCTTAACAACCTCCAACAGAAGTATCCAGACACAGTAGAGGAAATAAGAAGAAGCCTTTAGGTCGATGACCTAATCAGCGGCGATAAAACGATCGCGCATGCACAGCATGTAAAGGAAATCTCCCAGACCATCTTCAGAGAGGCAAAATTCGAGCCTAAGAGCTCGTTTCAGTGCTTTGGCCTAAGCACTCTTTTCTAATTTTAGCCGTCATTTTACGGTTCGGCTAAATACACAAAGCATTGTGTTTTTGGTCACTTGGGATAAGTCTTTATTTGGAGTTGCTTTGTTTTCTGTCTTTGTTTCCTTTGTTTTACGTAATTTCTGCTCCGGTACACACAGAAGCTGCCAGAAAAGTACTAGTGCACTCGTTTACTGCTTACGCTCTGACACGTGTCAACGAAGTGTTTAGGCCTCCCAAGCGCTTCTAAGCTCTCGTTTCAGTGATTAGGCCTAAGCACTCTTAGCTTTCATTTAAGGGTTCCGTTAAGGACGTTCGTGCTAATTGTTTGTGCGCAACGTTACTGCGCATGTAACGCGACTGTAATATGTCACGCATTACTTTGAGCATTAGTGAAGTTGAGGTTTTAAAACCTTTGCAAAAACCGTGGACGGTAAATCTTGCACAGCGTTGGATCAGAGAAGATCGTGATCAGTCAAAATTGATTTAAAATATTTATGAAAGTCAAGTAGACTACTGCACGACTGATATTCGCGTCACATGGCTTTCTTTTGGGATCTTGTTGGTTGGCCTGGTACGTACTTAATCGTGGTGGCTTAGGCGGCGTTGGTTTGTCTTGCTGATATTCATCTTGGATTTGGGAGGGTTTCTTTCCGTCCACGTGCGCAACGCTTCGAGTAGTTTTGGAAAATCCCATGCCTGTCAGTTGTCATCAGTGTGCACCAGGTCACCTTTTATACCTTGCAACTTGTCGAGAGTCATTCCAACGTAACCATTGATTTCCTTCAATTTTCCCATAGTCTCCAATGGACAACTTTCGGTAGAATTCCATGATTTTGTTGGGGTTCGTCCCATGGATTGCTGGCAATGACATTACGTTTACATACGCATTAACTATTTCGCTGATCTTTCTATAATTCGTTTTCAATATGCTTTTCGCCCTCTCGAAGCCAATTCCTGCTTTGAACTGGTTCCAAAATCTCAGCCAATCTGTATGCGTGCCATTGAACCTTGTAATTTTGTAATTTGGGCAGCTTCGCGTTGATGGATTGTTCTTTAATCTGGCACTTTCGCCTTTCTTCGATTTTCGCTTCGTATTTAAGCTTATGCTCTAATTTTTCTTTTTCAAAACGCATTTCTTCTTGAAATTTATTTTCTCTAATTACAGCTGCTTCATCTTCCTCCCTTTTCTTTTTCGAGCGCCGCGCTCCTTGACCGAGGTTGTCAATGGCCTTTTCAAACACGCTTAATTTTTCTTCAAGGTCAGGAGCCCATCAGTAGGAGCTTGCCTCCCCAAGTGCTGTTTAAAATAGCCGATCAGAATAAATTCATTGTCTAACGAAGACAAAAATAGCAAAAACAATGTACGCAAATTGATGTAAATTAATGTAAACGTCAGTCTCCTGCTGAAGGGTTGGTTCTAAAAATAAAAAGATACGGGCAAACGTTGACTCAAGGATATAGTGCACATAAAGACTCCTACTCATGGGCTCCTGTCTTTGCATATTTTGTTAGGTTTGAGGGGGCTGGGGTAATGCGTAGATTTCTCTGGTGCACACAGGAAAACATTTTAATAGCCCATTTCCGAGTTACTGATTGCCTCGGTTTCAAAGCGAGTCCTGGTGCACAACCATTCAAATGTCAATGAGTTGCGTATTCTTATGCAAATCAAACTAATTACCATTTCAATAGTCGAGCACAAAGACTTCGAAAACGAGACAAACAGCAACTCGGAAATGGCCTATCAACCTGCCATGGCGTCGAAAGTCATTGTAACGCGATTGGCGTTTTAGTGGATCTTTAAACAAAATATCGGAGCTCAAGAATGGAACGTCAATTGGATGAACAAGACAGGCCGTGAAAAATAAATATCTGGAATCTTTAAAGCAACGAGTAATGGTCTTCGACAACAATTTCATTTTTCGCCGATGGATATCAAGTGACCTCTGTTTCTAATATTTTACTTACTTGGTATTATATATAAAACTGAAGTCAAATTGCATTTTTTTTATGGATTTAACAAACATTGAAGGAATCGAACGCCTTGAATGCATCACAGTGTTTACTGAAGTCGCATCTTAGTTGTCTGGCAATTTACATATATTTTGTACTCAACTCTGCAAAGGTAAAAAAAATTGGAAATGTGACAGTGAAGAATCATTTGAATGAAAGCTTGTTGTCTCTTTTGTGCTTCATTATTTACGGTCAAGGTTCTTTCGAAAAGGGTTTGATGTGAACTGTCATAAATTTATTTAATTACTGGGTTGCCTATGGGCAAACCCAGTCGAGGTCTGCGTTTAGTTTGTTTGTTTTCTTTTTTTTCTTTTTTTTAGTTTTTTTTTTTCCGTGTCGGTAAAAGTCTTGCCTGTCACTCCCCTGGTAAGTGATGTCTTTGTGCATAGAGCCTTCTGCGCGTATTTTCTCATTAACTTAGCCTGCAATGGCGTCGAAAGTCATGTAACGCGAATGGCGTTTTAGTGGATCCTTAAACAAAATATACGCTTATGGAGCTCAATAATGGAACGTCAGTTGGATAAACTAGGGCCGAGGAAGCTCAAAAGCGACGAGTACTGGACTTCGACAACAATCTATCGCCCGTCGAGACGAAATCAAAGTGAGCTCTATTTACCCGAAGTAAATGGTAATTTGACACGATTGAGTTTCTTGTTTTCACACACGCAATGAAATTGGAAGTGTTTTTTGCCTCTAATAGCAAATATGTTGTTTGTGTCAATAAATTCTTCGCTGGAAAAGGATTCTGTGGTATTTTCTGCCTTTGTGAATTATAATATCATGTTGTGTATTGAATTTTCGAGCTTAAGGTTGAAATGTGATATGGGAGAATTTTTTAGTATTGCTCTGTAAGCAGGAAAGGTTCACAGGCCTGTTGCAAGCGTGCTTGAGTTTCAACAAAATGAGGCCCAAAATCAGTGAAAACTTGTGACGCAGATGAATAATAAGGTAGCTGCTATTTCCAAAATGATGGAATTACCTGGTGATAAATAACGTCGTACGCGTCTTGGAGAGTAAATTTTGACTTTGCATAAACAAGAGTTGGGCGATTGTGATCTTTGTTTTGACTTCGCTCATTTCATTGTCAAACTTTATAACACTTGACAGAAAAAGAAACTTACAAAAACCCGGTATCGTGCCATAATTTGAGACAGATGCTTCACTGTTTGGCGAGTAAACATGCCGCGGTAACTTAATCACGGCGCCCGCTGAATTCCGGCCATGTCACTTTCGATTTTGCAATTTACTTGAACGTACCAAAAATCTCCCAAAATGTTTGTCGCTGATCGTAACTTTTTATATTCTATATTCACGGTTCAAAATTAATGTTGTTTTCATGTCGTAAATATTTTATTCTCGATCGACCGTCCCGGAAACTTCCTTCTGCTCTTTCTAAAAACTGTGTATCAATAGTTATTTGCTGTTTCATCAATATTTGTTTTGCATAAAGCAAGCTAACAGAATCTGTACCTTGCTGAGTTCGCATTTGTTAGCGTTAATAGTATTTCCGTCAGATGCTT
>NC_090890.1:24848760-24856260 GCF_036669925.1 Montipora capricornis | reverse complement strand
TGCTTTCTTGCTTGTATTGTAATTCTCAACGTTTGTAATGTTAGCAAGGTCAATTTTCCGTCGCTTGTATGGGGATTCAGGAACAGATGAACTGATGCATGAAGAATCGGTACTCCAATGGTCAGATGAGACGCCAGTTGGTTCCCCATCGGTAACAAGCCCATCATTCTCAAAACGTGTTTCACCTGAGTCGACGTCCATGGCTGTTTCGCTGTCGTGTGTAGGATCGTTTTGTTTAAAGCATGCCTCAATCAGAATCCATCGTAAACTATGTCGGTTTGGGTCAGCGGCAGACAAAATTGCAAATTGAGCCTTTCTGTCACTCATTTCCGAAAAAAGACAAATTCCATTGTGGGTTGATACGGCTTCCAGGGTGAGGCGAGGCCAGCGTTCGATTGCATCGGCCGTACTTATGATAAAGACAATCCTCTCTTTAGTAGAACAAAATCTTGAGTTTAGCTGCATCATGCTCGTTGTGGTTCGATTTGACGCACAGTAGGACGTAATAAGGACTTGAATCTCATTTGTCTCCGCTTCCTCCGAATAATCCTTTGCTTCGAGTTGGTCAACAATTCTTACTGTAGGTAGTTCGTCCACTTGATCGTCTCGTCGATCATACCCAAGGTGACCTTTGAAACATTTATCAGGACCAGCTTCTTTTAGAATATTTCGAAGATGCTCCAAGATAATACGTTCTTCCAAGTCTTCGGTCAGCTGGCTCGAGGATGGGCGATCCTGCAAGACGCTTTCTTTCCTCCATTGAAAGATACTTGGAAAAGAGAGGTTTTGGATCCAATCCCTGTATTGAACTTTTAGAAAGTGGTAACGGTTGCATTTAACAACCCACAGACCAGCTTTGTCGCAATCATCATTGAAGCGTAGGTCTTCCCAGCAAGGCCAAGGACGGTAAAACACTTCTTCTTTCACCGTGCTCAGGACATTCAGTAGAATCACAGCATACACCTGGGTCTTTGCGAATGAGTCTCTCGTTCTTGGAACACTTCTTAAAAATCCTAGCACGCCATAGCTTCCATGGTGCTTTCCGGTTCCATGGTGGTTTTCAGCGAATATTTTAGAGGGACCTGTGTAAAGGTACAGTGGAAACTGTTTTGCAAAGTTACCCTCTAAAGGGTATGTACTCTGATGTACTCCAAATTTGGGTGGCATTTCTTTTCCTTCAGCTATTTTCTGAAGATGGCTCAGAGGCTTAAAGAAAGAACAACGTTCCATCGTAATCACGCCATTGTCATCCCTTAAAACCTTGGCATTTGATGGTGTCTGCGTGCAAGAAGAAAATACTGCTTCGGACATCATGGCGACGTTATCATCAATGACAAAAATGTACTCCAGCTTTAAGGCAGACGCAATTTTCTGGATGAACAGCCTAGCATATCCAATGCCTCCTTCTTCTGGTCCTACTTCACAACTGGGCAGTTCTTCAGGCAACTGAAAAATGGCAAGAACTTTACCCCAAGTGGCTTTATAAGCCTGAAACTTTCTTCTGCGAACCACAGCAACTTGCACGCAAGTGATCACACGATTCTCTTCTTTCATTACGTGGGTGTAATTAAGAAGACACTTTCGTGGATCATCTCTATGCGAAGGGTGAAATATCCAGTATGGCAACGTGGGAACATCGTTTTCCTGTGGTGCCCAGCTTCCCCTGGAAAGACTTTGTTCAGCTGAACCAATGTCACTGAAGTGTTTTCGGAGATGACTGTAGGGTGCGCGGCTTGCCGGTATCGAACATTCAACACTTACTGACTTTCCATCCAGGTCCACCAGAATAGTTTGCAAGCATGGTTCTTGACCTTGGAGAATTCGCCCACATTCCGAGCAAGTTTCGAAGTGATACCAATGCCAAGCGCGCATGTGATGTTCGGAATCGGTCTTAAGGTAGTAGCGAGAAGACTTGAATGGTTGCAGCCCAACACTTTTCATCAGAATAAAAGGATTTTCCTTGCAGTCATGCGTATAGAAGCAACCCCCAAAGGAGTACTTTCCCGGCGCCACAGGTTTTTCCAGGAGGCTGGGAGCCTCTTGGATTGTTTTCCAGTAGGGATACTCCCAGTTTTTTGCTTCTGTTCTTTCCATAGATTCATTAGCCTTTATCTCTTCTGAGGAATCACACTGTTTGTAGTAGTACAGGAAACCTTCATCAAAAGAAGAAACACTCTTGGATGGAATGTCTTCTCTTTCAAGGATATCTTGTCTCAAGAGTTTTATAAGACATAGATATGTTCCTGTTTTTCCAATCTGAGGTTCAGCTTGGAGAAGGATTCTGTTACAATGCTTTTGCGTGTTTTCGTGGTCATAGCTATCCTTATGCGCTTCGTAGTCGTTCCAGCGAAGTGAAGATGCTCTCGTGCTGTGACTTTTGATCATGTACCTGTCAGGTCTGGTACATTGAATCGCGCTCATAGCTGGTGACCTTTGCAAAGATTCCTTAAGCCTGTTGTAGAGTACCCGCCCAACCAACACATAAGGGATATCCTGAACACGTGATTCACCGATACGGACATTTGCATAGCGGCACATTCTTCCAAGCTCTTGGACTACACTGGAAAGAAACAGTGGAGATCCCTCTTTGAATTCCCTGCTACTGTCGTAGTTTAGCCGAAGATCGAGGCAATCAAAACTGTGGGGGAATGTATCTCCCATACGACCTTTATCCACCAAAATTAGGATGCAAGCAAGATTTTCCAGGTCTTCATACTTCGTAATTGACTTGTGCACGTGTTTACAATTCATACACTTCTTGCGGCCAGGTTGTAGTTGGAGTTCCTTACAGCAGCAGTCAAATTTGTACTCACAGTTAACGGGCTGCAACTTAACAAAGAAAGGGCTTGCCGATTTCATCAACTGTTTCTCGATCTGGATTCCGCCATAGTCTCTTATGACTTCAAAACGTTCTTTTAGGCAGGATATCCTCCTTGCCAATATTAAAGTGCGGAAAAATTGATTTGCTGTCTCCATGCTCTTTGCTCGCACGATCTTCATCTTGCCCGATCGTCCCTTTCCGCTTTGGATCAAACTCTGCACTAAGAAACTTGTTTCATTTCCTTGGACATTGCAATACCAGGTCTCAACCAAGTTTTGGCCGCCATTTTGCTGCAGGTTTTGTCTGATTTCATCGATGATTCCAGCTTCTCGTATGCTTCGAATGAAATCTTGGAAATCCTGCTGTGAAAGATACATCAAGCATAGGACAAAGGAGAAAAGGACATTTGATCCCTTGTCAATGGCGTTTGCCTTTCCTTGTTTCTTCATTCTTGCAAACTCTTTAATGTCCTCTTTGAACTCCGTTTTTGCGTCGTTGCAAATCTCTCTTTTAACTAATTTGAATGCTTCAGGATGGATGAATTCACTTTCCTGCAGTTTTGCGTCGAGCTCTCGCGTAAATTCGCAGAGCTTGTCGTCGAATTCCTTAGCAGGTGTTAACTGTACGTCTTTTGCTAGTGCCATGCGTATTTTGTCGCTGGTGTCATAGACGCTCGCATGAAGAACATGATAGCAATACTCTGCACACAGCAGGGCGTCAATCTTGAAGGATGATGAATCGGCCTTGAGCTTTTTATCTCTTTTCATCTTGTCTACGATCCGTTGAAAAAACGAATCCTCTCTTATTTTCTGTTCCTCCATAGTGTCACATTTCATAGTGCTGAGATAGTAGTTTAAACTTACATACTGTTGTCCAACCGAGCTGACTTCCGTCGGCCCATACTGTTCCAAGTAGAACTCGAAGGAAACAGTAGCTGCATTGTTTCTGGATTTAATGATAGTCACACCCCCTTTCCTTTCAACTTTCGCAACTTCTAAGGTAACCAGGCCATTGTCATGAACTGCCAAATAGTGATCTGGTTTATCACGACAACGAAATGCTACAACGTCGACGCCAAAATCCAGCTTGACTTCAAACTCCACTGCTTTAGATGGATCATTGGTGGCTTTTAAATCTTCTGTTATTGAGAGGACCCTTTTCTCACTTTCCAAGAACTTAATTGTCACAATACCATGTCTACCCTCAACAATGAATTCTGTCGCGTCACGTTCAGAAGTTGTTACAGTCATAGGCTTCTGTGATGCTACTTGTAGATAGCGATGCTTTGCGTCATCTCCAGTGTACAACGACGATTTAAGTTTCATCCGCATTCCTCTCTCAAAGTTTTTTAGCTCAACTTCTGACCAATGGGCAACGTGTAACTCCACTTCTTTGGAGGTTTGTTTAACGTTTTCTAGGAACGGCTGTGTCCCCAGTACCAAGAGATCGCCAGCTCTGTACTTGCTTTCACTTGTCGTAGTGTTGTCACAAAGAACTACACATCGGACTTCAGGAAGGCGAGAGTTGCTAGTGAGGAGATTAAAAGGAGTTGCAGAGATCTGAACCACCACCACATTTCTTGGTGAGTCGTCCTTGCACCATTCATTTATGAACAGATTGTGAGCAGATGACTTTCGTGACTTATCCTTGGTGATTCCCCAGTGGCACTCATCGGCTATGACAACAAAGAGGGTTTGGGGGTTTTGCTGGACAGCCAGCTTAAGTTGCTCGAAATACCTGTCATTCTCATCGCTGCGAACATACATAAACATCCTCTTGCAATTGTTTGCATTCGGTTCTTTACGAACCTTCAGCTCTTCTTTTGGCAACACACCTGCATCTGGATGACGAATCCTTTTCTCCGTTTGATCGCTGAGCATTCGATACCTAGCTGTGTAAACCACAAAGTCAACATCGTTGAAGACATCTTTTAGCCTTGCAATTTTGTGATAATGCCACATAATTGCATTGATTCGCTTCTTGAGGATATCTGCCATCTCTATCTGCGACGGATAATAGCAAGGTTTTTCCGGATTGGCTTGCACTTCTTCGACGATGTCTTCTTCGTCCGAAGGGTATCCCTCCAGGAGGATATCCTCCTCCTTCTCGTTGTTGGACTCCTCTTCAGCAGCTTCTAATTCCTCATAAAGCTTGATATCAGCATCTATATCTTTCCTTATCTCTTTTCGAATCTCTCCATTTGGATCTACGTCTTCGTTCACCAGAACGGCAATACTTTCAATGAGGACACTTTCACTCGGTGGGTAAAGAAAAATCTTGTGCCCATTGTTGCGGAAATTTGAGCAAACCTTGCGCACTTTTACTGAGAAAGCTCTGTCGTCACCAAACCATGTTTTTCGCTTTTGGTTCAGATCTTTTAATTCATCCATCAACTCTGGCGTAGCCTGGAAAAGTCTGAACAAATGACCATCGTCTCTGAGCGTGACTGCATCCACAATTTCCGTCATGAAGTCCAAAAAAAGGGATTCAGTCATTGAGTCCGGAGCTGACCAACAGTGCCTTTCATAATCGTTTAGCTCGGGCAGGGTTGTCCAAAACGGATTGTCTGATGTCGAAAAATTAACGACCACTGGAAGTGTATCCTCTTCACCTGCAAATATTCAAGTTTGGGACAAGAAAATCACTATCGTGGAAAAGTAACTTATTAGAATATTAGATGTTTATCGTTTAATCGTACCTCGGATACCAGAGGCAAGCTTAGGTTTTCATTTTCTTCAAACAAGCCTCCAGAGGTAGCAAAGGTGATACAAGTAAAAAACTCGTGGATAAATCCAAATCCTGAGCAGTCATGAAACTAACAGGGACTCGGCCGTCATAATTAACCATATCTTGGGCAACCACCGATTTACAGTCAATAATCGTTTTATTTTCTCAAACGTCGGACGATATAAAACTACCTAGCTTTACCAGACATCGTCTTGAATATATAATCTTTACCTTTCCCTGGTGCTAAAAAACCCAGGTTCATGAATACATTTTCTTCTAACACCTAAAACTAAGAGTTTGCAGGGCCACAAAAATCACAATTTCTTAAAGGGGAAATTTTCCAGATCTAAGACGCTCCCCGTTAGACTTAACAAAATAATTTATCATCTCAAGAGAGAATCCACGACACAGCAAGCAAGCAGGAATCGTACAGGAATAGCATGGGCTCCCACGCTTGGCGGGTAGTCTGGGTAATTGCCAACTTCACCCCAGTAAGGGACACGCAGTTCCAGTCGATTAGACAGCAATCAATGAGAGATCCGGACAACATTAATGAGTCCTTTCGAAACATTGATACGAATCTACAATATGCAACCCCTGCATCCACTAATACCCCACCGTTCGCTTGCATTTCTTCATCGATCTCTTGTGCGTCCGAAGGATATTCTTCCATGAGGATATCCTTCTCCGTATTGGACTCCTCTTCAGCAGCCCCTAATTCCTCATGAACTGTAATATCTTTTCGAATCTCTGAAGGTAGAAAAGATAACACAAGTAATAAACTCGAGCATAAATCCAAATCTTGAGCAAAATGATAGGTTATGAAACTAACAACTAAAAGGACTCGGTCGTTATAATTAACCATATCTTGGTCAACCATATATGGTCGGTCGGTCGGTAAATATACTGTAGAACAGATGACAATACTCAGCAACATTGTGTGAGGGAGGAGGGGGGGGATGTAAATTCTTCCCTGAGTAGGGGTGTGTGAAAATGAAGGTGAATAATTTGTGTCAGTGTCTCAACAGTTTTGTCCAAGACTGTAGCTGATATCGAAGCAGTATGGGCTAGTGGTTAGAGCGCTTGACTTGAGATGCGGAGATCCTGGGTGCGAGATCCGTTCTCACAACTCGATGAATTTGATCCTGCGAGGTAGTCCCTGGTTCGACTTCTCAACTGCACTTGTAAATAGCCAAGTGGTTTGCTCCAGCAAGTTGAGATTCTTAACAGTTGTTGTTACTGTTCTGTTCTGCCGTTTCGTTAAATGCTTTCGTTGGCCCTGAAAGGCCCATATGGGAGTGGTCAATGACGCATTTAAAAAAAACGCTTACCGAAAGATGTAACACTAACTACTTGTAACCACAGGGTGCAGAGGAGTTTTATTTGGACACCATGGAGGAGGCCTAAACACAGGTAACCCAGGCTCACTGTGTGTAGGTAAATATAGAGAACATATGAGGCGAAGTTTAGGTCTGAAAATTTGCTAGAAAATGGAAATAAAAATCGATAAAACTTACCATGTGGTGAGCTGTTGTTGTCTTTAATACTTACACGAAGTTTCGGGAAAAATGGTCTCCGTTCACCTTCCTTCATATTATAGTGACAAGGTAGGAGACGGAAGCCAGCGTAGGAACTCCGATCGACCCAAAACAAGCACGATTGCTTTCGTGAAAATCGAATCCAGTCGCTAAATAAACACGCCAGGCTCGTGGAACATGAATTTCTCTAAACCATGAATCCACTGAAGCATATCCAGGTAGCAACGCGAAGTCACCAGACTCCGTAAAACTTGTAAGTTAACCTGCTAAAATGGTGGCCAGAAAGCGTTGTACTCGCGAAGTGCCCAATTCAAAATGGCACTGAACTCGGGACGCCTGGTGACGAGGGGAATATATGTCTCCCTGGAGGGAGGGGAGTCCCAGATTGCTCAGTGAGTTTTGTTTTTAGCAATT
>NC_090890.1:24838760-24843760 GCF_036669925.1 Montipora capricornis | reverse complement strand
ATTTGACACAGGCAACATGAACGAAACATTGGTATGACCTTTTCTCAGATCATTTTACAACTCCCCTAGTATATTGAGGCTTGAATTTTAATAAACCCCCAAGCAGATTGAAAGTACTAACTTCATTATCTGCATCCTAACCTTTTCATTTCACTCTTAGTTGTCTGTGTCACGTCATATTTCTTGACTAATGACGTCATAACGCTTGTTGACATTGGGGAACGTCTACCCTAAAAAATTCCGTCAACGTTTTTAAAGCAACAATTAACGTATAATTATACCAATTAATATGGCATCGTTCATTTTCATTGTGACTAAGGACACTTTGACCTGTTTTTTTATTTTAAATTTAATTTCCCGTTTCCGTTAAGATGGGAATATAATTAAAAGGCAAAATGATAAATCATCGATAGGAGTACTAGAGCAAGGAACAAAACACGTTGTTATACCTCCCAACTCAAATACGTTTTCTGATTGGAGGAGAACGTGTCACGTGTCATTGGTCAAAACTTCATGACGCCCTAGGGCGAACAAAACTTCATGACGCCCTAGGGCAACAACAACTTAAACTTTCGACTCACACGTGATCAGGTCGTGCACCTTTGAAACGGCGGCAAATCTGTACGCCAGCCGACGTCAAGCAAATAATTTTTATCTGTGTATTGTTCTATTTTGAGTTGGGAGGTACCTCGACCTCAATGTTTCCCTCGGCTTCGCCTCGGGGAACATTGAGGGTCTCGCGGAAACAAAACTCACTGTTTCCCTTGGGGCCAGTCATTAAGTGCTTATTGATATAAGATGACTTTTCTATCCTTGTTTCAAAAAAAAGATTTAAATTAGCCGTTAAAAAATCAAGTGACACTTTTCACATGAAGGAGCAAGTAGAAAGCTAATTATGCAGATTGAATAAAGGCTTCCTCTTAAAACAACCAGAAGCTCCAAAAAGCTTACAAAGGGTTGCCTGTGGTACGCGTTACACAAAAAAAGAAGGCACTGAATTGCGTGGTATTGAACAGCAGCGTTCCAGTTCAATTTTTCAAGTGGGGCGTCATTTAAGACCATTTGAGGGGTCACCCACATGTCGCGCCAGCAGAGGCCCTTTGGCTTACACGTTTAATTATTTTGTAATTTCCTGTCCCATTTTGAGGTCTTTTAGTTTTTTAAGCTTTGGTAATAAATTCAGTTTAAAGATAACAAAACTAACTACAAATAGCTCTGACGGACGTTTTCTAGCATGTCTTGCAGTTGCACTAAGCAAACGTTTATTGCACACACTAAGAAAGGACTGAAGGTGTTGTTTCCGCTTCATAATTCCTCTTCTTGTTGCCAGGTCAAAACATTGTTTGGCTTTGCGTTTGCACCAGAAAAAGACAAGCCAAAAGACAGATGAAAAAACTACGGGAAAGAATGTTAATCGTTCGTCGTTTTCAGAGTAAAACAACGTACTTTTTTGCCCAGAAACTTCCGTCGTTGGTTTTTCAATTTTGTTGTCATATTTAACTGACTGTTTAGATTTCATCTGTCGGCTTTGACTTCAGGGTGAACTACTTCCACAATCGAGAGGTTGAGTGGCCATGTAATTGAAAATCTAAACAACTAGACTATGAGATACAAAAACAGACTTGCGAAATATCGCAAATCACAATGCCGACAAGCACAAAAGCAGAAGAAATGGTTAAGTAAATATGAAGTTTGTTACTATCTGAATGTTTTTGGGTTAGAGTAAAGGGATATATTGTCACGCAAATTATGTAATTTCATGACATTCAAAAATTCGCTTCCTTGTCAGTTCTACCGGCTGATGAACAACAGCGCTGCAGACGCCGAGACTCAGTCTTGCCAAAAAACCTCGAGTAAGTCTCTTTTGAAAAACATTTGTTTTCCTTGATATATCCTTTTGTATGTGCTTGTGTTTTTTATCTGTGGTCTTAAATTTTAATGCCCTGGCAATGCTAAGACAACGTTTCCAGAAAGACCATGTTAACTTTTGAAAAATTTTAATTACGGTCAAATTTAATTTCTTTTTTTTTGCAACGCTTCAATTGTATTTGTCATTTGCTTTCATTTACAGAAATGTACCAAATGGATTGAACAAATTAGCTAACACTGACAGATCTGAACTTTGTTTTACATTCAGAACCATTTCAGGATTATCGATCGTAACTGGATTGAGAATTTCAAGCCATGCTCTCTTCCAATAAAACAATAAGTTCATCCTCTGAAATCAATGGTTTATTGTAGCTCTGCAAAAGCGTATCTCTTGTTTTTCTTAAAGAAGTCATGATTCAGTATTAAGAAAGAAGACAAAGAATCAAAACTGCTGTACAATTAACTTGCGATGCCGTAAAATCACCGACGCGACATGCTTAACACAAAAGGGACTTTAAGATCTACGACGCGGTGATCAACAAGAACGCCACAAAACAACGAACTCACTGGTTAAAAGAGTTAAAATAATCGTGCTGCACGTGCGGCATGCATTTTAGCGCATAAACGTGCGGTTCTCTGCACAACAACGACGTGAAATCACCAAATTTGAGGTTTTGACGACAACGTGAGCGTTCAAATGTGAATCTTTCGTTCTCTATTTTTGCTCTGAAACCGCTCGTACCAATTTATTTTTAGGATACTTTGGCCACATCGTAGGACGCGAACGAGATGGCCAAACCGCGAGAAACCTACGATAGTGCAACGTTATATTTTGAGGTGACGTTTTCGTCAACGTCGGCGTCGTAGATCTTAAACTCCCTAAACAAGTCAAGTCACAGACGCCGGTCTCGACCCAGTTTCACCTCGGCTACTTGGCGTCCGTGTTGACAAAAACGTCACGTGCTTAAGCTCTCTAATGACTTTGGCACGGTATTCAAACATCGATTACAGAGAAGAAGTCATAAGGCTTAAGTATTTGCGTAACAATAACAACAACAAACGCTGCAAAGTAAAATTTCAGCTACAGTGTCAGAGCAATGGGTCACTAGGTCTTCTGCTTTGCTTCACAGTCGAGCTCTGTGACGGGCGGCGAGAAGCACTTTTCGAGAATCTAATTTTTGAATTTCGGTGTGTATTTCGCTGGTACTTGAAAAGCATACAAATGATCGTTTTCGCAAAATAACATAAGCAACCCAACTTCATTTTTACGTTACGACGTTCTCCCATTTCTCAAATTCTCTACTTCGAAAATGTGTCGCCGCATCCCCGAGTCCCGACTTCTCGTCCCCGTCCCACTTGTGGTTTTGTTATTCAAATATGCCAACCACAGGAACAAAAACCCCTTTGTTTCAACAGCCAATAAGGCTAGGTGATGCCAATGATATCTTCGCTATTGGTTAGAAACAATAGATTTTTCTCAACATGTCAGAAAATGGTCAAACGTTTCGCTCCCGTAGGAATGAACATGCCCCATAATGACAAGGTTAATACTTGAGTGGAGTTAACTGCCTGATGGGTTCATGTATACTACTACAGCTGTTGGAAAAAAACACAAAATAAAGTGCACGCAAAAATCCCGAAGGGTAATCTTGGTATCATGTGATCAATAAGGGAATAACATGACTTTTTTCGGGAATATTGTTTATTTGCGCCCGCGCAGTGTCATTTGCGGCCCGAGCGCGAAGCGCGAGGGCCTCAAATGCGGCCCTCGTGCAATCCCCGGCAGGATTGTGCAAGAATACAAGCTAAGTGAATAACGAATTCAAAGTCACTTCAAATCATCATGTAAGTGTTGATTGAACAAGCTATTAAAGAATCAACTCAGTCTAGTGAACTTATTTAAAATTACCGAAAAAATGCGTAAAATCGTCTATAAATAATATGCATATCACAAAGTTGAAGCAAGAACCAATCAGCTGTAGGGCTGATAATGCATTAGCAGCCCGCTGTCAGTCTTTTGCGGCCCCCTGAGCGTGTTTTAAAGAGGCCGATTTTCTATTTGGCCGCGTATATTGATAATAATGAGTTTTATTAAGTCAAATATATGAATACATCAAACCGAAGATGGCTCGTCAGTACAGATTTCCTTGAAATGCCGAAGTCAAGGAACCGGGAACTTACAGCAGGGTGTCCAGCGGCATGTTTGTTCAGAAAAATAGGAAAATTGGAAACTCAGGATTGAAAAAATAGGAAAAAATAGGAGAATCAATAGTAGTTTGATGGACAAAGATAGCCTCCTTGCACCCCATCAACTATCCCAATTCACCACTTTAGCCCATAACCTGACAATGAATGAACATGAAACGACAAAGGGTGATTTAGTGGTCATCAATCATGCTTCCCACCTCTGTCACCCAGGTTCAACTCTGGCCTGGGTCATATGTGAGCTGAGTTTCAGTCCATCTCAACCTGACTCCGAGGGTTTTTCTCCGGGTACTCCGGTTTTCCTCCCTCCTCAAAATCGACTCCCAGTCAATTACATCTGGCTGGGTTTGCGGTGCTCCGAGATCACACATGGATCGTATGCCGGCAACCGTGGGCGCCTTCACATGCATTCGGTCCGATCCCGTTGAGCCGGTTGATCCGGAAAAGCCCTTGTAGGGAGCGGTCAACTAAGAGCACATTTACGTTTACATTTACAGGGGAGTATTTCGGTTCTAAAAGTTCTTGTTCTTTATATCTCTTATTGTGACAACAATATCAACAAATTTACTTTGTTTAAAAGGATATTACAAATAGCCAACACAACAAATCCAAAGTGAACACCATGTGTCATCATAAAACGACTGTTCATCCTTAATTTGACTTTCTTTTCTTTAATAGCAGAGCAAAAACACCAGTTGGTAGTGCCAATTCCAGCAATTTCTGATTCTGTGTGTTAACCACCTTTTGCTTTTCTCTTACTGCTTCAAGCTTCCTCTTCGCCTTTGCCTGACTTGATTTTGCTGTTTCTATCATGAGACATGCAACTGTCATACCTTGTGAATCATCCTTTGAACCAGACGATAGGGCAGTCTGTAACTTAACTGTACCTTCTGACAGAAGCTCAACAGCTGTTTGCATTTCTTCCA
>NC_090890.1:24831260-24833760 GCF_036669925.1 Montipora capricornis | reverse complement strand
AACTTCAAGTTTACCAGTCACAATTTTTTCTACATTCAAGGTTTTCTCAAGTTATTACAACACAAATTCTCATGGAAACACTGTTATTTCAGACACGTTTGCGTACCAGTCAAGATGGCTTCCAAAACCGTGAAAAGGCCTGAACTTAGTCTAAACACGGGAAAGTAATTATTATACAGGCAGGAAAAGGCGACATAGAACATTTATTTTTATTCCTTCTTTCCAAGAACCATAATACTGTTAAACAGATTACCTGCAGAGATAGACTAAGAACTAGTACTGACTGTGGAGTCAACTTCTCTCAGTTCAAAGTTACATAGCTACTTCGACGGTTTTTGGCGCCATCTTGGCTGGGGGGCAAACATGGCTAAATTTACAGTAAATGGAAACATGGGATTTTGCCCGACATTGAACCACTGTAGCGCCGCTACAAAGAGACAGATTTCCAACTTTTGCCGCTACTTTAAATAATTTTATTGATATCATTCATTCAACTGAAAATAAGGCCATTAAGGAAGGCATGACGTCCGTAAATTCGAATAATAAATCTTTGTATGGAATCTTGAAAATTTATTTATGGTTGTTGTAGCCTAATCCTGGGCTTCTGATAGGATGCCCGATGGGGAAATAAATTAATGATTATGCAGAAACTGTTGGCCATATTATGCGTAAACATGCGTTGATTATGCGGAAATTTAAACAATTTATAAAACTAATAAGTTAGAGGTTTGCAATGTATTCACATGCCTATGGTAAATCAGGACTCGAAATTTGTGACCAATACAGTCACATTTGTGACTGAATTTTTTCCCTTTGTGATTAAAATATACAGTATTAGGAGTTGCCAATTTGCATCAAAATAAAAGGCTTAGCAGTTGGCATTTTGCCACAACTTTTTCTGAAATAAAGAAAGCAATAAAAAAAATTATCTTGTTTCTTGTCATGAATTTTGTTTCAATTTGGAGATATGGAGCAAAATTGTAATATGGTCGGACCGCTATCCATTTCCTCGATCATTGATCATTTTCAGCGGTTTTATACACATATGTATTGCGGGCTCCTATTTTCCCTACAAACACAAATGATACAAGTTAATTTGCACTATAACTTGGACCTAAATTTTCATATATCTTGTCGCAAAATTCGGACAGGATATTTTTTTTAAATTTTGACCCCACTGAGGGTATTTGTAATTTATAACACACGTTCTAGTCTCCAGGCTCATTGTGGCAAAATGCGTGGAAACTACTTGCGACCTTTCATCTTGCGAACGAAGTAGGGTGTTTTCTTCAGACTATCTTCAATGTTCAGGAAAATAAGCTGCTTTATCACTAATATCAGGCATTTCTTCTGTTAATGCGGGAAATATCGTAATTATGCGGAGCATGCAGATTTTAGGGAATTATGTGGAGCCGCATTCCGGCAGCTGCCATGCTAATCTGTTCTTTATATTTCGAGAAATTAATCTCTGTATAAATGTCTTTTAAAAGACACTATCACTGTGGAAAACCGTCTATTTTTCGCGGTGCTACAGCGGTTCAAAGTAGGCCAAAATCCCATTGATTTACTGTAAATTTATCCGTGTTTGCCCCCGAACCAAGATGGCGCCAAAAACCGTGGAAGGGTCCAGTGAAGTATCATTACGCTTTTTATGTTTCAATACTCACCAGTTTTCATATATGCACTTTACTTAACTTGGATACACTTCTTATTTAAAATTTAGTACTTTATTTATCCAGTTGGTGCGATATCTGTGAAGATTTTACGGACGACTTCATGAAATTGACGATTTACACTTGCATATGTAGTTGTTGTTTGAAGGCAATAACTTGAAAAAGGCACTATTCTCATATAGTTAACACTTACCTTTTTACTTGAGTTGTTTTAGGCATTTCCTCGCTTCCGATCAGCATTTAAAGAGCAAATCAAACGAGAAAATCATCAGCACAAAATTGATTGTGATCGTCGATCATTTATATGAATAAAACCGCCGAAAGATCCCGCCGAAATCTGTAAGAGCCTGCACAAATGACTGCTGACCAAAACGAAAACGGTTTGCTATTGCCTGATTTCATACGGTGGAAGCTGGGCACTAATTATCGGTTTTGCCGGACGGAAGTGCACTTCAGTTTGTAGATGGCGACTTGTACGAAAACTTGGCATTGGAATTGTGGCAGTTCTTTGTGTACGAATAACTACAGAACTAAAGGAATAACGTACTGCACTTTGCCCAGTGATCCTGAGCTTCGAAAAGGATATAGGAAGGTTCTTATAAACGAAAATATTAACTGGCGAAAACATGTTATATGCAGCGGTCATTGGAGCTCGGGAAAACGAGAGAACAAGAATCATTTGCCAGACACAATTTTCACGAAAGAATATGCTCCTAACCTGGAAAAAAGTACCCCATAAAACCATCCAGGGAACTTAAAAGGAAAACGGACTGTACAAAAATGGTTCTTTCATTAATTTTTGTACTTACATATATGATTCACATTCC
>NC_090890.1:24823760-24828760 GCF_036669925.1 Montipora capricornis | reverse complement strand
AATCCATCGAAACAAGAAACCATGTTCGTGTTCTTCTTACCTATCCCTGAACGGTTTTACCAGGTCTTCGAAAAGGTTGGAAAAAAAAATTACCAGATTACAGACCTGGGACAAACTGGTGTTGTAAAGGCAAACTCGAGGCCGACAAAAGCTTTATGTATCACGTTAAATACATTCCATGGAAAAGAAAGGACTCCAACAAACAGAAGGTAGAATACCTTTTAACTCTGACATTTCACGAATTATTTCTGTTAGCCCGTTGTACAAGTTAAAACATAAACAAATATATAAATAACGAGGAAAATGTCACTTATTGGATGCGGAGGGCCTACGAAAAGAGGCCCAGTGTCATGAAAATACTGACCAACAAAGAGACAAGTCTAGTTGTGTATATATTTATTTCTAACTTTTGATATCCAGTCGATATTATTTACTTATATTACATTCACATGTTTAATCAAAAGTAAATCATAAGAACGATTAAATCGCTTTGATTTCTCAAGGCCCTTGCAAACTCTTTTCTTTACATATTTCATTTTTTCCGAATCAATTTAGCCAGTAATTATTATTATGTTAGTGGCCAGATTAAATCAAACCAAGGCATATTAGACATCCAGAAAGGAAAAGAGAAGGAAAACAGGTAATTTTCCCTCTTGTTTATTTACTACTTTACTACTAGCAAAAGCCAGAGTGTAAAACTGGAACTGGTTTTTTATGATAACTTAGTATCATTATTTTAGAGCCTTCAATTGAATTAATTTGAACCAATAAAAGGGTACATCTGAAAAATCTGAAATAAATTTTCATGTTTGCATAGATCACAGATTACATGTCCTTTGCAAAAAAGACTTGGGTCTCTACATGCATCAGCTCTGTGGAGATACTTTGCACTGGATTTTGCAACAGCTGGTATGTACTGGTGAACATCGAGAAGGGCAGATGCCATATGCATCGCTTTTGACAACTATAGATTATCTGGTATGCGAAGGAAGGGAGACTTTTAATGTAAAGGTGGTATCATAAAATGTCACCTGTAAGAAATTTTCACCAAAGGTCTTAAAAACCATCACAAGTCATTTCTTAGTCCTCTTGCTGCGCAATGCCAACAACTGAGGCAAACGATATACAGAAGCAAATCAAACAGTTCAGGTGTAGTGTGAATAAGAATATATTATTTATTTCCTTTCTTGAGCCCTTCATTTTAATCATGCCTGTAGTGAGTCTAAATTAAGAGACATTTCAATAATAATAATAATAATAATAATAATAATAATAACAACAACAACAGCAAAAGAATAATAATAATCTTGAAAATAACAGTAAAAATTCCTTTGTTTTCTATACAATCTGCTGCCTTGTGTTACTCCGTAACTATTAAATCCTGATCACTTTTGGGAATGAGGTTACACAAATTTAGGAATTGTGGAGCATAATACAGAGAACCGTGCATGTGCACATTTCAGTATCTTGAAATTCAGAAATCTGGTAATAAATTAGCAAGTTCACTGTGATGCTACATTGCATCCTATTTTATCCCTGAAAGCAGTACTCGATGTATCCCTGGTTGGGGAGGTGCGGCGCGGCCCCTCATACCCTGACCCTGTTTAAGACAAATATCGCTGATTTTCCTACCCATTTTAAGACAGAATTCCGATTTTTGATACCCTGTTTAAGACATTTAACCCAGTTTAAGACAAAAATTGATAAATCGATAACCTGATTAAGACAAAAAATGCTAAATTCGATACCCTGTTCAAGTCAAAAATCCCGAAAACCATACCCTGGCTGGCGGCACGTCCCCATTAAGCCCTTATAAGGGAGTACCCCCCCCCCCCCCCCGGGGATAAATCAAACACATCATACGATCAGCTGTTATTGCTTTAATTTCAAGTACTATTTGACATCACCTCTACATGTAGCTACTGTATGCCGGTCTCAATAAAAAAATATCTACAGACTTACTCGCTTGTGTGGTCGTTTTTAACTCCAGTGAATCGACCTGAGTGTCACAACCCACGAGGTCGCACCGCCATTTTGACCGCCTTTTCGCGACCCTTTTCGCCACTACAACGATCGCACATGCGCAGACGTTTGACCGCTGTGTTGGTGCTTACCAGTTAGCCAACAAATCCCGGAAATTTCGGTTTTAGGTCAAATGGAAAGGCTAGGCAATTTTCCGGAAAATCTTTTCGGAAATTGTAGACAACCTCCAGAGGTAGTCCTCTTTTTCCGTTCGGAACGGAATTCGCGAAATGCTCTTACCATTTGCGAGAACCTTCCGTTTCCAGGCCTTTTCTCACAAGATCGAGTAAAATATGCGGGATGGAATGCTGTGTAGTAAATGGTATTCGCCATTTTTATCCGGTTGGTCATTAAATTCGGAAATGCGCTTACCTTTATGTAACGATCATTCCATCCGGATTATTGGCTAAATGGTAAGCACCCCTAATTTCCAGTTGGGTCCCCCCCTTTTTGTCCAAGATGGCGGCGGATGACTCTTTGAGAAAAATGAGCAGGATTCAGAGCTGACTCATCGAATTAACCGTCAGTGGAATGTGAAAAGATACTGCATGGTCCTCATTGACAGGATTACTAGAGCAATTACAAAATACACGTCCACCTAGAAGCGTTACCATTTAAACTTGTCACCGCAGTCTGCGGTCCCGTAGTGAAAGACTGTAGAATAACGAATGAATAATTAAGGTCTCGGTAAAGGTAAATTTAGGCGTCTCGCTCAAATTTCTTCTTTTTCCAAATCTTGAATCGGTGGGCTGTGAAGTATATTTTCCCAAAAAAAATCGTAAAGAAATAATTTTAAAATCGCCTTTTTCCTGTTTCCCGCCATAATTTGCGCGCGAAAAATGATTTTGGTATCACGCAAGAGATCATCAAGGTAAGAGAGTGATTCCCCCATATAGGCCCTCCAACTAAGGTAATCCATCTTAATCTATTTTCAGATATGGTACCCAGTTCTTCTGCGAATTTTACTCGCGCGTTGCGTGGGCAAACTCGGCGGCTTTACACGCAAGGCCGCGCGAAACTTCCTGAGACAAAATGGAGGCAAATGTGGAAAAAAGTCCTTTAATACGTTTTGTCGACGAACTTGACTTTAAACAGATACCGGTTTCAGTAAGAAGAAAGAGGAATGTCCACCCGGACTAATTCTAATTGATTCAAACTGTGATAAGGCTGTTGGTGTCACCACCGAATCTGTGGCTGTTCGAACAGTCTATGAACAATTACTGACAAAAATATGCAGAAAAAGAGTGAAAGTTTTCCCGCAAGCAATGAAGGAGTGGGACTTACAAAAACAAAAGAAAGTCGGGACGTAGATGTAAGTTTGCGAGAGAAACTTAAGGGGTTTGTTGTAAGAAGCAAGAGACAGTAGCAGTATTAGGGAGTTTGAAAAATTCCCAGCGGCAATGGCAAAGGGAACGTTGTGCAGAATAATGGCTCACCCTGCGAGGAGAGCCTCTTTTATTTTTTTTGCGCGCAGTGGCTGTGCTTGTACGTTATAAATAAATCTCTGTACATTTCTTTGTCGTCCTCTGCAAAACAACATCGTCAAATGATCAATTTCTGGGGTTTACCTCGGTGTAAAAACCTATGAAACTTTTTCTTTGTTTTGCTAGCTCGTGGTAGGGTTAGGTTATTGTTTGATGTTTCTTGGCTCTTTTGTTTTCCTTTGTGTTACGTCATCTGTGAGTTTCACAGGTTTTTACACCGAGGATGAGCCCAATTTCAAATTACGAGTACATCGGGAGAGTGCGGTCGCGTGCTTGAACACTGAAATTAATACACATCTCGTCGTCTTCTTTATCAATAAGTTACTGCGACATGGCAAAAAGAGGTTAGTAAGAAAATATTTGTTGTTGTAAAAACGACAAAGAAGCGCGAAATTAAAAATAAAAAAAAAAAGAAATCTTATACATTTTCACCATGTTTGATGACATCGGTTGTTGAATTGATGGTTCACGTTGTTATATAAATTGTTAGTTACAGTTGCATTTATAACTGCAATGTTTGTCACATATTATGTACTTCAAACCCCTGTGAATAAGATGCGAATAAAACAATATAATACGGTATGTTTACGACCAAGCCAGCTCAATGATCTGCGATATTGGCCAAATAAAAGACGACAAATAACAGTATGCGACTTCAGTACAGTTTCAAACCAAATCGTAGAACTGATGGCGATCGCACACAACAAAAACGTAGAGCAAAATCTGGCCGACTGAATCGAAAGCGTACTTCATTTTATTTTCAATTTAGTTCACTTCCGTGTTGGACTCAACCTCGTTCCCAGGGTCTCGCTCGCCCCAGGCATTAAGATGAGAGACCCTGGGAACGAGGTTGTGTTGGACTAACCATTCGGTTTTCAATGTAACAATACTTGAAGTTTCTCAGCACTTATTTTTAACATGATCTGTATTCAGACACTTTGTTTTGCCAATAAAATATTCAAATTTATTCTCAACTTGGTCCAACTTCTCTGCTTACCTTGTCTCGACAAAGGAGGCAGAGAAGACCCTGGGAACGAGGTTGAAGAAATGGTCTGCTCTATTTTTAGAAAATCCGCTTGAAGCACACGTTTGATGTGCATTTTTCACTGTTTTTTTTTAGGAAGTGCTCCGTCAATAATGGCGAAAGATGATAATAGAGACGATGTAGCAGCAACTAAGGATTCGCTTATTGTCAACCAAACCAGAGAGGGGTTTGAAGAATTACACAGACTGAGAATGAAATTAATTTACGCCTTCGTTCAGTGGATACCGATCAGGCAGCGTACTTTAAAGCGGTTGGAAGAGCTGGCGACAAAACTACACGAACATCACAGGAATGTGAACGTAGCAACCATTACAGGAGCATCCATGGGCACTGTAGGAGGTATTCTGTCTGTGGCAGGTCTCATCACTGCACCTTTCACATTTGGTGCTGGGATCATTGTGTCTCTTGTGGGAGCTGGGATTGGTGGTACAGGAGGACTGGCTATGTCA
>NC_090890.1:24791260-24818760 GCF_036669925.1 Montipora capricornis | reverse complement strand
TTGCGCATGCGGAAAAGACCTGTTTTGTCCCGGTTTTGTCGCTTTTATTCGGTCGTTTCGGATCGAGGGATTTGAAAGCGCGCGGAATTCCTGGCTGGGAAATAAATTTGATCAGCTGGCTGGGAAACCAACCAATTTTATCTAGCTAGCTGGGAAATTTCTTGTGTGTCTTGCTGGGAAAAAGGAACAGATAATGTTTTCCCAGCAACACTGAAAAACACCTGAAAATGCCTTAATAACATTCATTTTCATTAACTGGGGTATAATAATACATTTTACAACAAATTGGTCGTTGGGTGCCCCTGCATAAAGGATCGATACTGAATCCTTACCCTAGGACAATCAAGTGCACAGTGGAATAATCTCCTGTCAGAAAGTATAACATCTAATTCGCTATGTTCGTTTAGCCAATCCCTGTGTAATCTTCCATACTGATTAGTAATTTTTACGTTATTGTTTTGTTTTATTGTTTGTTATTTGTTGTAATTTTTTTCAAAAATAGTCTGCAATACTCTGTTAAGAGTGAAGACTTAATTGCTAAATAAATAAATAATGGTTCAAAGTCAAAGGCTAAATTCCTTACAACTTAAAGCGCTTGGAAGGGTAATTTTCTTAAGAGTTATGTCCATGATTGCAGTTTGAAAGCTAAAGAGGAGTTGACGATATTCAAGAGAGTCCCAACCAAGTTGTTCGGTAAATGAAGTAACGTGGCTAAGTCGTGAGTAATCGCTGAATACAAGTCTTGCTAGCTGCTGCTCGACGTTGAACCATCTCAATTTGGTTAATATTCTGTTTAGTGAAAGGGTTCCATGCACAACATGCATATTCAAGCTTTGGACGCACCAACGTGCGACTTGGATACCATGCAGCAGCCCAAGAGTATACGAAGAATTTGCCTCGTTTCAGCACAGATTCCCTGTCACGGTAATTCCAAGGTATGCTGCTGAGGAAACCATAGAGATAGGGTGGCCATTACTAGTCGGGTGTGATCACCACTACACCTCGTTTCTTTTGATGTACCTTGAACAAAAGAAACGAGTTAGTATCATCATGCAGGCACCGAGCGAAGGCGCTACAACAGAACAATTACCGTGTAGCTATGTTTTAATTCTCACAGCCCTATATATATATATATATATATATATATATATATATATATATATATATGCGCTTATAACCCGATGCGAGTAATACACAAAAAATTACAGATGAATAAAAGATCCTTGTAGGGAAAACTAAGTTCAGACCCAGGGAGGATTCCAGATTACTATCTGCTCCTCTCCCTATCGTGACGCTTGGCCCTCCTCTCTATATTCCTGATCCGTCTCTCAATTTCTATTTTATCACAGATGTCAGATGTGAGTCTCCGACCGGCTAGCCGGTCTGTTACGATTTCTCTCCATGTTCCGAGAGCAGCTCCACGCTTGAGGATGTCCTTATATCTAAGAAGGGGGCGCCCGACTCTCCTTGAACCCTCTTCTAATACTC
The DNA here is from genome assembly GCF_036669925.1 of Montipora capricornis. Classification (NCBI taxonomy): domain Eukaryota; kingdom Metazoa; phylum Cnidaria; class Anthozoa; order Scleractinia; family Acroporidae; genus Montipora; species Montipora capricornis. The sequence continues at coordinate 24,817,272 of NC_090890.1, read as the reverse complement.
CATAGAGAAGTGCCTTCACGGGCCGCACATCTGGAATATGTGCAACGTGACCCATCCAACGCAATCTGTTCCTAACGAGAATAATCTCAATATCCGTAGACTTTGCACGATCCAGTACCTCACCAATTAATATGGCTTATAAACGATGTAAATGTCCATTGATAGAATTGCATTTGACACGAATTCAAAAATGTGTTGAAAAAAAATATAACTTTCCTACTGATCAACGATCGTACAAGGACGATTCCACGAAGCAGCTAATGCCGCTGATCCTACTTACTGCATCTTCCCAAAATCGAGTATTACTTTATTATAACGTGGTCTAACTACGTGGGGCGAACTCGATATATTTGGGGAGGCGAACTAGATAAGTTACGGGGCTAACTCGAGGGGGATAACTCGCAACGGGGCGAAACCACTGGCTTCCTTGGGGTCAATTAATTCCCATCGAATCATATTTTCCAACAGAGACTCGATCCGTAAGGCCAGGGAAGCTATTTAATTTCAAAATGCGGGACAACTGATCCCAACGGTATTAATATCCGCGAAGAAACGTATTAGATTTCAGTTCCGTTATTTTTCCGTCACTCTTAGTATTTGAATTCAAATTTGTTGTAACTACCATATTTTATCACATTTTTCCGGTATTACGTCAACATCCAATTACTTTATATATGTACATAGAAGCAATCCAATCTAAACTCTCATTGTACCTGAAGAAGGCTGGTTTGGCCAACCGAAATATAGTACAGTACACCACTAAAATCAAAGCTACGTTGTATCGGCTCTTGCTCAAAAAAACTAGCTTCTCTGCTTAGGAGGCCAGTACTTTAATAACGTATCCCTCGTTAACGCCTTCAGGCGTCTTGTTGTTCATTGGGTCTATCAACTTTGATTGACCAATCAAAACTGCTTTTTCCTCGAGTGGCTGACTGACAGGTACTGACATATTATGTATTACACTATAAGGAATCATATATAAGCTAAAGACTGAATGATCAGTAGTCCGCTGATAGTAGGCTCAGCTATTTCTGATGCATGATGGGATAAATTTATTTCAAGATGGCGACGATGGCGACAGCATTTGGACGAAAATTTTCCCTGAATATTTGGTACAAAACATAATTAGAGGTGAGTGATCGGAACTGAAATGCTAATGAATGTTCTCAAGATATTAATTCTATAAAAACCGTCAAATCCAGCTGATTTCAACTACACATCAGACTTGAGTATCAGTTTCTTAACTCGTATTTCGGAAACAAATCTAAAGGTATCTACGCCAAAAAAATCAAATATTTTATGATAATAGTTAATAATTTGAATCATTCGCGATGACCAGGATAATGAAATTGCAATGTATAGAAAAACCAAGGTGACATAACAGTGTGAACTATAAATTATTTTTATTATATTTTAAGTTTTGCATGTTTAAAATACTATTGAAATTGAAATGTGAAGGTACAGCACAAATTCTCTGCTTTCTTGGCTATCTCGGCTTTGGAAGATAGGTTGGAGAATAAGTAAGATCAAGTACTTCATAATTTCAACAACACTGTTGTTATGAAGTAATTTTTTACGGTTATGGCGGGATAATCGCAAAAAAATCTAAGTGCTCCTTTGCAAGAGTCGGCCATACAATGTTCTGATGTTTCCGTTTGGCTGCTCTGCCAGTGAATTATAGGAGACTCTTTTGAGCTACGTGAAGGTCAGGTTTCTCGACAGAAATTTTGGACAGCTGTTACTGTTTTACGCTCAGATCGTTTTCATAATTTCATGATAAATCTGGGGAATTTGATAAAAACCAGGAGAGCAGGAAGCAACACATGAAAATCGGGAGACTCCCGATGAAATCGGGGAAGGTTGGAATCTGCACAGGCTATATGACAAGGAAAATTGCAAAAGCAGCTTACAATAAAAATTCATAATTTGCACATCTATTTGCCCCAATTGACAAATCAAATGTGGTTCAGCTGAGTGAGTCCACAACAAATCTTGATCTCTGTGATGACAAATATCGTTGTCGATAAGAGTCCCGCCAATGCTGAACCGCATTGGATTTGTTTTTTGCCACAATATTCAAAGACAAGGAAAATGTTTATTGTAGAGTGTGACTACGAGCGTTTTTGTTTCTCGCTGTGAATTTTCTCTCAATCTGAAGATATGTGGGGACAATAATTGAAGCGTAATTTAGCTGTGATGTTACATTCACATGTACAACACCATTCCCTCAATCGTTCGCAATTTTCAACGGTTTCATTATACACAAGTATTGCAGGTTCATATTAATTTTGGTTTTGTTAAAAACGCTGACAACACAATAGAGCATGATAACTAAATTTCGGTACCCTCACAAAATTGCGACTAGTTTTTTTTTTTTTTTAGTTTTGAGCCCGGTTAAGGCAGATGACAAAATCTGCCTTTTCTGAAATGAACAGATAATAAGTCACCTGAACTCATTGACACCTCAAATGCCCTTGGATGCCCCCAATTGATGAGTAAAATTGTCTGGCGTTAGACAGAGTAAAATCTGTAAAGTCTCGCTCCCAGGGGTCAGTGGGTTAATGGAGGGGACATATGTTTTGACTGCTTAACCCATTGACTCCTCAAATGCCCTAGGACGCTCCCAGTTGACAAGTAAAATTTTCTACCATTTGACAGAGGAAAATCTCATTCCCAGGAGTAAATGGCCTATCTCTCTGGATTCTTGAAGGTTGCAGGTTCGACTACCTGCAAAGGGACACTCATATTTTTTCCAAGTATCACGAGTCACCATTGAAAAAACAACTATTCATTAATTTTCATTTCCCGGGATTAATGTCTGTCATCTTTATAATCATGTTTTTTTGCATGTTTGTCCAACAAAAAATTCAGTGGTTAGGATTTTTTCCATCCACCATACATGTAGGTGGTGTGGGTAAAATGGAATAATCCCTCTAAAATGTAATTTATGCACTCCCCATCACCTGTTTTTTTACATATTGTGTTTCTCTTGTATTTACAGTACATACTGTAGGTGTGAAATGACTTGCATCTTGGATAAAAAAGGCAGCAGAGAAAGGTTGGCAGGTTAGAAAATTAACAAACACAATGGAGAAAGATCACAGTAGCCTTATTGCAATCTCTTCCAAAAAGGAGCCAGTTTTATCACTGTATACTGAAGAGGAAATGGAAAGTGTCAGCACAACCAGTTCTTCTGCAAAGGGGAGCAGCACTGGAGCAGGTCAAGTGAATTTCTCTGAAGTCAGCTCAACATCAGAAGAAATTCATGACACAATCAGCTCATCAAATACAAGCATTTTTATGAATTTGTATGAAGAAGACATTGTGGACTCTAGATCTGGAAATGTCATTAGCACCTCTGCTTCTGGCAGTGCAGCTGGGGAAGGCATGAAACCTAAACTAGGGCTGTTGCTCCTTGGAGAATATGCCGATAGTGGGAATGATACTGAAGAGGAGGCAATGAATTTGCGTAAAGCAGAAGAAGAGAAAGCCAACGAATTAGCTAAAGTTTCAAGTGAGAAAAATGAAAATTCTAATATTCAACATGTTAGCAGCGAAGTGATTAATGATAAAAGTGAACCCTCAAATAAGGCGGTTGAAATCAATGTCACTAGCGACTGCAATGAAACTCTTACTGTGGACAGCAAAGTTCCTTCACCTGTTCCAAGGAAAGTAGAAGATGGCAAGGATCCTGATCACCACCATACCCCTCCCCTGGATGAGAAATTTGCAAAATTAGAAAGAAGTGTGAGTAAAGAAGAAGGGCAAATTTCTGCTGAGTCAGATTCCAATGACAGTGAAAGGTCATCTTTGAGTGGAAGGGGTTCAATAAATAAAAAAGATACCAAAAGGGATAAAAACAGAAAAAAGGACAAGAAGAAAAAGAAGAGAAAGAAGCGGAAACAAAAATACTTACAGGATAAGAAAGAGTCAGAATCAGGTACTGTACATGTAGGTAGCTTGCTTGGATGGTAGTTACTGTGATTTTCATAATTTTGCAGAATCTCACCTTCATGTGCTAAGCACTAAACTGCGTTTTGGCTCCCATCAATCAAATTTCCAGGAAGATTTACTCCACCTCCGGAGAGTGAATTGGAGTTTTTGTTAAGTTGACAGCTTGAATGCCATTATGATATTATCTTTTTTTGAGGTTCTGCAGTAAAAAGATTTGTACATATTCTATTGCTTTCCATTGGGGTCGAGTTCATGGGAACCAAAGATGCTGATTGGAAGGTTTATGTTATTCATCAATAATTATTGATTTCTTTTGATTGATGGAAGCCAAAATGCAGTTTGGCTGTTGGTGGTTGAAGATGACATTCTGCAGAATTAGGAAAGTCGCAGCAGCACTTTTTCACGGGTGACGGGAAGCGGGTAACAACGAAAAGATGAATGATGATTTTTTTAAAGTTAAGCCACTGACTGCTGCAAACAAGTTGTTGTTTAATTTTCTTTATTCTCCTACACGTTTCGTGTGACTAACGTACACTTCATCAGGGTATATTATTTTCCATTCCTGGCAAGGAAATTGCTCCATATATCACGTTCATGCGTAAAGATAAGCTTTGTACCAGTCTGTTCCCTGCACTGTGTACTGCCATGTACGACCAAAATATGGGTAGTGGAAAGGAGTGGTAGTTTTCGAATTTTGGAAACTTTTGGGCAAGATATGTTTTTTTCTGTATAATTTGCAGCAATTTGAAGTTTGCCAATTTGACAGAAAGTTATCGAGATTTTATAGCATTGACACCCAAAAAGAAAGAGCAGAAATAATTGGAAATAGGTCACTGAAAATATGTCAAAAACGGATAATTTTTCTACTCTTATTTCATTTAACTGTTACTGCTAAAGATTGAAATATAATTTTTCATAGACCTCACTGATTTCAACTATCTCACTGTAGCTGCCCGATTTCCAATCCCAAATGACTAAGAGAATGCAAAGAATAAACTATCAAAATACCTTTTGTGGGAAACCAAACGTGAAAACAACTGTCACACGGTAAAGTATAAAAATAAGCCATACATGTGTACATGTACATGTAGAGGGGGGCAGAGATGTCAGTTGCTGTGGGCAGTCACATTTTTCTACAGGTCGGACAAATAATGCCTACAGTGTAATTGAATTTTTTTAAAGTCTCTTTTGAATGGAATTTTTGTTAAAAATAAAATTGTGTACAATTTTTAAAACTGACCTCCAGTTACCACCGTTACCAACAAAACTGCGAAACATGCATTCAATGTTTGTCGCATGCCTGCGGGTCGTGAATACAGTGTATGTCGGTCACACACATACAGGAAATTTCCCATGCATAACTTACAATGCCAGACCAATTAATTGTTCAGTAACCATTGACGTGAAAAATGGATTGCAATTTCAACACGAAAATGCTCCATTCAACAGTGCTAAATGTTACATTTGAACCATACATGTATTTAAGTAGGACTAAAACTGAATTTTAGGGACTGGAAGCCAGCTAACAACACCTTTCACTGCACCATTTTGGGTATTATGAACTTCATGACAGCCTCGATTCCCATTTATTTCTTCAATCTTCCTGGGTTTAGTATTTTACATTTTACATCCTGGAAAACAAAATGCAGCTCAGTTGACAGTTATGGAATAAAGCACTGTGTCAAGTTACTGCACTACCACACATACGCAATGCGTACCTATTTCTTGGTGACGCGCAGTCTGGAATCACTGGTTAAATAGTTTTATCTTGTGCCTTGTCTTTATAAACAGCTTTGTCAACCCAATAATAGAACTTCAAGACCTAAACAGAAAATATTATACAACATTCTTGACTTGTTGGTTAGGCAAGGGTTCAAATTTTATTCGGCACCGGTTAATCTTTTTCCGCCCGCAAGTAAGGATTTTTGGATCGCATGATCAGAAATTTTCAAACCACAGAACAAACTCGACTGTGCGTGAAGCGGATGAAAAAAAAGCTATTTGAAAGGGCACCTGAGATCAATAGCTAGTACTTCAAGTTTTGACTACACGTTCTTAATCTAGTCATTCCAATGAACTTCTTGTCATCATCCTCCTCCTCCTCTCAAGTTTCAAGCACAAGTGCATTGGTAACTGGGGAGATTGGAAAATAATCAAGTAACATTTTTTGTTTGGGGGAGGGAGGGGATGGAAAGTTGGGAACCCAAACCAGGACACAATTGGAAGGTAATTATTGTTCTCACTACCATCCCAACCCTGCTCACTGAACCTCATAAAATAATTATCATACACCAATAACTTATATGACAATTTTTCATGGACTTCATTTTCATGATTGTAAAATTTCTTTAATCTGCTTTACAGAGGAAGAAGAAAGAAAGAGAGGAAAAAAATCAGAAGTAGAAGTAGAGAAAAGTCTGAGAAAAAGCGATCTTTCAAGCAATCTAGAAGTAAAAGCAAGGATAGGGATTCAAGACGCAGTCATCACTCTAGGAGTAGTTCACAAGATAAGATAAAACGTCGAAGACGCTCCAAAGAGCGATCCAAGCGGTCAAGTAGTCGATCAGTTGATAAAAGACGTTCTGCAACCAGAAGGTCTAGCAACTATAAATCCAGGAGTATATCTCCCAAGAGAAACACTTCGCCATCAAAAAGGAGAAAAGATATAAAAGGTAGGCATTCACCAAGTTCAAGAAAAAGGAGAGAATCTCCGTTAAGGAGAAAAAAGCTGTCAAGAAGCCGATCTCCTCGCATATGTAGGTCTTCAGAACGTAGGAGGTCTAGGTCACCAAGGAAACAAACAAGGTCACCCACTCGAAAACGAAGAATTACTCCAGACAGATCACCAAGTAAAACTGTCTTTAAAATTGAGGGATCTCCCAAGAGACGACGTAGAAAGGAAACTCCTTCACCACGTAGGAAATCGTCCCATCGCACGTCTTCGGCCTCTGATAGTTTGGACTCAGGACACTTCACAAACATTCCATTGTCTAAGGTTAATAAGCCACAAGAACCTTTGCCAAACAACCAAGAACCAACTTCTGAGAAAGCAGCCGTCAAAAAGCAGGAGCCTTTGGTTAGCACTTTGCCCAAACCAAATGATTTTGTAAAGCAGTTATCTCCAGCAGGCAGTCCTGCAAAATCCTGGGACGATGAGTTTGATTTAGTCTTTACAGAACGTATGTCACCCAGACAAGGAAAGGAGAAAAGTATGGAGGATGTTCTATTTGGATCTGAGGCAAAGACTCCTGAATTAAAAAGACCAACTCAAAGAGAAAGGTAAAGTGTTGTCAAAGTACATGTACAACTACAAGAAATATGAATGGTGTCTTGCTTTACACTGACTGACCCCTGAAATTGGGACGTTGTTGAAAGATCTTTGATGTCAACAATCATGAGTGAATGTGTGTTATGGTTACAGTTCTTTTTTTCGTTTACAGTTAGTATATGATTTTTCTCCACTTTAATTAATATTGCTAAATTAATTGAGCAAACTGGGCTTGCATTCTTTGTAAAAAAGGACATGCAGATACAGTGTAGAAGGGCAAAGTGTTTTCCATTTTTGACAATTAAGTTGTTTGTGAATGTGTAAATGACAATCCCACTATCTTGAAATTGGTTATCTTCAATGGAAAGACCTGTCAGCCTTGAACAGTTTGCAGTCTGTAAAGTTAAGGGGCTATTTCACACAAAATGATGTAATTTCATGACACCCAAAATGTCCGTAGTAGAATGAAACTTTGCAATACCCACTTAAACTGTTGAACAACGTAAAAGAAAATGACAATGAATTGTATCAGTCATCCATTTGAGAGTATGATAAAACGAAAATAATTCACTTATTGGAAAATTATAGATGAACGATTGACGTTTCGGCCATATCGCAAGGCCTTCATCAGGAATCTGCCGAGTCAGCTTGGGTCACGCAAATGTCACGTGATAGCTGACTCAGCACATCCCGTAATGTGACCCACATAACGTAATGTGGTCACTTGCGTGACCCAAGCTGACTCTGCAGATTCCTGATGAAGGCCGTATGATATGGCCAAAACGTCGATCGTTTGTCTGTAATTTTCCATTAAGTGAATTATTTTCGTTTTATCAACATAAAAGAAATACATCAAAAGGAAAGAAAAGCATGGATGGACACAAAGATTGAAACTGATTGCATTTGGGTAATGTTGAAAAAGATTTTCCCTAAACACCCTAAAATAATGTGGCATAGCCCCTTTAACCTGGCTGTTTCAAATGATTTTCCCATTTTCCTTATGAGATCAGATAATTATGAGCAGAAGGGTAAGCACAGCTGTCCTTTCTTTCATTCTATAACTTTGCACCTTCTTTGTCACAGAAGTTTTCCGATGGTTTGGTAGACTTGAAAACACGTCTTGTTCTTTGAAGGTTCATAATTATTTTTGTCTTGTGATTACATTCTAGTGAGAAAAATAAACCCAAGGAATCAGAGGATACTGAAAAGAAACAAGAAACTCAACCTGCCAAAATGGCAGGGATTGTATCCCTAGCTGATAAGGAAATCATTGTGCCACAAAAAGTAGACAATGAAAATGGATCATCCAACTCGAAATCCGAGCCTGTACTCATTCCCGATGAACAGTGCATGTCTATTTCAAAGGATGTGAAAGCTGACGTGTCGACCTCTAAAGATGCAAAATATGGTGATGAGGATTTCACCAAACATACAGAAAAGGCAGAAAATAAAGCTGAACCAGCACAGACGTCAAACCCTGATGATAAATCAGCTTTTGTGCAAAGCAAGCCAGAAAGTATTCCTTTCTTGGATGAAACACCATATATCCCTCCAACTTTACAAGGAGGTGGAGCTGAAAATACTTCAACAAAATCCCAGTTAGGCATTTCAGGTTCTCCCTCTATTGACAAGGGACTTGTACTCACTTCTGCAATTCATAACAATCCCAACATGGGCTCTGGTGGAGATGGTCATCTACCTTACCCTGGCTCGTGCCGTGTAATTAATGTGGACAAAACTGAAATGGATAAAACAAGAACTGATGGTTTTGGTCAGCCGGTGGCAAAGAAAGACAATGGGAGGAACAGCTTTAGTGCAAGTCCTCTGGACATGGAAATGTCTTCACCAGGGGGTGATGTCATTGACCAAATGAATGAGGAGTTTTGGAAGCAGCAACAACATAGTGCCAGTGAAACAGAATTTGCAGAAATCCAATCAAGACAAGCTGTAGTAGATTCAGTGGTTCATGAACAATCATTGATTGATGAACCCTATGAGCCTGAAAGTGGCTTACTAGTTGAGGATGAATTTGAAGAAGATTTAAAATTTATTACAGATCCGAAAGAAAGAAAGAAGAGACAGAAACAGCAGGAAAAAGACAAAACGAAAGTACAGGTACAGTAACGCCTTTAAGCAAGCTAGATGCTGCTGTCAGCGATCTTTAGCTGTAGTGTTTGTACCCTCAACCAGAGACACTTGGTTCTTTTTGACATAGAAAATGCAGTTGTGATGAGTAAGATACCAAGTGCATGTACTACCGAACGGTATAAAATTATAATATAATTACGTATACATGTAGATTTACAGTTGTAGCCAAGCCTAAAAGCAGAGCTCCTGGGTCATTTATTTTGGCAATTAGTTAACCTAACTTGAACCTGTGACCAAATAGAAAAACCCAGTACCTGGTCAGCAGTCAACTTCAGAAGAATAGGTAACTTTGATGAGCTCTAAACTTGAGTCTGCAATGTGGTCATGTGATACTGGTCAGCAGATACCTTGTTTTGACAGGTGTCAATTGACCATAACATTGATATCCAATATCAAACATGTACACTGTAAACTAGCTGGAGTCAATCTACAAGTCAAGTAATACTGGTCACAAATTGGTATACATGGAGGGGTGGACTGTCGTACAGTCGCACAGAGACCAAAACCAAATTTTCTCACACAGAAGGGTTACCTGTACCATACACTGTACATGTATTTTCTTACCAGTGGTGCTCTGCGAGGCACAGAGCTCTGCTATGATAGTATTTTTTCTTGTGAGACTGTAGTTTATAAGATTGTCTAAAGTTAATCCCAATGCAGTGATGTATTTTTCAATGTTGACTTGGGTATACTTGGAAAACATTCCAAGTGCTCCTGCATTTGTACATGTACAGATTGTATTCTGTATGAAAGAGGAGTTGGACGGTCCTGTTACCTTCTGATTAATATCTCCAACACTCAGTCGCTTAGCCAAAGGAGAATAATTGGACTTTCATATTGTCCTGCTTAACTTCAAGGATTGTTCAAAGTATGTGTAATTCAAATGTAGGATTCTCTCCAAGTATATGGTAGAAAACTGTAATCACCCACAATAAGTGGTAGAGCAATTCATACTGTAGGTTAAGACCCTCTTACCTCAGTTCTCACTTCATGGAAAGAACTACATGTACTGACAGCATATAGTCTTGGGAGGCAAAGAAGCTCAGTCTACCTCCACCAAGAACCACTACATACACTGCACATGTACTTGGCTGTATGGCTTAACCTGTTGAGACACATGTACATTGTACTTTGCTTACAAAAAATGGAACTCGCTCTGTGATAAAGACAGGACTACCGCCACTGTAAACAGTTTTTATTATTGCTGTTCTTGGTAATCAATACGTTATACCGGTAATAGTTTTAGTTGATGTAAATAGTCTTAGCATAATATTATATTTCTAAATAATTATAATGATATAATACGCTTAAAAGTGTATGTTTTTGGATTGACTGTGATTTTAACTTAACTTACCTATGCTGTCTTTTAAATGTATTTGTAAATAGTTAGGTTTTTTGGTTATTTACTTATTATTCTTTTCATTCTGAGATACTAGCGGTCTTTCTACTGTCTCTATAATCTGTATATGGAAATAATGACGATTTTTTATGTTGACTCGGTGATACTCTTCTAATTATATTTTTTTATATTTTGGATCATTTTGTAGGAGCTTATAGACAGACTTCATCGTCAAGCACGTGTTGAAGAGGAAGTAAAACATGCACTGAAAGCCTATTATAAACACAGGGATATCAGCAAGGAGGAGTACAAGAGCATTCTCAGAAGGGCAGTTCCACAGGTTTGTAACGTACCATAATTATATTAACAGATGTTAATTTACTCACTGTTGTAAGACTTACTGGAAACACTTCATCAGGGTAACCATATTTTATTAAATTTTGTTGTTTCACAAGTGTTGGCTTGGTTAAATGGAAGGAAAGTTTGTTTGGCACTGATCAAGCTTTTTGTAAACGCAAGGTGTTATTGGGAAATGGCAGGTACTGCAAACTTCATAAGGCTAATGCTCTAAAGGCATTCTTGGTTTGCAAAGGTTTGACAAATAACATTGAACAACATTTGTGGCCGCTGTCGCATGTATGGACATACACAGCAACACTGTAAAGGAGACAATGCTAAGAATTCAACTTATAGAGCTCATGTCCAGCAAATAATAATAATAATAATAAAATAATAATAATAATAATAAGCATCTGCCTGTGTGCTGTGATGTTAAGGCCATGCTCTGTTAGGATCATTTCTTTCAACATCAACTAGTTTAAACTGAGACCGTTAAAGTTTCCCAATGGAAGACTTTCCTAACCATTCATTAGCTGACTTCTGCCTGGTGACGAAGTTTTGGAGAGAGTACAGGAGGTAGAGCTGGGGTTTTTTTTGTTCTTGACTTAATAGTTAAGGCCCATGGCCGGGTTGTTCAAAAGCCGATTAACGCTAATTCGAGATTAAAAATTAACCAAGGAGTTTATTTCTCCTCTCCCAAATGCTGTTCAACGCTGATACTCAGCAAAACTTCACATTAGAAGAAGTCAATCTTGAAAAACAAGAAGAAGCAACAGAAACGTTCACCCAGAAGTTGAAAACATGAAGCAAAAGCTTACGCTAATCCTGGATTAAGTTAATCGGCTTTCGAACAACCGGGCCCAGATCTGTAATATTTTGATCGTGGTTGACCAAATAAACTGAAAAAAATAAACTGAAACAATAAAACATTAAACCCAACAAACCTACCGTAAAATGGGTGACCCCAAACCAAGTTTGACTGTTTGTCTTTAATTAGGTAACAAACTCGAGCAGTGCCATTGACCCTGAAAGAATCAGATCTTTGGTGAAGAAGTATGTGGCAAAGATCAAAGGACAGAGAGTGGAATCATTCTAATAATATTTTGTGTGTAACTTCCTGTGGACAAACACTAACCTCTTGCTAACCAAGCACAAGGGCAGTATTGGGGGAATATTGGTTGGAGGTCATGGCAATACGGACCAACTGCAGCAAAGTCTGTACAAAAACGACCAAGGGCCAACACTCCCCAGTACCGTCCCAAGCAAGTAAGGTTAGTAAGTTCTTTATTATATGGCATCATTTCTTTGAGCGACAGGACACTTCTCCTCTTGGTGAATCTTTGTAATCTTCGTTTTCCATCAGTGAACTTTGAACGGAAACGTTTTACATGTAAAACTAAGTTCCACTTGCTATGATAATTATCGTACAGCTGTGATGAAAATATTAAATTCCGCTTTTTTAAAACTTTCCATTTCCATGGTCTGTAGTGTAAAATCCCCACCAAAACCAGCCAGTCAGAGTGCTCCTCATAGCCTAAGAATTGCATGCCATATAATAAAGTCTTGTACAGTATGTACCCTGATCTGCATATTTTGTTAAACTATTCAAGTACTGTACTGTGAAAGTCACACTGGTTGGTGTACAAACTGTACCTGTTTATACTCTGCAGATCTAATTCATTGCGACTTCATTTTGTTTAATATGTGAAATCTGAGTCCATAATCCTTGCACTCCTCTGTGAGGGGTTTTGCAGAAGTTCATGTCACATCAATTGTTGTTGTCTCAAACCTCTCCCATGTAGAATGGGAATTATTGGATATTGGATATTGGTAAAATAATGAAAAATAATCCTGACCAAAATCTACCAGATACTTATTAGTTCCTTCCTGATCTGCTCTCTTTTGGTTTGAGAATTGGAAGTGAATATGTATCGTGAACATGAATAGCAGGTTATTGAATGGTCATTTTAATTCCATCACATTAAATGCAAGGATGTCTCTAAGTTACTTGGTTAAAAGAGTCAATTTAATTGAAACACAATAGGTCTTAGCAAGCCAGCTATTGTAGGTTTTTTTCTAACCCTTCACCCCTAAGGGGTTTCCTGTCTGGAATTAGACAGTAAAATCCACTGGTGTCACTCTTGGAGGCAAAGGGTCTAAGAGGACATAATTTTACAGTTTTTGAGTTGATCCTTTTGCCCATAAGGGGCTCCCATTGACAAGTAAAACCATCCATTGTTAGACAGAAAATTCTGCAAGTGTCATTCTTCCCTGTCAAGTTTATAACTCAAGTTATCAGTGCTTTTTGCAAGTTCTCATTTTGTATTTCTTTTATTTATTAGCAGGTATCTATTATTCACCTCTGAGCAGCTAAAGTGAAAAAGAGGCCTCCTTTAACAACCTTTACCTCCACTTAAAAAGCTATGTCCCCCTTTAGGTGGGGGTACTTGTTAAATTCTTTTCTGCATATCTTGGGTTGGGAATCCACAGAAGCACACCTTCATCCACTTTGCTGATGGTTGGGGTCATCTCAAACTTGTCCTGGATGGAAATCCTGATGTCACACCTTTCTGTCTTCTGGATGGTTGAACATATCATATCAATTCTCTTGCGCTCGGTTTTGACAAGCTGTTTTCCCAGCAGCTTGACAAGTTGCGGTGAGGCATAGGAGCTTCCAGTCCAATAATGCTTGGCATGTAATGCCATCCACTTTGAGCACTACGACTGGATAAGTCACTGCTTCAACAGCGGCCAGCAACATCTGTTGGGGTTCTTTATCACAGATTGATGTGTGATGCTTTCCCCCACATTTCTGACAACTTCTGGTAATACAACACTCAGCCATCCAGTGCATGATACCCGTGCAGTTGAAGCACAGCCTTTTTTCACTGAGTTTTCTCTTTGTCTCTCTGCCGAGGTCGCGATCTTGTCACAGTCAACCGATTTGTGTCCACTAGATCCACAATAAACACATGGTTTAGGCTTCCAGTCTTTTTGTGGATCATCTTCTTTACTTGATTCTTAGTGAAAGCCCTCAATTTGCTCGTCAAACTGCAGTCCCTTTTTTCTTGAGTCCCAGGTATGTCATCTCTCATAAATTTCAACACTCATAGCTTCACTTTGATTTTTTGTGCTTGCTCAACCTCAGCCATTGCTGATTTTGCAATTCCTTGCGGTCTATCGGCCAATGTGTTTCCACAAGTTAAGAATTCTCTCTCTCTCTCTCTTGGTGTAAGATCCCTTCATTGATGTCATGTCAGGGTCACTACTTTTGTAGGGAATTGGTCCACAACCGACAAAGTACTCACGGTTTTGAGTTTTAAGCTATTTTAATTCCGCTTCTCACTCACTTTGAAAGGTTATAAGAACTCAGAAAACGATGCTCAAATCTTATCCTCTTACCCATTGACCCCTGGGAGTGACACTTAATATATTTTATTCTGTCCAATGCCAGAATATTTGGGTGGGTGGGTGGAGGTCAGGAGCCAATTTGTAAAACAACCTCTACCTCCACTCAAAAATCATGTCCCCTCTCATGGTAACAATTATTGCTCCTGTAAGTAGGTTGTTGGTACATTTCATATTCAGCTGATGTGATATCTTCTGTGGTATCAGTGTTGGTTATTAGGATTTTAGTATTTGCCATGCTACATCTATAGGGCCATGGTGGTTTAAATGAATCCCATCTGCATTGATCAGTGGAAAAGATCAGTCACCATCAGATGGCTGTATTGGAAAACAAAGCTATAAAAACGGCAGGTTTTAGTGTCAATCTAGAAAGGAAAAAATGCTCTGTGAAAACATGTCATTCGTTTATTAACCCCTTAAGCCTTAGAATCAAAATGCACTTTATCTGAAGTGTTTTCTATTCTTGGTTTGCATCCATGTGATGAAACGGCCATGTTGGTGTACAAAACAATAGAAAATGGTCCCACAAGTTTTGCATGATAATAGGGTCAATTTTACTGCATTTTTCTGTGCACTAACATGGCCGCTGTGACATGAAATTCAAACCATCAATACACTAATTTTGTTTCGAAGATGCTGAGAAATCAAGACATTTTATTTCAAGGGATCATTATTTTATACTTGAGTAATATTGTTATGAGAAATCAGCTGGTGGTTTCTAGGGGTTTAAATAAGGGTTCAATCAATGCCATTTTCAGTGAACTTGCCTTTTTAAAAGAATGTTATATTGTTGCCAATCATGTTAACCCTTTCCCTGCTGAAATTGCCAGTGAGAGATATTACTCATCAGTGCGGACAGGGTTAATTAGGCCTCTTGTGATGCTTTCAAGAGGCAAAACGGTATCTCCAGAAGTGCATATAATTAGATGCATGATGATTTTGATAAGCGTCAAGAAGTGTCCCCTTGTTCTTCTTCCTACTTGTGTCTGGGAATCCAACCAATAATAATCAAGGTCACAAAATGTCACATAAACTCCAGTCATCAATGAAAGACAAACAGCTGTATTTACCCTCATCAAAATAATGATGCCATTACAGTTACCTTATTGTTAGAAACAGATAGCAAATGCATGCATAGACTTAAAAGACACACTTCATTTTGGATATCAAAATTGGAGCTGCATCTAATTATATGAATTTCTGGACATGAGTGGTAAAGTCCACAAGTGAAACAACCATGAAAAATCAGCAACAAGTGATCTGAATGTGCAGCAAGACTTTAATAGCAACATTGGAAACACTGAATAAAGGCAGGACTGTCAAGTTGATGACTATCAAATAAGCATACTATTATCCGAAAATTACAGAGAAATTTGTAGCAAGGGAGACATTTGCGATGAGGGGACAGGGATGCCCCTTGAAAGGCCTTGATACAGACGTGGCTGCTTTCGTATTATGCTAACTAGAATACATTTTCTTAGTTAAACACTGAAGAAGTCGTTAAAAGGCTTGCTTCCTTTCACAGCCCAAAGTTTTCTCCTTTCTGAGAAGCTTTGTACTTTTCTATTTCCATCTTTACTGTATTACACAGTATTGTTTACCTCCACCTATTACACAACTAAGAGATCACATTAAAGAAACGTCTATACTGTTACAACTGCCGACATGCAGAAGTTCCTAACTCCCAACTATATGGCACTTGAGAGTGACACCAGCATCTGTATGATGTATGGAGAATTTTTACCCATGTCACCAGAATTTGCACAAGAAAAAGAGTTCTGTTCCCAAAAGAATCATTTGCTCTTCCATTATGACAACCGTTTCTTTGTCTGCTCCTCCAACCAGGCTGCTATGATGTCATAAACGCTAGATTGCCCTCCCCTTTTTTTCCCCTCTAATACTTTACAATGTCTTAACATCAGTAAAATTTTATCAAAGAGTGCTAAAGAATTCTCGGAGAATCTGTGGTAGATCTTGCTCTTTGTAATCCTTCACAATGAAGTTTTCATCTACTGCTCCACGGATCATTGCTGAAAGATCTAGGTGGTTGAAAGGACCAATGAACTTGTGTTAAAGCCCAGCATGTAACGTGCTTGGTGTGTCTTAAAGGAAGGGTAATTTGATAACTTGACATTCCCTGTTAGTTTGGGCCAGCTTCAAACAAGAAAAAATTGTGAAACTGTAGGAAAGATGTGGAATGCCAAGTTTGTTTTTGTCCTGTTTCTGCAACATGTGCAGTAGTTTGTACAGTAATTTAGTTTGAGTTTTTTTGTTTCGGAATAAGTTTATTTTCATAAACTCTGGAGAAATTGATGAGGAGGCATTTCAAGATCCCAAGCAGTGCAAAATGTTATTTTATTTTGTTAGATTATTGAGGTGGCATTGGGGTCTTTTAAAACATTGTGCTTCAATAATCGTACAAACCATCAAAACCAATAATTAATTTTTCTGAAACTGTAAATGATGTACATGTAATTCATAGGTAATAATGTGAAGGATATGAGGTTAAATCTGCATCACAAGGCTAATTCCAGAAATTGGGACTAACGTTGAAGAATGTGCACAAGGCTGCGGTTGCTGAAACTCAAACAAACACCAAACAGGAAAAAACCACAAACCATAGCCTACCAATGGGAAAAACTGCATTAGATACTAAAACCGAAAAATCAAAGTTTTTCAGCGCAAAAACTGGGCTAATAAAAAAGGCAAAACTGGAACCCCAATGCCCCCCTCATTATTGGTTTAAGTTGTATTGTCTTTAAAGTGGATTCAACTATTCCCATCAATGAATTAAAATGTCCTTGGTTCCGAATCTGTTTTATTAGCAAAACTACTTACATTTCCCTGTCTCTGGCCTAAATAGGCAAAGTATCTTCTTTTTGTTCTCTACAGCCCTTCCAATTTCATAACCAACTCCTAAGGAAGCCTGGGTAACTTCAGCAACTAAAGCTGGAAACACAGAAAATGATTTAACAGATTAACCTTATATCTACTCCAACTTTTGGCACATCCTTGAATGTCTCATAGGGACATGCAATACACCACTTCGGAAAATACCATAATACTCTTTGTTTGTCCCTCCCCCCCCCCCGCAATTGGTTATAAGCATTGTTTCCAGTTTCTCTTGGGACTTACAATGGTCCCAAGAGAAAACAAAAACAATGCTTATGCGAATTTGGGGACACAAACAAAGAGTATTATGGTATTTTCCGAAGTGGCCTATGACAAGCTTAGCTGGTCTGTGTGGAATAATAGCAACCAGTATAATACTTACTTCACTCGTAAATGGGATGACCATGGATGAATGGTCTCATGTTGTAACAAAGTGAAACATGTTCAAATGTTTAACCAACTTACCATCAGATTTCAAGAGCCATGACATGTCCTGGTCGTGAATGAACTTATCTGTACCTAATGTAATCAGAAAATGAAGTTAAAAGTAGTAAATAAGTGTCAATGGCAGATGACAAAATTGTGCAGAGGGTAATCATGGAGTGTGCTTGAAAGGTGAATTTTAGAGCCAGTGCTGCAACCGGTTTTACCCCATTTCCGAATTATTTGAATTCTGACATCATTTGCACCAACGATTTCAAACAGACCATGTCATTCCTGTAGACTGCACAATCGTAATCCAAACTTAATAACTGAGTTGTCCGGCCATATTGTAAATTATTTTTCCACTTCAGAGTATCATTATGGCTCAAGTGTGAACACTCACTCGACAGATATGTCCAGAAATACACATGGATTTTGATAAGCATCAAGTATTGCTCTCACCAATTTTAACATCACAAACTGTCCCCTAAACTCTTGTCCTCAAGTAACGAGAAACAGCTGCATTTAACCTCACCAAGCCTCAACCTTAAGGAGCAAGGGTGGCACAGTCGGTTAGTGCGCAGCCTTAGTGCAACATGTTCCGAGTTCGATCCCCGGATCTCACATCCTTGTTTCGACTTCTTTCCTTTCAGTGTAGCCTAAGTAGCTTTAAATACCCTTAAAACAGAGCTTTGATGGAAAGAGGGGGGTAAAATGAGTGCACTGTTGGCTTCCTGGGAGAATACTCTCTAGAGAGTAAAGGAGCTTCCGACGTTAAATAAGATGTACCTTTACCTTTACCTTTATAGACTTGGTACTACGACCAAAAAAACAATTATTTTTTTCTTTGGATTTCAAAACTATGTTAACTAAACTAAACACTAACTGAGTTTAAGTTCTGATTTTAAAAAGACACCTGTTTATTTGAACTGGAATTTTCTTATTTATTGGTCCGCCATTACTAACTTTAAAATCTTGAGAGAGCTGGGTTGAGGAGAAAATGAAAGACTCACTAGTTTAAGAATGCAATGCGTGTGTATGCGGCTGAATTAATATGCAGCACGGGAGTTCCGGACTTTTAACCCATGTTTTGCATATATAATAAATTGCGTTTACAGTGTACACCCTGAAATTTTAAGCTAGTGAGTAAATGACGTCATTTTCTCTAGATCCAACCCTCTGAGGTCCAATTGGTCAGTTTTGAAAGTGAGTAATGGCGGACCGTAAAATCCAAAACTTACACTCAAAATAAACAGCCTTGGATAAAACTCAAAGCTCAAAATTTTGCCAGTTAGGTGTTAAGCGACACGCTTTCAAAATCTGAAGAAAAAAAGGAAATGATTTTTTGATCATAGTACCACTTTAATTAAGGAACACTTTGTCTTGGATATCAAATTTGGATGTGCAGCTAATTACGTGCATTTCTGGACATAGTCAAATCACCACTACTTGAAAAACAACGCTTTTACTTACAACATGGCCTGGGAAAACAAGGTTATTAAAAGATTTATTAGATCTCTTGGCAGTCAAATCTTGCGGTACAATAAAGACTACTACAAAGTCAAGTGGGCCGTGCTGTTCTTTGTCCCAAGAGTGACGTGACATCATGGTGGTCATCTACATCTACATGTTCCAGCACTCGGCAAAGTCCCTTTTGAGATGTGTCTGTTTCTGCTTAGGTGGCCTCGTACACCGTAAGCCTTTTTAGAGACATCACTACCAAGCCTGTCACTGCTGGAGAGAACAGGACAACCACAACACTGGGGACTCCATCCCATACTCTTTTCAAATAGTGTGTAGTGCTCACAGTCCCTTCTGAGTTAATAGTCAAACCGCTCCTACTTTGGTCATGCAGGCACATTGAGAGGAGAATGCTCGCTATATCACCATGACCAAAGCGGGCGGATCAACTATTAACTCAAAAGGGACTGCAAGCAGTCTAAATAGTGTGTGGGTTCATTAATGTCCCACAGGGAACTTACGAACGTAGAAAATATTAATTTTGTGAGACAGGGCCTATGGTTTATAGAAGACTTGAAAGCCTAACCATTTGCAGATGTCATTATAAAGGCAGCACTTTCTTCTCAGTTCTTTTAAGATCCTGAGTGTTGATTCGGTCGGGGTTTGAACCCCCGACCTCCGATGCTCAACCAACTGAGCCACCGGCAGGTACAAAACAAAGGTCACAGGTCACAGGTCATTGTTTTACCAATGCAGAAGTTACCCTAGACATTCATAAAAGCTAACCTTAGGCCTAAAAACGTTTGTTTAGGCCTAATTAGGCCTAAGGTTAGCTTTCATGAATGTTTAGGATACTTTCTGTATTGGTAAAACAATGACCTGTGACCTGTGTTTTGTAAATGCCGCTGATCAAGCCACCGGTGTGCGGACATGTTGGCCATGTTGGTTGGCATGAACAATAACCTGTCTCTCCACTGGGAATTAAAGGTATGCAAATTCTGCAAAAAGAAATTGTGTTGTATTGCCAACCAACACGGCCGCCTTGTCACGTGGGTCAAAACCAAGAATATGCAAAATCAATGAGGGTACAGCCATCCAAGATTGATATCTAATTAACTTTGAGACTTTTTAACTTAATATATTTTCCTGACGGCTTTATACGTTTTTCCAGTATACAGCGAACTTGATACATTGATCTTTGAGGCAGTCCGTCATGCGCGATCTGGGAGAGGACGTTTGGTTACCTTTCTCCTTTTCCATTAGGTTGGGATCGCCGATGTGTTCTGTTAAAACTTCACCATAATCCTTCAGTTGATCGATTATACGCTTGTATAATGCTGCATCGTCCCTACCGGCACGAATGCTACCGCAAAAGTAAATCAGTTTTTTTGTTTGAGCATTCATTTTTACTTAGCACTTCTTCTTACAAAATCTACCAGGCCCGCTTGGCGAGGACCCCCAGTTGAGACCCCATGGTCACGCAATCTTTCATCTTAGGCGAGAATTTTTGCGTCACAACACGTCAACATGGCCGCTAGGAAATTTCCCGAGACTTTCCGCAAGCTTGTTATCACCAAATTCTCCACCAACTACCGAGAGGCTGTAGAAACGTTGACCGTACCGATGATACAACCGAAACCAGATGAGTTATTGGTGAAAAACAGGTGACAATATTATGAGAACTGTTCCAGGGTCAGTTGGGCATTCTTCACCTACTTCAGTACTTGGTTCGAAATGAGGGCATTATTTGATTGAGACTTTCTCTGCAAGGGGATAGCGTACATGTTATTAATTAATTCATTCATTCTCACCAAGAATTTGATCAGATTCGTGTCAAAAAGAATTTTCCGGGATTGAGTTGACAGCTGCAGCAATGCCTTATCCAACGACAAGGGGGGAAGGGGGGGGGGGGTAACACTGGGCATGACGTAGGTTAGCCTTCCTGTAGGTCTAACCTTGGTTTAGGTTAGGCTAACCCTAAGCTTCACCCTTACCCTCCTAATAGCAATGATGGGACTAATACACCAGGTCCACAGTGGAGCTCCATGGACTGGGGTTCCATATTCATGAATTTGGATATAATTCCTCTTTTTCTGGTTGCTTATGGCACATTGTGCCTGACAATGGAATTTTCTCTTTTTTCAACTGTTGTATCAAGATATGTTGGAATAAATGCAACTGATATTAACCACTCAGCTGGTCGATATGATCCAGGTAAATCTCCTCCCTTGGATGCAGGCCTGGAGGTAAGTGTGTTTGAGAAATAAGCATCTTCTATAAAATATACCAGTCGTACTTAGTCTAGTACCCTAATAACCTCTAAGTAAAGCATTTGGTCACAGAAAACCCTCAACACCCACTCTTTTGAAGCATTTGGGGAAGCCTTAGAACATCCAGGTGCACTGGGTTATTTGCAGGATAACTTGTCTGAACTTATAAATTTATGCCTACAGTGGATCTCTCAAATAGGTCTAATCTGCCTGTTCTTATATCACATTTATCAAACAATCTTAAATTTGAAAAGTTATAATGGTTGACGCTGCTATCAAAACTATAAACATCATTGCTATCCCCCTCCCGCCCCCCCTTCCCTTTAGATGGGGTGTTAGTCCATTGCAGTGCTACCCTCAGCAGTAGGGGCATGTCACTTTATCACTGTAACTCATTTATACACTTGGATGGAGATAGGAAGTGTGTGGAGGCACAATAATATAGTGCTTTGTGTGATGGACTCCCAACTCCATGTTCACTGGTTTAAGGCCTGGTTGTGTCTTTTTTTTTTTTTTTCTTAGAAAAGAAATTTTGCTCCACACTGTCCCTGAGAATAGTACAAGTAAAGGATATTGGTTGTTTCAGTTTACTGAAAGACACCATAGTTTTAACCTGATCAAGAAGGCTGATGTTGGGTTAAAATTTCCTCTCTTTAGGGAATCGGAGAGGTGATACTAACTGGGGAAAAGTGCACTAATTTTAGTATCGGCCAGGCTGTTGGCTATTTAAAGAATGGAACATTTGCAGAATACATGGTATGAAAACAGCTGTTGTTTTTTTTTGTTAGAGGATTACAAATGAGCCTTATATTAAGGGTGTGATAAAATAGTTTTAGAGCAGGGTGTAGAAACTATGGATGTCATTTCACAGTAATGAACACCCGTGTGTACAAAGAAGGGATTGTGTTTTTTTTTTTTTTTCAAATGTTGGGCATTTAGTTCAACAGAATTGACCCATTTACTCCTGAACTGCCCTCCATTGACGAGTAAAATTGTCTGGCATTAGACACAGTAAAATTTATTGAGGCTCCCTCTCAGGAGTCAGTGGGTATAATGGAGGGGGCATTAGGCGTTAACCGTTAGAGTGTAAAGTGATATGAATTCCCATGTAATCCATTTAACCATTAGCTGTAGTAATGGCAACAGGTCCACATACGTAAGGACCAAAAAACACTCACTGCTAGCTGGCATTCCCTTCAAGTCACTGGCATGGCCTGTTTCAAAATATCCCAAGGGAGGTGAATGTTCTAGGGGAGATTCACTCCTTACCTGTTTTACTTCCTTGTGGGACTGAAATGTTCTAACACTATTATAATAGCGTAGCAGCTAGTCCCTGATGTGATTTATAATTATTGCTGTAATCTGCAACATAGTTTAATATAATTTAATCAAATGTAGCAGCCTGTGGTATTAATGATATTACATGTATTTATAAACTATAAGAAAACAACCAACAGAAATTTATGCTGTGTTTAGATCGCATGTATCTGTATGCCTTTGTTATTTGTGATATAGTAAATAGTATTCAGTGCCTAAATTCCTGAAGGCTTATTTCAGAAGATTGTGTTGATATGGAATTCTTATAAAAATGTGACCTGTTATTAAATAGGGATAACATTTTAACTAGAAGTGTATATAATGATTTACAGGAGTAAATACCTGCAACCTGAACACTGAATTTTTGTTGGCTGTCATCTGCATGAATTAATGATGATTTTTAGAAATGCTGATACAGTTACTCTAATTAGTATTGTTTCCTAGGGAACAAAACAAGGATTCCTTTGTTAAGTTTATTCCCTGGAGCCTTGACATGCCCTTTGACCAAATTTTAGTCTATCGACATTGGACAAAATTAATCATAACTACCACATGAATCTTGTGGTAATATAATATTTGTGGCAGGTACCCTCATTACACTTGAACAGCAAGACATTAGTGTTTTATCATTGCAGACAATTCCTTCGAGCCATGCTTTTCCCCTTCCAAGGGTGGATCCTGCTTATGTGTCATTACTGATTAGTGGTTTAACTGCAAGTATAGCTCTTGAAAAGGTTAAGTACTGCAATAATTGCTTTCATCCTAATTGTACTGTCCATGTCATTATATTTCTTACTACCAACACACCTCTTCCATTAAGTTGGGGATCTTGCTTCTTTCTGCAAATAGACGTGTAGGGTCAGTACTACACTGTATAAGTAATGAGATTAGTGCTTAATTTAAAAATGTCATATCACATCCTATTAAAGCCAGAAGCATATACTTTTAAGGATATAAGTATGACTGTTTTTTACAACAATGCTTGTTGATAATGTTGGGTTTTTTTATGTAATGAGTTTTTTTTTTCACCTCCTTGCTCTTTCAATCAAGTATTTCTCACAATCCTTAAATCAACAACAGCATGTATGTATCATCTGATGGTATCTTTCAAAGACCAAACTTAGAATAGTATTTGCGACAAAATGATGCAATTCTTGTAGTCTTTTCAAAAAATAGCCCCTTCAGGAGAGATTGAGTTTAAAATTTTTTTTTTTTTATTATTGTTATCATTCATTGTCATCTTAATTTTACCCTAGGTTGGTGAAGCAAAAAGCAAGGAGACAGTTCTGATAACAGGTAGATCTAATAAGACATGCTATATAATACAGCACTAATTTATTAAATACTGTACAAATGGGGTGCTTCATTAATGTAGATAGTTAGGATTTAAGCAGGCCCCTTTGGCAGTCTGTTCTCAGTTTAGGGCAACTATATAGCTAGTGTTATGATGAAAAACTTTAAGGAGCATTGTTATGGGTAACATTCACCTCTGGAAATTTTCACCTATGGTTGCTAACGCCTACACTAAAAGCTCACAAAAGGATGAGCCAGTAAACTGCAGAGGCCTGCTCTAGGTCCCAAAATTGAGGTTCTTGTCTTTTGCACTGCAATCTAATTAACTTTGAAGTTGAATAGTCAGGACCAAGTTGTTCTCATGAAGAATAGCACTTCATGGTTTTTTTTACCTCAACCCTCACATCTGAATGAGCAAATTATATTCTAATATACAGTAAAGCTAAGAAATTTTTTCTCGTTGAACCACAGAAAGTAATTAGGTATTTTGTTAGTTTGTGTTCAGTCCTTGCTTTCTGTTTGAGCCAACTCATCACATCTTGACTTGTCTCATTTTTCTTTCAATTTCGCTTGTGTTCAATGGCTCATTGACTCAGAATCGTCAGAATTATGAGCTCAGATGTTTTTAAGTATTTTATAATAAAGTTGGAAATTGTTTTAGGTAGCTAAAGTAATACCACTGGTCTCCAAATCAACTTGCTGATCCATGACCCACAAGGCCATCTCAATTTTGCAATTTACCTATTGGGATTAAAACTCATTAAAGTTATGATGTTTTTGGAATTTTTCTTCGCAAATTAATCAAATGTTTTATCTATCTCTCTAGCTGCAGCAGGAGGGACAGGCCAATTTGCGGTAATCATTGAGTTAATTTCCACAAACGTTTGCTACTTGCTAATAAAGTACTTTAATATGATTATTGTTTGATAGCAATTTCAAGACAGTAATTTTGACCATGTAGCCACCCCTAATTGAAAAGACAATCATGTTTCACAGGTTCAGTTAGCTAAACAGGCAGGATGTCATGTGATAGGTACATGCTCAACAGATGCTAAAGCTGAGTTTCTTAAGGTAACCATTTCTTTTATCTTTTTTGCTGTCATATTAAGTGAATGTTTCAAGAGGCCCTTACAGCAAAACCACCTGTTATAATTATAATAATTATTGTCTCTTATGACTGCTCCATTTTTGAAGAGGAGTGTCACTTTGATTCATTTGTGATGGATCGTAATTTGAGTCTTTCTAATTTTAGTCACTTGGTTGTGATCGCCCTGTTAACTACAAGACTGAAAATTTAGACGAAGTTCTAAAAAAGGAATTTCCAGTAAGTATGGAATAATCCAACCATCTTCGTAGCTAGACAAACAAATTACATGTAGTTGATACCTTGGGACTTGTGCAGGGCTGTAACTTACAGCACCCTTTTACGAAATATTTATTGATTGCTTGTGTGATCCTCACCATGGTGATGATGATGGTGATGATGATGATTATTATTTCAATTTGAGTTAGTACCAGGTGACTTCATGCTTCCTTAGGTATCCTTGACCTTCCTGGTTATTCTTGCTTTTCAAGGCTATCAAGCTTTCGGTAAAAGAAGCACACTTCTCCCAAGACCCACTTTTTTTCATCCACATGTCAAGTTGGGGGCTTTATTGTTGCTAAAGCACTAATTGTTTGGATCGAATCAACAAGGACCTCATAACAATTTCATGGACACTTATTATTATCATTACTCAAGTTTTATTCTAAGCGCAAGTCTTGTCTGATCAAATGACATGTCATTTTTTTAAATAGAGTGTGAACCTGTGACCCCTGATTCAGTTGGTTGAATGACCATCAAACTTTCATGCAGGAGATCGCGGGTTCACAACCCAGATCGGACCAACACTCAGAGTCT
>NC_090890.1:24728760-24778760 GCF_036669925.1 Montipora capricornis | reverse complement strand
TCTCCATTGTAAAGTCGAAGTTATAACAGGCCATCCAACGAGTGCTGTCTTGAGTGTTTTCCCAGCCAAAGAGAAGAGATTTGATGAACGTCTTGGGGGTTTCCAGCCCGTGCGATGTATTTTCTCTCCTTCGGGTCAATATAAATTCCAAATTTGAAGTAGACATTCAGAGTTCCTCTGAACTTCGCAGCTGTTTGCTAAAAAATTGCAAAAATCTTCCGGTTACATCCTTTGTCCTGGTATACCAGATTAACAGGACATCGTGCACGATTTGCGAGTGAAGCCATGCAGCAAAATAAAACGATAAAGCGTGGTCATGGGAACCTGTGGGGATAGACCAATGCAGGTTATGCAGCTGTGGCACAAGCCAAGAAAGAATTATACGGAAGACGATGAAATCGAGAAAAGGGCCTGTAGCGAATGTAAACTTGTACGTGGTCAAGGAGAGGAGACTACTCGAGGAAAGAAAACGAGCGAAACAGCAAGATGCCTCGACACGTAATCAATTACATCGATTACTTTTCCATGTAAAGGTGAAGATCTGCCATCTTAGCCCTGGAAGTCACACTGAAGTCAGCGTGCGAGAAAGCTGAATGTACGACTGGAGAGAAAGAACAACTACATACTGACGAATGGCAGATAGAATGAAGATGTCCACATCACTCAGTGTTAGTGAGGACCAAAGCATCGAGTTGGTAAAGCTTATAGAGTGTAGCAGTACCAGCAAGGAGGGCCAGGAAGCCTTAAATACAGTCTTCAAAGAAGCCGATGTTTGAAACCCGGGGAGAGGAGCTGTTTTGAAAGAACTCTCGAAGACGGAAAGAGAAACTTTTTGTTAAGACCAACGAAAAAACGACGAGGCTCAAACATTTCTGTCAAATGATAAGATATGTTTTCACAGACAAGTATTTACTTTTAAGAGTCAAAGAAACGAATTAAAAACCAAATACATTGAAATTATGGCTCTTGACTAGCACTATTAAATGACGTTTAGCCCAAATAGTTATCGTAAAAACGAATATTCATGCGCAGTCGGGTTATCGTCAAACAGGTTATCGTTTTCAAATCGATTCATCGTATGCGTGTGGACGGGCGAAAACGATGCGAAAACGGTACGTGTGGACGCGACTTTTCTTGAAAACGGAGAAAAAATGTTGCATTTTCAAACGAATAGGGATGCGTGTCGACGTGGCCGAATTCTTGGCTGTGGTCTCATAAGAGTTCACAACTTGAGTAAAACCTTGACACATAACTTCTCGGGAATTATTATAAACTTCCGTTTTGCTCCGTTTTCCCAAAGAAAATGCTTAACTCACCTCAAGCTTTGCCTCCCAAGTTATCTTGACTCGAGCCCTAAAGATATTGCATTGGGCCCCTTAGTCAATTAGTGACCGAAACACTTTGGCCGCGTTTATGACCGAAATCACACTTGAATTTTCTAATTGGGGAAGAGAAGAGGCCTGCGGTCTCTAATGAGCCGCGGTATTAGTTGTTACGCTGTTTCTTGCACAAAATAAAGGGTGACCAGAGTGATATCATTTCAAGAGGGAACGTCGCTGCTCCTCTGTGTAAACACGAGTTGAGAATTACACAGTAAAAGTTTATGTGCTGTCCGCCTCGTCCAGCGCCCCCCCACCCTCCCCCCCGGAGCTGGAATGAGGTTGTTGACGAGTCGGTCCGACCCATCCACTTCAACAAACCGAGTTTTACAATCAGCTTTGTTCAAAACAACTTGATTTTTCAAAGAAAGCGAAATAAATGAATCTCGGAATCGCTCAGCTTCTTGTTGAAATTTCCTTGTCGCTGCCGTCTTGAAGACTCGTGAACGGTGACGTGTTACTGTTTCTTTGTTTACATTAAACAAAAGCGTTTACACGTCACAATTATTAAAGATTGCGGCCCACAGAAAATTTGATATTCGCCTTGAACATCTCGCACTCTTTTCTCAACTAATACACCTTTATCACTTGGCGACCATTTTGGAATTCGTGGGGAATAAAGGCTTTTTCTTTGCATTGTCTTTGCACGTCTAGCCTCACACTGAATGAGAGGTTAGAAGTGCAAAATCGTTTGTTTGGACATTAAATGATATAGGTCTATGGCAAGTACAAACCAACTGAAACTTGAATGGGGGCATAAGTTGACTTTGTTGGTTATGTACTCTGTTCTGAGAGGTTCTCCCCGGTTTTCCCCTCTCCTCAAAATCCAATATTTGCTCTGATCTAGTGCCTATGACTAGGAGCGAACAACTCCCATACTAAGCCTCCCATACTATGTCAAGGCATTTTACAAACCGATCTATTTTTATGAAGGGGGTAGTTTCTAAAGAAACTGTGGTGCTGCGTCGGTGGGGAAGTAGTATACAAAAATTTGGTCACCGTAGGTGGCCAATTTACATTATCAACTCCGCTGATAAAACCAAATTTTCGATCTATTTTTAGACTACTTTGATTTTCCCCAAAAAACAAAGGCATTTCCGGTTCGGTGACGCCATGACGTCAAGTTTTAAATAGTTTCTTGCGATTGGAGATCGGTCTCCTGCGGAAGTGTCATTTGCAGGAAATACAATCTAAAAATCCCCCCGGAGGGGGTAGGGGGGTACTTGGGTCACTTTTCGCTGTGTATGTGCTGCTGACCTCTCAGAACCCCTACCTCTTTATAGTCTATTTTATGGCCAATTGTAGAACCCATCTTGGTCTCTCTTTTAGATAAATGTAATTTAAGCGACCCCAACTAATCACATTCTGTTTACGTAAAGCCGTTTAATTGTAATTTCAAAACGGAGTGTCATGCGACAAGTAAATATTAAATCAACAGCGTTACAGTTCTTTCTGTAACAACTGTTTTTTTTTACCGCGAATCTAGCCAAAATTTTCTTACTCTCAAAATCCCGACAATTTGCGACCCCATTCTGGTAACTCTGTCTGGAACTTTGTTGAAAATTGAACCCCACTATAGTCAATCCAGTCATGAAAATGCGACTCCCGGCCAGCGGCACATCCCCATTAGCTCATGAATAGGAAGTATTCCCCCCCCCCCCCCCCGGGCTAAAAATAAATCGGTCTGTTAAAACGGGGTGACAGGAATATATGGAGTATATGGCTGTTGTTCCGGCTAGCTCCTGGTCATTGGTTCCTGCTTTCACCTTCACAACATTGGTCATTTTCCTATTGAGCTTGTTGCATGGACAAACGAATGCCTGGTGTCGACTCACATCAAGAATCCATGATGGACTCTTGCTCACATAATATAGTCAGCAACGAGCTTTTATCTAATTGGGATGAATGTCAGTGAAATAATTACACCAGGGCCTGATCAGGGCCGTAGCCAGAAAAAAAATATATGACTGAGGCAGTGTCCGTGGTTTAATTCTCTTCGTAGGTATTTTAAGTGTTTATGATGACAGCACTGAAATCACGCTTTATTTTAAAAGTTCACGAAAAAATGACTGAGTCAAGTGCCTCGGTTTGCCTCATACTGGCTACGGCCTTAGAGAGTAACTAGTTAAGCAGTTGCATATTCCAAAAGACTGCAGAACCATCTTTGAGTCCAATTCAAGCCTGGATGTTTTCGGGCTTACTTTCAATCGAAGCACCTCAACATTACTTAGGTGGGTCGCCTAAAGAAAACAATGCTACTGAAGTGGATAATTAAGGGTACATTATAATAACTTTATATGAACTTCTATAGCAATGCATCAAAAGTTTGCTGTCCACATGGCGTATGGTATTGGGGGCGCTGCATTTTTCGGCCTCGCTCTGGAAATCGTTTGATGGCGGCTGCCATCTTCCGTGTCGGATTCAGAACAAGAGTAGGAAAACACCTCGTTCCTTCCCTGACAATCAGCTGCGTCCAACGTTTTCCACCAGTAGGGCCTCTTTGTCCAATTTACAACGCTGTAGATTGTCATCTGCGGAGATTACATGTGCATCGGCGCTCGAAGCGGGGGTACTCATTGAAGTGGGCTGTGTCAGTTGAAGACATTGATATTGCGGTGGAATTATAGTACACCATTTTCATATCATGCCTGCCGTAAAGGGAGAAGGAATGCGCGGCTTAGCCGTGTTTATTTCCGACATTCGGAACTGTAAGTTAACATAGCAATGTCTATTTTCGTTAACTGTCGCGATCGATTTCATTTCTCGGCCAATTTCAGGCATTTTGACACGTGTGGTGAATTCGAAATTATGTATCTTGTGTTAGATTGATTTTTACCGCTTCACTTCTCAAGGTATTGTAAATTGCCTACTCACGAACTTACATGCGCTTTTGTTTCAGGCAAGTCGAAAGAGGCAGAAATGAAAAGAATCAACAAGGAACTCGCAAATATTAGAAATAAATTCAAAGGTAGATGAAGCAAGTACACATGTATACTCGCTGGTGTGTCGAGTTGAATGTACCCGATTTGAATAAAGGATTAACTTCTTCTCAACCTAACAATCAAAGTTTGCTAGGCCAAAGGTGAAATTCTTTCCAACATGGTATATTTTCCTTTTTCTTTCAAGGTGATAAACAGTTAGACGGTTATCAAAAGAAAAAATACGTGTGCAAGTTGCTGTTTATTTTCCTTCTGGGTCATGACATCGACTTTGGTCACATGGAAGCAGTAAATCTGCTCTCGTCGAACAAATACACAGAAAAGCAAATTGTAAGTATATTTTTACATTTAAGATTATTTTGCTTACTTGCTTTTTGTCTAAATAAACTCGCCAAATTGATGCTACATTTGAAAGTTGAGCTCACAAAAATTGTACATAACGAGCAAGATCGATTTACAAGCGATCCCTTAATCGTTGATTTGCTCGTAATTTGTTAAAGGAAATTCTCAATTTTTTTCTTAGCATAAGTTTGGGAAGCAATGGATTGGCGAAGTAGTAAAAACAACAAATATTAAGAATGCCTTGATTTGTCTTCAAGAAAAAATAAACCCTTCTTCTAGATCTTGAAGCCATTTTGATAACAGTAATTCCGTGTAATGTTCATTATGCAGTATAAAATCGTCCAAACACCTCTATTTTAAAGTAGTATTCTAATAACCTGTTTTTTTTTCTCTACTTAATCCCAATTTCTGTTGTCTTTATTTTGAGAATCACCATGAAATACATTTTTTGAACTCAAATTATTTGCCTCCTAATGGGAATATTTAGGATGGATTTAATAAATCGAATAACATACAAAAGCAGATTAGGGTTTTTGGTCAAGTGCCAGGGAATCAAGGGAATCCATCATCAAGCAAATATTTTGAAAAAAATTGGCTGAAAGAGGCAGATGACATTGAACATTGTTCTTGAGCTATCAACCTTGGGTTCCATCGGAATTTTTCCAAGTTGTGAGATATTGCGATGTGTTTCATAGTCATCAGTCAAAGATTTAGCATTCTCTCTTTCCTCACAAAAAACGCCTCTTGCACCCAGGGCATGAACAAAATTATTAATGTTTTTCAAACCATCTAAGTTAGGCCATCCCAGTAAAATGTTTCGTTTCCCATGGCCCCGTCTCTTGTAATATTCAATTTGTTCCTTTTCTTCATTGAAACTGCTTGCTTAATTTGATGTAAAAACTAAATGCTACTTAGCTTTATTTAAATGGGGGATTACCAGTAATATTTCAGAAATACTCTGATGGCAGACTTAAAACAGATACCACTTGCCTAGAACTTGAATTTTCAGGGAAGTATTGCTTTTTACAACAGGATACAATTGTATCACAGACAATAATTTATTGTTGTAGTTTATTTGAGCGTGACAGTGTTTACCTGATAATTACAGCAGCTGTTCAGCTGAAATTTGGGCAGTTTTTGCAACTTCTTGTTCAGAACAAAGGCTTGCAAAGTGAGGTGGACAAAATATTTTGTGATTCCTTGTTTTGATCAACATTTACAGGGAACATTTTCCCATTAATTTTTTGATATGACTCACATCTTTTGTTTCTCAGACACCAAAAGGCCTTGCTGGTTTTCACTGTCACACCATCATCAAAACCATGTAACAAATAAAGTCAAGAATCAAAGAGAAAAAAGAGGATGAATATTTAAAAAGTCTCGCAAAGGTTCAGATTTGTGTGATGTTTTGTGCAGGAGATATTCAAAGAAATTTTTTACTCAAATTTATAAGGCTTTGTATGGAGATGCCATGTTTGTGTCCCTCTGAAGGGTAAAAAATATGGTGGCCAGAAGCTTACAAAAACATATGTCATCGAGCTTTGCTATAAAAAGCCTGTTGTAGTCTTCTGAGGGCTCATAAACATCTATATGAGTACTTAGTCTCATACATGGACTGTTCAGATTGCAGATAAGTAATTTTTTTAACCTATGTGACAGCATACTTGGTCACAATTTTGATATTGTGTCATGCAAAAGCTTAAAAATTCAACCTTGCTTTATCACATGAAAATCCCTATCAAACTGAAAATTTGTGAAAAGATAAGCTTTCAGCTGTTCTAATAACTAACAATTAATCTAAAATGTTAAAAGGAGTGAGAATTCCTTTTTTTTATTTTGATGATGTCACTTGAAAACCAAGGAGAGACACTGCCAAGAAAAACAGTGATTTCTTCTTACAGTAATTATGATAATATTCACAGAAACGAAGTGCAGACTAGGGATAAAATTCAAGGCAAGGTTTTTGAAATAAAAAGAAGTCTATGTGCAAACTTTAGGCGAAAAAAATCAGCGAAATCATCACTTAATACCCAATTTTTGTACTAGCCTATTATATTCATGATATATGATATATACTACTTCCCCACCGACGCAGCACCACAGTTTCTTTAGAAACTACCCTCTTCATTCATTTATTATGTTCATGTTTTGCAAGCTAGTTATGTTTTTGTATTTTTTTTTCATTTGTTGGTCATGCTTGTTATATACATATAGTTTACGTCATAGAAAGTGCGGCGTACGGGGTTTTATGCACGAGTTGTTTGTGTCAAAAACCCGAACGAGCGAGGAACGAGCGAGTGAGGGTTTTTGACACAAACAACGAGTGAATAAAACCCCGTACAAAGCACTTTCTATGTCGTGAACTGTTTATTACACATAACATGAGAATTTTCATTAAAATAGTTTTCTGAACGCGAATTAGAAACAAAAACTCACTAACAATAGAACCAAAGGCAAATTTAATTTAATTCAATAACAAAGTACGATTTGCACGATTTGCACGAGATGCACGAGTGATTGGCATGGAAACGCCTTTACGCTTTCGTTGATTGGTTATACTTCCACATGTGAAAGAGCTGTACGCCATTCTGATTGGCTGTATAGGCCTTTTTCACATGTGAAAATAAAGCGTATAGATTTGTACAAATGAGCTTTATGGAATAAAATTCTCATGTTATGTGTAATAAACTTAGTTATGACACAAAAGTTTGCTTTTCTAAATTGATTGATGTGTGGTCTGTGACATTTCAACTGAACTGTACATCTCCTTCAGTTTATACTAAACAGATGCTTACTGAAGCTTTTGAGAGAGTTTTAAAAAGTTAATATCTGAAATCACCATTTAAAATATGACATTGAAAAGTGTTTGTCAAAATTCCTAAAGTTTTGCTGGTTTAAACCACCTTAAACCATATTGACAGCTATGTGTGAGAATTATCAGTCCTTTTAAAAGTTAGCTGTATATCAAGATTTCAGTTAACACACTATGCCAATTTACATGTATTGGAGGGTAGGTGACGTTCAGGTACATGTAGCAAGAGAGGAGGCAGAAATCAGCAAGTAGGTCACCATAGCAACTGACCACAGTCCACCTCCCTATCACCCAGGAGGGTGGGAAGGAAAGAAAGTGAAAAAGCAACTCGAGCCAAAGCACATGGCAATGCCATTGCAAACCTCCTTGGAGTCCCTGAAGTATCCCAGGCAAAACTACTGTATTGGCTTGTTTTTAACTTTCCCTAAATTATATTTAGCCTCATTTTAAATTAGTTGTAAGGATACTTGTAACTTCATTTAAGGAGAAAGTGTCTCACACTTTAAAACATACAAAGCAGTTCCTCCCACTGGGCACAAATAGGTTGAGGTGGACAGCAGTCAGATAAGGGCCCTGTCCACACATATCCATATTTGCTTGAAAACGCAACCCTTCCTCTCCGTTTTCAAACGGGTACATAATCATGTTAAGCCTATACACTACGAGATATATCTGCTTGGTTAATAACTGTTTTTCGCTGTCCGAAGGAAAAAAGTACATTACAGCCTCCCTGAATATTATTTTGCAGGGCTACCTCTTTATATCTGTCTTGGTTAGTGCAAACAGTGAACTGATCAAGCTGATTCTTCAAAGTATCAAGAATGACTTGTCCAGTCGCAACCCCATCAATGTCTGTTTAGCACTCCAGTGCATAGCAAATATCGGCAATGATGAGATGGTTGAAGCAGTGGGAAAAGAAGTACCAAAGCTGTTAGTCTCTCCAGATACAAATGATAGCGTCAAACAGTGTGCAGCCCTTTGTGTGTTGAAGCTCTTTAGGCTCAAAACAGACATCTTGCCTCCTGGAGAATGGACATCAAGAATAGTACAGCTCTTAAATGACAAGCACTTGGTAAGTATTTTTTGGCAACAAATTGAATTTATTATGTTTCTTGCTGTAGTCCTTAGAGTGTTCTCACTCACATGATCAGTAACCTTGTTTTTCCACCAAAGCAAAAGAAAATGCTTGCATGATAATAGAGCTTAATTCCCCGAGGATTAGTTAGGAACACAGACATGGCTGCTGTTCCATTGTTTAGGAACACCAACATGGCTGCTGTGACATCACTTGAAAACACTCTATAGATCAAGTCTCAATTCAATTTTGCGGACCAAACGAAATGGAGTTGATGAAGTGTTTTTTGGCTTGGGTAGGGGAGGGTATTCTAAAATGTTTTGTCCTATACGCTGGAGTGAATACTTTCCAATGGTGACCAATAAAATCAGCTTTTCTCAGGCTGTAGGAGAAGCAACAGCAAAGTACAAAATGTAAGAGGTTATAATTATTATCATCTTCATCCTTTAGCTGTCAGAAGCTAAATCCAGTTAAATTGGAAATTGTTACCTTTTGAAACTAAATGTTAAACTTAAAACTATGATCCAACCTGAAATAAATTTTGGTCTCTCTTCTCTTAAGGGTGTGGTCACCTCTGCCGCTAGTCTAATT
The DNA here is from genome assembly GCF_036669925.1 of Montipora capricornis. Lineage (NCBI taxonomy): Eukaryota > Metazoa > Cnidaria > Anthozoa > Scleractinia > Acroporidae > Montipora > Montipora capricornis. The sequence continues at coordinate 24,769,622 of NC_090890.1, read as the reverse complement.
CAAGGTGTTGTCCATCACTATGCTGATGATTACAAAGGATGTGTCCAACTAGCAGTGTCAAGACTAAGTAGGGTAAGTGTTTGTGATCCACTAATGTAATAATAATTATTAGTAGTATCACCCAACTAGTGGACTAACGCAAATATCCTGCATTTTAATTGGCTACGCTACTAGAGGACTATTAGCAATAGTCCTTGAGTAGGGAAAAGCGTGAGACGTGTTGTTTGGTTTTATTCCCAAACAAGTATTTCTTTAACTTGCACTTGCTAACTTTATTATTGCCTTTTCTGGCCAACTAGTTGGGTGATACTAAAACAATTCTTCACTCATGGGCTATTGACCTGTAGCCCTCGTGGGCGAAGGGTCTAATTGGTAATTAATCCATACAAGGTTTGCACAAAGGTTCTGAATCAGTTGAGGTGGGTCCAATGCTTGTGCTTCTTCTTACGTTTATGAAATCGTCAGATTTTTCTAAGAAAGGGAACAACTTTTTCACCCAATACGTTTTTGGCAGTTAGTTTTTATTAAAACAATAGAGTTTATGTTTACAGGTTTATGTTTTGGGCCTTACTCAGACTCATTTTACGACAAGGGCTAAAGTAAAATGAGATCTGAGAAGGGCCCAAAACATGTATGCAGAGATGTATCCAGAGTGCGTCATTGCGTCCTGGGATGCACTCGTTTTCGTTTTGGACGCATAGATTATGGAACAAATGGTCCAATTGGACGCAGAAAAAAATCGAATGTATGTTTATGCAAATTACGAACGCCGGGAAAAACATGCGAGAGGCGTATTTCCCAAGAAAATTGAACATTCCCATTTCTCACAACGGAGAAATGATTGAGTTCCTTAAATTTCAAGGTAAGCTGTTATTTACGGATTTTTGTAGTCGAATAATTTCATTTTGTCAACCATTATGTCCAGCTTCAGGAGTTCAGTTTTGAGTTCGCACGTGTTGCGTGACATGATCTGAGCTGTTTCCATTTGTTAGGCGAGACAATCGGCGACACTTTCGATCTGCCGCCGGTGATAATAAAACATTTCAGTCGAAGTTCAGTTTATTGCATGCTTTTCAAGTGAATTTCAAGCATTAGTTCACTTATCATGAGCGAAATGACAGAGAATCCAACGGCAAAGTATGTTAAATTTTTGTTTTGTGCAACCCTGTTGATATTAATTCCGGGCGCACACGTGTCATCGTCTCAGTTCTTGTCTTGCACGGAATTTTTCTGTTTGCAAATTATGCAACTTTTCTTCGGAGTTAGTGTTAAAATTAACATGTTGAACATGAAACTTGAATGTATTCAATCACTCGATTATTAACATTGGCCATGGCGAAGTCAAGGCCGCACGGGCCGACGATGAACTGTGTATCGATCGCTTACATTTGTTTACTCTTTTGTTCCTAAATTACACCTCAAGTGTAGTTAAAATAAATAATGCTCTTTTACGGAAAATTGAGATTCAGTTCTGTTTTTTTTTTTTGCTGTGGAGATCTAGATAGTTTATCAACTGGAGCCAACAGTTCCTACAGCATATGGATTCCTCAAGACGTTTTCAGATGTGATCGATGGAGCTTTGACAGCCCATATATTTTGATTGATGAATCAATAGGCACAACATTTTCAAAGAAATTGATCATTTTAAGTACATATTCGTTGGGAGGGATAAGACTTTATATTTGTGCAAGGGTACTGCAGCAGCAATTAAGAGGCAAATTATAGATCGCATATTAATTCTTGAATATTAATTAGCTGGACCCCCAAAATTTTGCAATGGACCCCCAAATTTTTCAAAAAGGGGTCCAGAGGACCCCCAAATTTGAAAACCTGGATACATCTCTGTATTTGCCCAAGAACATGAACTGTATCACTAACTTCTTACTAACTGAGCGTGAGAGCCGTACTGGGGAATATTGGCCCGAGGTCGTGGCAGTACGGACCGAGTGCAGCGAGGTCCATACAAAAACAACCGAGGGCCAATATTCCCAGTATGGTCCCGAGCAAGTGAGGTTAGTAAGTAGTTTATTATATGGCTTTTTAATTACCTTTTGCTTTGTTTTTGCAAGCCCGTAATCGGCCCATGGGCATTACGGGGGAATAATGCCTTACAATTTAGTCACAATTAGCCAATCAGAGCACGCGTTATATCGGCTACAAACACAGGCCATATAATACCGGTAATAGTAATTATTGTCACTTTGGAGGCCATTGAGAAAAAAAAAATTTTAAAAAGACAGCAAAACAGTCTGATCAATCATGCGAGTGTTAAGACGTTGAATGGCTTTTATTTTCCGTCAATGAAAATACACCATCAAGGGGAGCTACAACAAGTTGCAAAAATAGTGGAGACACTTCACCTTCTTGGGGTGTTATTAATTTACCTATTATCTCTCACACTGCAGCCCCCCTCCCTCCCTTATCAGTGTTGCTAGCAAGACAAAAAAATTGTTGCAAACTTAAACAGTCAACATTTAAAGGGGGAGAGGGGAAGGGAAGTGGAAAAGGTTTAAATTCTAGATACGGTGGCTATTGGAAGCTGGAAAAGGTGTTTTTTAATGAAAGTGTCTCAACAATTTTGCAACTTGTTGTAGCTTGAAGTTACAAAATCTTGCCGTTATTTTGAACAACCCACAAAAGTTGATATTGGCAGTTACGTGAATATCGTAAAAAACTGTTGTATCAGCTGCATCTTTTTGCCAAAATATTGGGCTCAAAATCGTGGGTGCAGCTTATATGTGAGACCATTGAAGATTAAACATGTTCTTCAACCGATCACTTCAACACAGTCTAATCTCTCCACCGTGTGCAAGAAAACAGTGAACTCACGAGGCAAATGACTGGCTGTTTCGTTGCCCTTCATTACTGCAGTCCATGGGGTAAACTCTCAGTTTAGCGACACGTTTTTTCTCCAATCGATGGCTTCCATAAACATGACATACACACACAGACCAGACTGTAAATAACTTCATGGTTACTAAGCATGTAATGTATTATATTGTTCCCTGCGCTTTATTTTTTGCCAAATTTCATCATTTTTAATGCAACTTTGGGCTCTAACAATGAAGGCAAGTGTTGTCAGTCCCAAGAATTAAGAAATGCAAGTAAAGATAAGCTTTTAAAAGGTATTTTAAGAGTTGATTATCTTCTTAAGTTTGCCGCAAATACACAGCATTAGATTTCGGCAAGCTAATCATGATTAAACAAACAACTTTTTTTGCCAGGGTGCTTTTTTCAAGTTGTTTTTTAATTTCAAAATCATGCTTGAAATTTGGGAGTGCCGCTTATCTACAAGTGTGGCTTATACACGAGTTTTTATGTTAGTTTGTTAAGTATCAAATCTGTTGGTGAATTTGGCCTCCAGACCTGGGCTTTGAACCCCACCCTTTTTTGACAGTATTTACCCCCACTGTCTGCGAGGTACATGTAGAAACAATCTCAAGTAGCAGTTTTAAATGGTCCTAACTTTACTAACTTTTCAACAGATTGTGACATCATCATACACAGACCTCCAAGATTACACTTATTACTTTGTTCCAGCACCATGGCTGTGTGTCAAACTGCTTAAACTTTTGCAGCTGTATCCTTCACCAGGTTGGAAATCCATCCTATCTTGTAGCACAATGTATTGGTTTTTTTTTTCTTTTAATGGAATTTTGACTTTTGATTTTTCAAGATATTGCATTTGTACCATCCACCAGATTGGAAATTGAGCTTATCTTGCATTGTGTTGTGTTCCATGACTTGTTTGGATGCCATTAATGAAAAGGCACTAAATTTACAATGTTTTTCCAATGTGTAAAATAGTACCCTAAGCCTGGAGATCTGTGTCAAATTGAAAAGAATTCTGACTTGTTGTTGAATAGGGCTTGGTGGGATAATCTCCACAAACAGGGGAATAATAAAACAGTCTTAAGGTTTGTATGCTGTGCATGTGAAGAAGACGGAACAAGAGATGTTTTTTTTTTTGTCTCAAATGATTGCTCAGTAATTTGTATGGATAAAACATAATGCTGTGAACAGTTTCATTTTCCCCCTGAATTCACTTTCTCTGACTTCAGATGATCCAGCCATCCATGCACGATTAAATGAATGTCTTGAAACCATTTTGAACAAAGCACAGGTAATTAAATCTAGAGCATTGTATAAACAGATGCACCATAATATCCCTCTCTTTTTCATAAAATTTAATTAGGGGATTCAATTATTATTGACCAGTCATACGGTAATTCTTTTAATGTTTATATTTCACATGAAGTATCATCCTATTATCTTATTTTATAGAGTGTTCTGACTGAGACATTACAGTACAGCTGTAGATCAACTTTATTACTCTCTGACAAAGATAAATTTAAAATTAATCCTATAGTTGGGAAGAAAAAGAAGCACTAAGGTAGCTTTGTCTGATATATACATGTACATGTATTCATGTTGTTTGAAGTTTGGGTAATTGTTATGGCTTGCAAGGATGGCACAGTGGTGAGAGCACTCGCCTCCCACCAATGTCGCCTGGGTTCAATTCCCAGACTCTGCATCATATGTGGGTTGAGTTTGTTGGTTCTCTACTCTGCATTGAGAGGTTTTCTCCAGGAACTCTGGTTTCTTCTCTCCTCAAAAACCAACATTTGACTTGTAGTAGTTTATCGATGGATCGTGCGTGGAATTAAAGGGAGATTTTACAGTCAAGCTTTGTCATGCGTGACCAGTATCCACAAATTAACTCGGAGCTTCTGAGATTTGAATGGAATCTTGCAGGTTTTTCTGAAAGTTGCTATGAAAAATGCACAATAACTGAACATTAATTCATCAAATGCTTGAAATAGTTTTCACTTTTCAAACACCGTTTATTTTATAATAAAACGAAAGTTTGTAGTTAGCTATTTTCAATAATATTATATCGTGGAAAATATCCATGAATCATAAGTAAGTGTGATAAAAGAAGTGAAAATAAACCAGAAGACTAAAAAACAGAGCTGTTTTACAGGTTAATTACGGTCTTTTGTTTCAAACATGTCCAAATTGTTACTTTGCGTGACTCCATGATACAAAGCTGTTTGGTTGCAAAAAATATCTATCCCTATGAATCTCAGAAGTTTGAGCATTTCAAGTGCATTAGGAGATGTGTCCATACTCATGCATTTTATCTCGGGAGCGAAAAGTACCAGTAAGTGCTCTCACCACAAAGTGAGCTCCAGATGTTTTTGTTGATTGCCAGCAGACATATTGGTGGGTTGGTGTGTCCATACAAAATGCTATAAGTTTCGTGAATCGCTTTGACAAATAACTCAGAAACAATGCATGGCTCAGACTTGAGAATTGGCATTAATTTTTTGTTTCCGAAAACATTTTTTGGATGTGTGACGGTCAAGGCTTCTGTGTAATGAGCAATTTGAGGGTTGTCCAATACTCACAAATAGACTCCGTTGGTGTTAGTGGTGATTCTAATGGTTCTATTGGTGAAAGCGAACATCTTTTGTGTGGTTGGCTTATAGAAAGAGGAATATTCATAACTATTAGCGCGTTTCTACTTGGTGTAATTTAAGCGAACTTGTTTTTCACCAATAACACCATTGGAATGACATTTTCTATCGATATCAATCCTACCATTCGTACCAATGGACCATCGGTTTGACGAGACGAATCGTATCTGTTTGGGTATATTGGACATGTATGAGCAATTTGGTCTGACTGTGCATCTTAAATCCTCCATTCGCTTAGAACTACAATTCCTTGCGCCTTTGACCATAATCCTTTGCATTTCGAAGAAAAAAATGTGTTCTTCTCCCGATTACAGAGCTGCCTTGTTCGTTTGCTTCAGGCTCACTCACTGCGGCAGCAATGAGGAAGAAGCATCCTTTAGGCCTTGTTTTATTCTAGGTGCATTACCATGGTAACAACCTGCAGAACACATTGACTGTCAAAGTGTTAGCTTCCAGGCAAAAACTGCATAAATATGGCAGAAATGGCAGTATAAGTGCTTAAAAACTGTATACAGTCACCTTAAGAAATTTCGCCCCAATTGCAGTCAAATTTCATCCTAAAGATGTATTAGGGTAGGTTGTGGCTAGATTTTGCTATTTTGTGTGGCTGATTTCTGTGGTTTGCTAACTCTTTACTGTCCAGGTCATTCCTTTTAAGGACTTGTACAGAAAATGAGATGATACTCATGCTTATAATATTCACCCTGGCCTGTCATTTTTGAAAAAAAGAAAAAACTTGAACTAATCCTGATCCTTCCATAGGAGCCACCAAAATCCAAGAAAGTCCAGCACTCAAATGCAAGAAATGCTGTACTTTTTGAAGCTATAAACCAGATTATTCACATGGATAGGTATGGAGTATAATAGTTGTATCATTTGGTACGCCATTTTTTTCAACTAAATACATGTACCTTAAACACCAGCCAGTAAACCAAAGCCCATATTAAGAGCTGTTGGAAGAAAGATATTAATTTAAAAAAAATGGCATGTCCAGGACAAAAAGTTATTAATTTTAGTGGTTTCCAACAAGCTAACCAGTAGTTTAACCCATTGACCCCTGGGGGTTCCCCATTAACGAGTAAATTGGTCTGGCGTTAGACAGAGTAAAATACTAAGTCTGGCCGGTTTAAGCCAGTTTGGGTGTTAAAGGGTTAAACTGTTGGGAAATACAGTGTACATCTAAGTGAAGTCATTGTCAAAGCTGTATCTTCACTGTAGATTCACTGTAAGAGTCAGTTAAAGGTTCATTAATTTTGAACAAGAATCTCACTCACAACTCTACTGATGCTTTATGACCCTTGAAAATCAAAAGAAATGAAACCAGAGATTAGTAGCTTACATTTAGTCTTCATTCTAGCTTACTTTGAAAAAGCCAACTGATATGAAGGAAAATAGTTCTTTGATGGAATGGGGTATTATTCTTTTGTGACATCAACTCTGTAGAAAAGGGCATTAAAACTCAAAATTACAAATAATAATTATGTCATACAGCAGGTGTAGTAAAGGATTTTTGATTCCATGAGAATAGCCAATGGCCAATTCCTACACTTTTGGTGTTGACAGAAGATTGGATTATTGTTTGACTACATTTTAAATAATTTAAAAATTGGAAAGTGAAATTATTTCAATTTTGTCAAGTAAATTGGGCTTGATTTATCAGACTTTATGAACTGCACTCCAGATTATCTTGTGCAGAAGATACTGTACACATAAGTCACATCCCTGAAGTGAGAAAACAACTGTGACTAAGGGCGCGTTCGATTGACCCTATTCCGGAATAAGAATACGTGAAGTGATGATTTAAAATGGAAGGTCTGGCGTTTTGAAGCAACAAGGATGATAAAGATATGTTTAAAATAGCATTTTAGCAAGTGTTTGACAATTTTCATGTGTTTTTCTAACTTCTATTCCATGTATTCCTATTCCGGAATATGGACAATCGAATGCACCCTAAGATTCTTCTGTTTTGGTCCTTTTTAGTGTCCAACTTTTTTTTAGATGATATCATAGAAAGTAAATGAATATTTATGTTGTTTTTGTTTTTTTTTTCACAGTGAACAAAGTTTGCTGATCAGAGGGTGTAACCAGCTGGGTCAGTTTTTGACACACAGGGAAACCAACCTTAGGTATGTTCACTACTTTGGTTCAAATTTTGGCAAAATGGAATTTAAAGTGACTGCGCTTTCTTTGATGAATCAGTGAAATTTGACAAAGACAAAGAGGCTAAGAACGATCAGAGGCAACCTGAAGGCTCCTTTTTCAATAGCTTCTACCACATGTCATCCTGGTAAAGTTGAGTGCCACTCCTATCCTATTTCATGCACAACTTGTCCCCAGTAATACTGGTACTCATTTTACCCACCTCAAATGGATAGAAAGCTGAGTGAACTTTGGAGCGCATGGACAGACAGGAAGGTTGGGATGCAGTCTGAAAGCAATATCCACTATACTACATGTACACCACAGTACTAAACACTCTAGGAATTGTTGGATGTATACTTATTAAAAGTGGTCTGTTGTGATAATTAATGATTATTATCTTCCTAAATATTTAATTTACAGATATCTTGCTTTAGAAGGTCTTTGTTTAATGTCCAACTCCGAGTTCTCAGCTGATGCTGTCAGAAAACATCAAGAGACTGTTGTTTCAGCACTGAAGGTGAATTTATCTCGTTGTTTACATTTTCCTGTTGCTAAACATACATTAAATTCATTTCCAAAGAAGTACATGCAGTCAGTTTTCCAGATAAAGACCAAAGGATGCCTCCGATCAGTGGATCTGGCTAATGATTGAAACCCCTACAAGTTCAATAATTATTGTTTATTGTTCTTGATTTGTAGACTGAACGTGATGTCAGTGTGCGCCAGAGAGCAGTTGATCTTCTTTATGCTATGTGTGATAAGAACAACGCTGAAGAGATAGTGTCAGAAATGTTGACGTACTTGGAAACAGCTGATTATTCCATCAAGGAGGAAATGGTAATGAATAACGTAGAAACATTGTTTGAATGTTTTAGATTCTGAAGCAAAATTCAACTAATAAATTTTCACATTGTGTTTACTGGCTCTGAACAATTTTCCTTCAGGTACTAAAAGTTGCAATACTTGCTGAGAAGTTTGCCACTGACTACTCCTGGTACATGGACACCATCCTAACACTAATCAGAAATGCAGGGGATTATGTCAGCGAAGAAGTATGTAGCGGAAGCCAAGTCTTGCTTGCGTGACAGTGAATTAAAGGGCAGCATGAAGTAACCATTATAAGTGAATTAAGTTCCTATTTTGCAGAACTAGATCCCACAATTAACTGTAGCAAGTTTAATAATATAGTGGAAAATTGAGGGCAGCTGGGCGAGAGTAGGAGAGGGAATTCAAAAAAAAAAATTGTATTACTGGTACGTACAATCATGTTAGGCCTCGTTAAATGCAGCTTCAAGTTAAGCAACAATAATGTGTCCATCAATAATATTGTCGACACTAACTAGTTTGAACTTGCTGTGTAGGTATGGTATCGTGTGATCCAGATTGTCATAAACAGGGATGATATCCAAGGCTATGCAGCTAAGACAGTGTTTGAGGCCCTGCAGTCACCATCGTGCCATGAGAATATGGTGAAAGTCGGTGGTTACATCTTAGGAGAGTTTGGAAATCTTATCGCTGGTGATCCACGCTCGAGGTAAAGCAACTGCCTCTTTGAATAATTAGCTATTGTATGGGTGAAATTCTTCTTTTTAAATCATGTATTCATTATAATAGCAACCTACTCATGTTGGTGCTTTTTAATTTTTTTTTTTTTTTGCCTCCCTTGACCAGTCCAATGGTCCAGTTCCAGCTTCTTCATAGCAAGTTCCCATTGTGTTGTTCTTCAACAAGAGGTTTACTGATGTCAACATATGTCAAGTTTATTAACCTTTTCCCAGAGATCAAGGGACACATTCAAGAGGTTAGACCATTGTCTCTAGCTACAGCACATACCCAAAAGCTTATACTGTACATGTAGTTTATATAGTTTAAAGTCACACAACACATGTTTTGTCCAATCCTTCGTGTCAGTCTTAAAGCTAATGGGAAGGTCCTGCTGCAAGGATATAAGAAATGGCCGCAACAAGTTTATTCATCACCTGTATGCCTACTGAGCTTGTTTGTTAACTAACAAGTTTTGCTTTGCCTCAACAGATTTTGCGAAGTGATTCTAACCTCAAGAATTCGGATGCAGAAATTCAGCAGAGAGCTTTGGAATACTTGAAACTTAGTACTGTTGCATCCCCTGATGTATTGGTGAGTTTCTATTGACCTTGATTTTTTTGCTGTTCTTAATGCTTATAATTATGTGCAAGTTTCTTTCCACTCTTGTTTACAAGTGTAAATGTCTGTAATTAACTACCGGTAATTTTGAACAATTGATGTGAAATACAAGGTAACATAGTACGGCATTTCCCAATAGTTTAGGATGCGTCTTATAGCTGAAGATTTAGGTGTGATTTTCAATGTTATGTAAACTTGACAGAAACAAGATTGAACGTTAATGGTGCATCTTGTAACCGAGTAGCCTTATAACCAAAAAAAAAAGATACACTTAATGATAACTTATAACTTAACAGTCATTCTACCACCTGAACATCCTAAGAAAGTGACACTTCAAGTAGGTGAATACTTTATTTCTTTGCTTCTAGACCTTCCTGACACTTTTTCAACAATGAACAGCATTTTTATACTAGGATTGGGAAAAATGAAAACGACTTCGAATTTGGTTTTGTTAAGCTCCGGCTAAAGTGTTTTAAAGTAACCCGCATCACACAGTTTTTAATCTAACTCCTTACCCTGTCACTGGGAAGGGCTAAAATTCTCACTACCAGTGGCGAGAACGCTGGTCAGAGGTGGATTCAATCTCAGGCCATCGGCTTAGTGCTACTCTTGCTTCAGACACCCGGGGCCTGTTTCTCAAAAGACCCGAAAACTTTTCAGGCCCAAAAAGCCATTTTTGAAATTGCCAACCGCTTATTTTGGAAGGCCGATCTTTTAACATGTTTCCAAGGTAACAAAAAGTAAACTGACTGTGAAGTTTGATGACTAAAATCCTCTCCGTTCTTGAGATACAAAGGGGATTGTGACACCCGAAAATGGCCCCTAAAGTTTCGGGACTCTCGAGAAATGAGCCCCTGGCCCTGTTTTTGCGGTGAGCTGTACCTGTTACTGTCTGAATGATCACTGATTCCAGTTCAAGTTGGTCCTAGATAAGAGATACAAACCCTTTGTTTATGGAGGGTTTGGAATGCTGTTTTATTTCTCAGGGGAGGGTTGGGCTGGTACATGTACTGTTGGTCTGATTTAAACTCTTTGAAGTGACAATCTCCGAATATTCTTGACAGGCTACTGTGCTTGAAGAAATGCCACCTTTTCCAGAAAGAGAATCATCCATCTTGGCTAAGTTGAAGAAGAAGAAACAAGAGAAGACTGGAATAGTCGAGAAGGAAGAAAAGGCTGAACCTGCTGAAAAACCAACAACAAATGGACAAGTTCCAGTGGCAAATGAAGTGCCTGTGCATGTATGTTATCGACTTTACTTTCCATATGTTGCCTTTGTGTGATCTGATTCATCTTGAGCTTTAAGAAATAATTATGCTCTTTAATATTATAAATATACAACAATGCCTGCCAGCTATCTTCATTTTATTTTCCAACCCTATGCATGAGCTTGTTTGCTGTAATACCTTTCTGAAAATGTCAATTAATTTTTATACAGATATTTATTCCTAATAATTATTGATTTCATCTTTCCTTTTTACAGCTCCCTCCTTCAAATCCTGCATTACAAGCAGGTATGTAATGCATACGTTTTCTTAAGGGTTCAGTGCTATTGTGTGAATTGGTGAAAGTGACTAATTTCAAAATGTAATCAACTCATGTTGTGCCATGTTTGCATAATATTGCTTGATGCTTGCTGAGAGGCTGAAAAATCTTGCATGACCTTCTTGGCATTATGTTAATTGCTTGGTACAATGCAAAGGGATGAATCAAAAAGAAAATCAAGCATCTGGTAGGTTGCTGCATTATCATCATGAATCTAAAAGGAAATCGTTGTTTCCTTCCAACATTGAATGTGTGGGGGCGGGGAGGGGTGGGGGGGAGACGGGGAGCTATATAAGAGAAGGAGAAACTATTTCTTTTGGGCCTTAACAGAATCCAGCTCTTGTGAAGTTCATTTAGATAACCTTCCCAACTCGATGATTGTAGCTTGGTTGATTAGTAAGATGTTCATTGTATGGCCAAACAAAGAATGACAGAAAATTCACTGAAAGGCGCTTAATGTACGCGGCCATTTTGTTTATGAACGGTGATGAAACATTTGGACAACTGCTAGAGCTCTATGGCAAGTGTGTTCTTGAACTCGCAAAATTTCTTTCATGTTTTAAGTCGCTCTTGGTCTTGTAGTGATTTTTTATGGATTGCTGCGCTTGTAAAAACGTCTTAATTTTTACTTCATTTTTGCTCGAGGCTTCCCTTGCTGCACTCAAATTTGCCGACAATTGCTCGTTCTCCTTGCTCGTTCTCTGTGCTCGTTGTTGAGGTTTACAGTTGTACTTGCGCCTCCTTTTTTATGGTTAATAGGAACAAGCAAATTTTTCCGGTTTTTGTTTGTTTTTAAATTTTTGAGGAACGTTTTTTCTACCAGAACAGTTTAGAATCTTGGCGTGGTGGAAAAGTCCAGACCACGGACAATATAGAACTTATTCGTGTAGTTAGAAGGGTTCGTGCTACTCCTTGAAGTCCTCGAAAAGCCCTGGAATTTTAATTTGGACTTCAAGGCGCTTGAAAAGCTCTTGAAAAAGGGGATTTGGTGGGAAGCTGCTCGAAAACTCCTTGAATTTTTGCTTGGGTGAAAATTGTTGAGATTGGACCATGCTAGGTTAAAGAAACATTTCAAAAATTGAGCCCAAATTTGACTATGGGGAAAGATTAAATGCAAAAAATAAAATAAAATGTCCATGCGTGCACTTAACTCGCAGGAAGTGGGAAAGAATATTAAGGTAGGCTTTTTCAGCAAAGAAAACACTGCAACACGATATATGGCATAGAATCTTTTTACAAAGATTCCTTGAAAACTCAATTTCTTGTTCTTGAAAACTTTCAGAATACTCCTGGAATTTTATATACAAAATCCAGCACGAACTCTGAGTTAGTTGTTTCCAGTCGTCTTGATTCACGCCATATGAAGTGTATCACTGACCACTGGGACAATTTGTATCAGCACCTAGAAAAACGACCTAGCTCATCAGGAGTCCTTCTTGTTCAATGGTTGGATCACCCAGTTGTTGTTGTGGAGGTCATAGATTCATTTCCTACCTGGTACCCTGATTTTCTCTTTTGTCGCTTTGTTCCTCGGCCAAGGAACTACAATTTCTTCTTTCACAAGGGTACATCATCTTCATCGTTATCACATTGAATAGATCCAGTTCTGAGGTGCTTTCCCTGGCAGAGTTTTGGCTAGCTGCTTGTGTTTGTTTTGAGTTACCGTTAGCCTTTCGTGATTGTCTGCATCTGTTTGGGTGGAATTACTTTGGTTTTACAGCACTCAATCGAAAACTTGACCTTTTTCAGATCTCATTGGCACAGGAAATGCTCCTTTCGTAAACAACTTTGCAGCTTCAGATACTGCGGGTGGAGGGCTTCTTGTCGACGTGTTTGACATCCCAGCAGCAACACCAGCGCCAGTGATAGGGGGTATTCCTACCATTAACCCTGGAACAGAGGAGAATCTTAAAAAGTAAGATTTGATTATTTAACGGCCCCCAACCTCAATTTTTTTTTCTTGCCGAGATATATCCATTCATCCATTGTGAAATAAAGAAAGAAAAAAGGAAAGGAAATTTATGAGTTGTCTAGTCTTCTAGCGCTGGAGCACTAATTGGAGACACTGTAAACTTACTAAAATCAAATGTTGGTTTTTGAGGAGAGGGGATATCCGGAGTACCCGGAGAAAAACCTCTCGGAGCAAAATAAAGAACCAACAGACGACTCCAAGTCTGGGAATCGAACTTGCTTTCGTTTTGTCTTCAAAATCTCAGTTTTAATGTTTCAAAAAAATTTGATGAAACCATAGGTTGTTTGTCCTACTGCGAAGTTAGTGCGAGACTTGGGCCTCTTCCTGTGGTGACGTAAAAACGCCTATTCATTGCAAAAATTCTTTCAAAACTGGAATGGAAAATCGATTTGTGATTGTGTGCCAATTTTGTAAACTCGTGTGGCCTTTTAGAAGCAAAATCGAAAGACAACGTAAAATACATATCTTGTGATGATAAAATTTGACTTTTTGCAAAATAAAAAATGTTGAGGTTACGGCTCATTAGCAGAGATGGTGTCGTTGTTTGTGTTCTGTTTTAACTGGGAGTGTCTTTAAACAGGTAGTGTCAGTTTGGACTGACAGTCTGAAGTGTATGCGTTTTTGCATATAGTTCTGGTCGTGGATTCCTCCTCTGAATACGCATTGTTTTTTGACAGATTTGTGTTCAAAAACACTGGCGTTTTGTTTGAAAACGACATTCTCCAAGTTGGAATAAAATCAGAATTTAGCGACACAAAGGGTAAGTCTTGTCATTTTGTGTTGGGGTGGCAGTATTCACTTTTGTCTCCATGAACCAATTTGAAGTTTCACTATATCATTTTATCTTTCAACAGGAGCTATTGGTATATTTTATGGCAACAAGACGTCTTCACAATTTGTTAATTTCTCCTCCACTGTTCACAGTCCTGATGATCTCAATACTCATATCCTTTTACATGCCAGATCAACCTCGTTTCCTGTCTCTATCTTCTCTGCCTCTTTTGTCGTTGAGGAGAGAGACAAAGGAGGCAGAGAATAGAGACCCTGGAAACGAGGTTGCTTCGGAAAGAAAATTGATGATTTATCAGACATTGCGTCACGCAATGTCACACAATGTCTTCTTAACATTTCTTGGCTTTTGCGAGTGCGCAACCAATAATCACGCGTCACGCGAAGGTCACAAAGTTTTCTTTACAACCTATGATTTTGTGGTGTTCTCGTAACCTTCGTCGTCGTCCTTGACGTTAAAATAGGGACGAGTCGTTATGGACGAAAACGTCACGACAAGATATAACTTTGCTCCATCGAAAGTCTTTCGCGATTACTGCATCTCATTCACGTCGTACAATCGTAAGAGCGGTCTCAGAGTAAGATATGACCATAGCCCATTTCCGAGTTGCTACATGCCTCAAATGGAGCCCTGGGCCCGGTTGTTCGAAAGCCGATTAACTTAATCCAGGATTAGCGTAAACTATTGTTTCATGTTTTCAACTTTTTGGTGTAAGTTTGTTTTGCTTATTTTTGTGTTTCAAGATTCACTTCTTCTTATGTAAAGTTTTGCCGAATATCAGCGTTGAACAGCATTTGGGAATAGGGAAATGAACTCCTTGGTTAATTTTTAATCTGGGATTAGCGTTAATCGGCCTTTGAACAACCGGGCCCTGGTGCACAACCATTGGGTATTCCTATGCAAATCAAACTCATTTCCCTTGCAATAGCCCTTTTCACGTTTAGTTTTTCTCATTTGCATTACAATGCAATCTATCATGTATGTGAGGCAATTTCGAGCTATTTTGTAGTTTTAACCCAAAATTGCCTCGCACCCACGTTAGATTACATTGGAATGCAAATGAGAAAAAACTAACCGTGAAAAGGGCTGTTGTTGAGCTCGAAGACTCATTTCGAAACCGAGACAAACAGCAACTCGGAAATGGCCCATTAAATGCACACCTATTTCAATAAGCGTCACGAAGTGTCCCGTGGCACTTCTCCTTAACTTCAAAACCACGTGTGTCTCGGAGTACAGACAGTCGACGTCAAAACGTGTTCCCAAATGATTCCCCTCAAGTAAAGATGCTCTAGTAAACAGCTGCGTTTACCTTAACCAAAAAATATCGCTAACCGTGAGCGTTAACTTATTGTTGAAATAGGTAGCAAAGGCTTGGGTGTGCATCTAATTCGGTCAGAGTACAAAGAGAGATTGAAAGGCTCGCATGGATATGCTCATGCTGTCACTGAAACCTCAAATTTGGTGATTTCACGTCGTCGTTATGCAAACTACCGCAAAAATACGAGTATTTTTCCCCTTTCAACCAATAATACTATCGTTTATTATAAAATAATTAGGATAGTACGCCCACTCTCATTTGTCAATAGCTGTGTTAAGATGAGAGTATGGAAACACGGCTGTGACATCACACCAATGTAGTCAGACGCGCGTTTTGATTGGCTGGTAGGAAATATGTGCCTGTATCAAGAAAAACTGTTTCAATCAAGAAGTAAAAATACCCGGTATCAGCATATTCCTTCATTTGTCGAATCATCTTTGAGGAATATTTTATAAAAGCATAACTGTCTCGAATTCTCCAAACTCCCCCTCGTGTTTAGATGAGGCTATGGAAACACAGAAAACGTCCTCTATTGCTTAAATGGCGTTGTCGTTGTCTTCGCCGCTATTGTTTCTAATTCTCCCAACAGCGTCCAGTAGTTATAGTTCCTTGACTCATTTCACGTCTACAAGTCGACACCAATTCTCCGCCCCAAATCGTCGAAGGTGGTGCTCAGATGAAACAGATGATTAATGTAGAGTGCATCATGGAATTCAATGCTCATCCAATCGTAGACCTTCAGTTCAGGTAATTGCACAATGAGCTTCTTGGAATAGATAGGTAATAATAATAATAATAATAATAATAATAATAATAACTTTATTTCAGTGTCAATCTTCTAGCTAGCCTGTATTAGGCTTACTAATCGGGGACACTATCCTACATAAAAAATACAATAATCTTTCGAATTTACAATAATAAAGAACGTATTTAGTAACTAAAACTTATTTAATTAGGATCTGTGATTTTATCCGATTATAAAAATTTATATTTAGCAAGTGCATGTGGGACAATTACCATTACAAAAGTCGTTCTCCACCAGGCTACCGAGATCTCTTTTTCTAATATTGGCCATGAAGGCCGTTAACGTCTGTCTCTCTCTGTCTCCTGAGCTAAGTTTGGACCAAAGTCGTGGTCTAAAGAACGTCAATGAATGTTTCCCATGCCTGACACTGTTGAATCGTGGGATATAGAAATCAGAATTTCTCAGATGGTAATTAGATGGCGTTTCGCTGAATAAGTCCAGAATATTCTTAGGGAGTAACTTATGCTTGACCTTGAACATAAATATTGCTATATCTTGAAGACGCCTATTATATACGAAAGTCAGATTAGCACGTTTTAATAAGTTGTTGTGTGACAAATTCTAATTACAGAAAACCGCCCTGAGACCTCTTTCGTTCACGCGTTCCAGTTTCTTTCTATCCGACGCCTTACAAAAATGCCAGACTAGGCTGCAATATGTAAGCTGATTTAATCGCTGTCTTGTAAATCTGAAGTTTAGCTTCGGTAGGGATCAGTTTCCTGAGCCTCATTAAAACACCAATCAGCCTACTTGCTTTTTTACAGGTAGCTGAAATATGTTCTGAGAAATGCAGATCCTTATCTACAGTGACACCTAATAATTTAAGTCCCTCAGTGATGTTAATGAGATGGCCATTTATGTCAAACGTCAGCTGAGATGGCTTGTGTTTACTTCCGATAATCATGGCTTGATATTTGTTCAAGTTGCCAACCAAATGGTTTTCTTTATACCACGCCGACATTCGTTCCCCTTGATACTTGATCCTCTCCATAAGGACATTTATGTTACTATGAGCATAATAAAGTTGGTGGTCGTCAGCATACATTGAAAGACTAGATGAACGGTCCAGGTAGTCGAGATCATTTTGGTAAATGTTCCATAAAAACGGTCCCAAATTGTAACCCTAGGGACAGCCCATATTGGTTGGTTTCCAGTCGCTGACCACAGCTCCTAGTTTAGTCCTTCCTTTGCGGTCCATGAAAAAGGAACGCATTAATTTTAGCGATTCGTTAGAGAAGCCGTATGCCTGAAGTTTAGCCAACAATAGAGTTGGATGCATTGTGTCGAAGGCTTTACTCATATCTGTCGATAAAACGTCTACGGTTTTTCCTGTGTCAATAGCTTGTTTCCAGTCTTCAACTAGACGAAACAGAGTTGACTCACAGCTGTACAGCCCACGATAGGCCGACACAAAGGGATCGTGCAGCGATGGGCAAGCTTTCGATTGCGTGAGCAAAACGTTTTGTCCGCGAAAAGAAAAATCCCGTAACCCGACACTAACCCTTGCTCCCGAGGGTGTCCGCTTACGGAAGGTTTGACTGTTCAAGCAAGTGACAAAAGTTGTCACGCGACGTCACCCGTGTTGTTCTCCTCGTGCATGTGGGCGAAACGCGCACGAATGCAGAAGTTGTCTCTTGGATGTTCTCTTACTATTTGTTCGATTCGCTTATAGCTTTTGTTCGCTAATCCTGGAGTTTAACGTTGCTTATTTGTTACTTTTTTTCCTGTCTACTAGTGTGAACGGCATGGGCCAAAGAATTGCTCTTCCTTTGCCCGTGTTTGCGTCCAAGTTTTTTGCACCCACGGACATGAATTCACAGGACTTCTTTTCTAGATGGAAACAATTAGGAAAGTAAGTATTGGTTTCAGCTTGCCATATCGCTCAGGTCTGTCAACAGAGAGCGTGAAGACTTCCTCTCGAGTAATCAACACAAACGAAGTCTTTCTGTTACCGTCATTATTTTTCCCAGGTTTCGAGAGATGTAATTGACTACTGCAAAGTGACGGTGTTTTCCCCTTTAATTGGAATTGTTTTAGTTTGCAACAAGAGTCCATCGCTCAAAGAGTAAGATTTAACCAAATTGGATTAATCTCCATCAGCGTCAGAAAAGTGTCAATTTGCGGGAAGTTTTGCGGGAAAATAAACAATTCACCAATTTCGTATCCAATTCAAACCCTTTGAATGCTATATCAGTTGTGGTTACACACACCTTGGGTTTGGGGCCTTTCGGACGGTAAATGGCTTGGGTTTAATTCAGCTCAGGTTTTCATGTTACTCTTTGGGATGCGGTTACACAGTAAAAGACTACCTTAATTAATATAATTAGGGATCTTCGTGTATTGG
Source organism: Montipora capricornis (assembly GCF_036669925.1). NCBI lineage: Eukaryota > Metazoa > Cnidaria > Anthozoa > Scleractinia > Acroporidae > Montipora > Montipora capricornis. The sequence continues at coordinate 24,751,063 of NC_090890.1, read as the reverse complement.
GTACGTTCTTGCGTTATGATTGGCCGAGCCACCTTAGCGAGCAGATAAACAGTACTTTTCAGTTCAGGAACTGTCATGGGAAGTTCTTTTGTTCTTTTTGATGTATCCATGGAAATAACCCTAGGGCAGTTTCGTTCTAGGGAAAGCGCTTACACACAAAAACGTCCTTGCCCGTGGGCAAACGCTATTTACGAATGGGTGAAAGGGCTATTGTAACCACGACTATTGTAATGCAAATACAACACACAAAGAATCCCGGGCGATCTGAATTGGGTGCAACATTGAATTAGACAATTTTTCTATGATTGTTTATCTTCCCGCAAAACTTGGTTTAAAAATAAACACTTTTCTGACGCTATAGGGACAAAGCTGATACCAGGTTCTTACTCTTGATTAATGGACTCTTTTTTGAAAGTTCTTTGGCGATTCCTTGGGTGTTGCTTGGTTTCGCTAATGGCTGATAGTGACAATAGTTGCGGTTACACTCGCCTTCTGCCCGAGGTAACCCTGTGGGTAATTGCCTTGGGCTGGGATCGGTTTGGGTTTCCGGTCAGGTTTAGTCCTCCGGTTAAATTGCAAATAATTGCCCAAGGTCAACTTTTGACCTGGCAGTATTTGAAAAAGAAAAAAAGAAAGAAATCGAATTAATGGGTATTTAGAGCAAAGACAAGTAAAATATACTCATTTTGAACTTCGAAAGTTGGCCATGTTTGATACCACGTGTGATGAATTTGGTACGTGCCAGGATATTTGCCGCAATTTCAGCGCAACACCACAAAAATGTGCCCAGCATGTGCTGAGGTTTCCGGAATTAATTTTTTTCTTCCACCCGATTGGTTGAACTACTCTTGTGGTTAGATAAACCAAGACTAAACCCTACGACTTGGTTCGGGAAACGTCATGGGTTATTCTTTTGTTCTTTTTGATGTATCCATAGTGATTCCCCATGGGCAGTTTCACTGTGGGAATAGAGGTTACACACAAAACACAGACTTCCCATCGGTAAAGTCTCACTTTCCCGTGGGCAAAAGGTCTAGTGGAACCGCAACTAATGTACAGCAAATTTTTGGTCGAATCAAACCTAATTGCGCCTTGCCAGTACGTCTTTCTCGCTCGTTAGACGCGCCTTCAGATTGTAATTGTTTGGTTTAGCCATTGGTTCAGGACTGCGCGAGCACTTGTTGTAACTGGATAAACCGCTCGCAATATTCCTGTCGGTGACGAATTAGATTTCCTGTGCCCAGTTTATACCATACCATATACATGAAATCACTCTGCTATGCCTAACCTTGGTACTGCGAAGTAAAACAAACTCTTTAATTTTTCCTTGTTTTTATTATTTGTCCCAGTCCTGGTCAAGAATGCCAGCAGATCTTTAAGGCTAAGTTTCCCATCGATACAGAAACGGTTAAAGCCAAGGTATGTGCAGTATAAAGTATTCAAAGCAAAAGATCATCGACATTAATGAAACAACTTCTTTACTACTGCTTAGTTGTTTCTGCGATGATCTTTGGCTTGAACAGTTGATTTATATCGATCCGCAGCAACGTTGTATGGCTTTCATTTATTCTCTGCATCATCTGTATATTTGCTGTTATGAACTCGCAATTGGCCAGATCCAGGATGGCTTGTCGATAGCCCACTGACGGTAGCCCAGTGTGCCCATCTTATTTGAGTAGCGCAAGTGCGCAGTCATGGGTTCTAGTTACTCTTAAAAGGGCTGTGTCACAGTGGTGCAATTTACTTTGTACCAATTACGTGTCTGTAGAGCATACATAATTTAAGTTACCAACGACAACCGTGCATACGGCGAGTGCTACTGAAATTTAAATTGACCAATCAGAATTCAGCGCGTGGGAAAACTGTGCTATCCGACGTCAAGTCAATTGTTCGCAATTAAAAGGCCAGAAAACCGTTTAAAAGATTTTGTGGCAACTTTTTTGTCAACAAACTTTGGCGCCAAAACTGGGTTGCCAGCGAGCGGCGATTCGAACGTCAGCTGTTGTGCTTTGGCTGTTATATGTGCTTTTTCTAACTATTTTAAGACGAATTCAGTCTAGTATTTTCGAATCAAGGGTAACGTCAAAACTGTATTGATAATTTATTTGTTACTTTCGCGTAAAAAGACCTTGTTGGCGTCCTTTCGACAGGGTAGATCCTCAGCCTGAGGATAGCACAGTTTTGACTGCCACGCGCATTGCGGCTCGGGTTCCGAATGATTGCGGCTCGGGTTCCGAATGCACGGAAATACAAACTTTGAAAAAACTGTTAGGCTGAACAGATTTCAAACCCTCCAATTGCAATCCATTTTAATCTTCTTGAATTTTTCCTATCCCTGCCTCCTGCTACATTTGCTGTGTTATTCAAACCTTCCTTTAATGTTTTAAATGCAGGTTATTTTACGTTTCGTTTGATTTGGTTGCCATTTTCCAGTCGCTGAATTTGGCTAAATTTCTTGACAGAGCCCCTTTAAGCCTGGAATTTTTTTCAGAATTCTTTGCAACTGTTTATTTCCTTCATTAAGTGCGATGAACTTTCTGCTTAGCCAATATGTGGCTATCTTCTATTCTCTCCATCGTTCTTGGGCAGCAGTTGTCTATCTTATGCGTCTACGAACTCTGTAGATATAGGCCATTCCGGAATAGCCCTTTTCACGGTTAGGTTTTCTCATTTGCATTACAATATAATCTAGCATGTATGTGAGGCAATTTCGGGCTATTTTGTAGTTTTAACCCGAAATTGCCTCGCATTCACGTTAGATTACATTGTAATGCAAATGAGAAAAACTAACCGTGAAAAGGGCTATTGCGCAGGAAACTTGGGCGAGTTTCAAATTTGAACCAATCGATAAATTGACACCACGTGAAAGATAACGTTGAGATTGGCCATCTGTCCAAATTTGACGCTTTTAGGTCCAACAGAGACCAAGTTACGGACTTTTAAACAGTTAAAAATCCATACAAACGTCTCTAATTTTGAGGCTGCGTCCCCCAAAACCGTATAAACTCCTTATAAAATTTTATCAGATTGGGACAACTGGAAAATACTATCATGGACCTACTATTTGGAAATAGTTGAAATGAAAATCACTTTGTTTTCCTATTTTTGTGAATATTACATAAGTCGTAAAAAATTTTTAAGACTTTGTGTGGTTTTGGGGGACGTAGCCTCAAAATTAGAGACGTTTGTATGGATTTTTAACTGTTTTTCAAAGTCCGTAACTTGGTCTCTGTTCGACCTAAAAGAATCAAAATTGGACAGATTGCCAATCTCAATGTTATCTTTCCTGCGATGGTGTCGATTTATCGATTGGTTCAAATTTGAAACTTGCCCCGGTTCCCTGCGCAATTTCTGAATGGCCTATAGCTTGATATTTCCATTTGTTGAAGAGATTTAATTTTCGATGATGACTCGGGGATACTCGGAAAAAAAATCAGAGTACTTCTTTGCAGGAGTCGAACCTATGACCTTCCGACTACTACATCGGATGCTCTACGACTGAGGTGTTCGTGAAATAATCTTCATTTATCGTTTTTTCTTTTTCTCTTTAGCTTGTCGGTTTTGGGATGTCCTTGCTCCAGAGTGTCGATCCTAATCCAGAGAATTTTGTTTGTGCTGGTATAATCAAGGCGCGAACAGTTCAAATTGGAACACTGCTGCGATTGGAACCTAACAGACAAGCACAGGTATTGCCGCTGAAAAATCCTGACCTTTCATAAAAATAGACCCATTTCAGTAATTCCCAATCCGGAGGACAAAACAATGGTTGTTCCGTCCCCTGAGAGAAACAAACCTTTCAAATGCAAAACAACTTATTGTTTTGTTCTCCAGATTGGGAATTAACTGGAAGGGGTGATGACAGAAGAGTTTGCAAGATTTGAAAGCGTAATTTTAAGAAGCCCCTATGCTCAAAAATGTTTTTCCGCGAAAGTCAAATTTCAGCGCTAGAAAACATGTATTTTATGTTTTGTGGTTCGCAATGACGTGGCTCTTAACTACAGAAACACAGTGGTTGCTGAAGAACCCTTTTTCTCAAGAGCCCTAACAAAAAGGTTGCATGGATGGTTCTTTGAAGTAACTTTTTCAGTGGAAATCTCAATCTCGTTCCCAGACTCATCGTTTCCTTGACCAGCGGTTGGGAAACAGAGACTCTGCTCGAATCCAAAAAAGGCCATATTTGATTGGCTGTTGAAAAACGGTTTCATTTCCTGTCATTTTCACAGTCTAAACTCAAAAGTCGTGATTTCTTCTGGATTTTTATCTAAAGTAGGTTAAAGATGATGTAGAAATAAATCTTTTTACAACTTACCAGTTCCGTAACGTTTTTGTTTTTGAAAAACAGCATTTTGAATTTCCGAATTGTCGCTTGCGTGACACCAGATGATAATAATAATAATAATAATAATAATAATAATAATAATAATAATAATAATAATAATAATAATAATAATGATAATAATAAGTATAATAATAATGATACAGAATTTATATAGCGCTTAAATCCTAGAGTCCAGAAGCGCTTTACAAACTCAACTAATATTTATATGGACTTAACTAAAACCTAACAAAAACCACATTGAAGACGGTTAGCTTTTACTTGTTTTGCTGGGTACTACTATGTCAATACTCTAAAAAGGTCGATTTTCCAGGAGCTTGTCTCGTTAGTCTAGTGGATATTGGAATATGCAAGGAGAACTCATCGATCCGGGTTCAACTCTTTGGCTCACCTAATCTGAATGTTCTCTGCGCATTGAAATGTTTGTTTCTTTGAAGTAGATTTGAAGTCTGAAGTAGATTGTACGTCGGGTAAGTTGAATAAAAAGGAAAATGCCAGTTTGAGGGATGGCAATGACTGTTGACCGTGATTTTGGTGTAGAATGAGCAGCCATCTTGAAATATACGGAAAAAAACCGCTAGCCTCAAATTTGGCCCTTTGAAGTGTTTATACTAGTTGTTCTATCCGAACCGTGCCGATTTTCTCTGCACCAGTACCATTTTCACCCTTGCTCGGACTACCTCGCCGAAGGTCCCAGCACGGCTAAGAATTTTGGTTCGGCACGGATGAAATTTGGTACGGACAGGTTGTTTGCACTGCAAATTTTATCCGAGCCGAACCTTTTTTTTTGGGACCCCTGCCAAAAATTGTAAACCGGGCTTTCGTCTTCTTTTGATTGATTACCATTTTGTTCATATTCGCCCATTACCGAATGTTCTGTAAGTCCCCTTGAATGTTAAAATTAGATTGAGAGACTGGTCAAAAATTACACCTATGTTGCTTGCAGATGTCCTAGCTGCAATTCGGGTGTCGGCCATTATTAGTTCACCAATTTGTGGTGCGGACTGAAATTTTTTGGATTGACGAAATGTGTTTCGGTATTTTTTTATTTTCCGCAGTTTAAACGCTTGGAGTGTATTAGGAGATGTGTTTATACTCATGTGTACTGTCTCGCGACCGAAAAGTGACCGCTTTCGAGGCAATCTTTTCTGTTTTCTGGGAAAATGGACTTCATTATCCCAGAGTCTCTCCGGGCGCTCACGAACCCATCTTCTATAGATCTGAAATGATGATTATCGACAATTCCTAATTTTCTCTAAATTGACTACTTTCTCGTCAATTAAGACGCTTAGCGCTTGATAGGGATTATGGGAAATGAATATGTATTCCCCAATGCCTGTCCTTGCAGGACTCGAACCTGAGAATCTTCAAAATAACCCTTTCGCTTAACCACTATACTACCTCATCGCTAACTGCCAGAACATTGCTTTTTTTTTTTTTTTTTTAACATGTCAATAATTTTTTTTCCGAGTGGTACTGTAAACGTGTATTATCAGCCGCTAAGAAACAAGTTTAAACAGGGGAAAAATGTCGGTTACCAAACCTCAAGAGAAAGCTAACCATTTTAAAATCAAGTACCAGACTTAACCATTATTCAGCAATGATTCTATATGTACTAATTAGTGTTTCTTAATAATCGGTACAATTGTTACCCAGTTGAGCTTTAGTGGTAAAGTGGATAAAAGCAGTTCCTTCAAATTGGGTGCCGGGTTCAAGTCCTGTCCAGGAATGCAATTTTTACTTTTTTTTCTTTTTATCTGCGGGAAACACTCTGTTAGATATGTTGGGCCATTCTTATGGTCAAAACTTACCGTAAATCAAAGACATTCGCCTAGTTTACCAGTTTTTATAAAAAAAATAAGGAAAGTGAACCTTGCAGACATTTTAACTAACAATAGCAATTGCTGTAATTTTTGTAGCCAATAGAATCGTTAAATTTTTATTTAACATTTTTTATTTTTTACAACTTTCTTTTGTACATAAGCTAGCGTAGGATCTCTTATACTCCTTGAGTTTTTATCATTCTCCTGTAAATTGTCAAATTCTTTAAGTACCATATGTTAATTAGTGTTGCTATTTTACTAGTGTCCCTGGTTACTTTTACTTTACTGTACTTTACTTTTAATTACTTCACTCCTGGCGGCTCATGCCAAATTCTGAAAACGATGTGATCAGTGACTACGCGACTGCGCAAAAACACAGTACAGCCTGGCCGGTCCTTTCTGATAAGATGAAACGTTTTGCTCAGATGTGAAAAGACGCGTTTTGCCTTACTGATTGGCAAAGAAAAATCCCAAAACGTGGTTGAGGGCCGGAAAGACTAGAACTACATGTAGAAAACCCTATTGATGACATTGTATAGGTACAAATCTCACTGCTTTTTTCATATATGTGCAAACGTTAAGACTTAAAACTCGATTCTTAATGTCTTCGCCAGTGCAAGGTCACCGGCAGCGTTGTTAAGACTTTTAGACAAGATCACCGAGCGAAAAACAATGATTTGCGATTACGCCGCAGTTGGGTAGCAAAAACGTTTCATGTCTTAAATTTTGCCTGTAAATTTTCCATCATTCGTTGTTCATTTTACTAATTGATACCTCTTTGATCATCTTGTGTTTTTTGCAGATGTTCAGATTGACAATACGAAGTTCAAGGGCTGACGTCGCCAAATACCTTGTAGATATATTGATTGACCAGTTTTAAAACCAGTTTGTCCAGGTGCTGGGCGCTTTAGAGTTTGCAGGAGGAAGACATTTATTACAGAGTAACTTGTCATACTTACCGGGTATTTTAATTTTTGTGCAAGTGGAAATGTCTAGTGAAGCTTCAACGCAGCTTCGTGTAATGTCGTGAACGTTTTTCGTGCGTTTGAAGTGGTTGCCACGGTGTGGATTGCTGGCGTTATCCTTCGCAAAATTTGTTGGTCCATCGTACGCAAACTGTTTATTATCCAACTTCTGATTTTCTCGAGTTTTGCTCGGATTACGCGTGTTCGGAAGTTTTACTCACGTTCAGTGTTTTCCGATTTTCCGTTTCTCTTGCGCTTTGTAGTAGTATCACTGGTTCCCTCTCGTTTTGGTTTCTGACGTAAATCTGATCGACTCTGGGTTCCATAGACCGTATTCATAAATGGTGGCCAAGAAATATTCTTTTGTCTTTATGCTAATCATCCTTACTAGCCTCACTTTGGAGCAAAAAATCTTTTGAATTTTGTTCATGCTAACGAGGCTAGTGAGGATGATTAACATAAAAACAAAAGAATAATTTCTTAGCCGCCATTTATGAATACGGTCTATAGTAGTACCGATGCAAGAAAAATGAGTTCATTATTTCACACGCAAACTGCTCACCAGATATTTTAGAGCTTGTAAAAGTCGTAATGCTTACATGAGAAGTGATGGAGTTATATTAGTCCACCCGATGCGGTGTATGCTTAAGGCTTACTACCACACAACTTACTACCATAAAAAAAATCATTCTTCTTTGTCTTTAAATTCCGAAAATTTGTTTGCTTTTGAAACATTGATCAAATGGTTGTGGATTTTACGGTCCGCGAAACTGACCTGTGGTCCCCAGAGAGCTGGATGGAGCAGAGAATGACGTCACTCCATTTAGAATGCAGGTTATCGACTATGGAAAACGCTAATAATAGTCTAAAAGCCCGAAACTCTAGTGCTGTATGCTAAATCAGTCGTGAACTCAAGTGACTGTTAGGCAATCCAGTCTTTTACTGTCATTTCCTTTCCCTCACAAACTTTTTAAGTTAGTAACAGCGGACCGTCAAATAAATAGAGGATATTACATGGCTGGGCGGAGATACGAAATTTCTCTGCGAATGTTGAGAAATCCGAGTAACATATTTTTCAACACGAGAAGAGAAATTTCGTATCTCCAAGCGGTCATGAAGTGTTCTGTTTATTATATAAACACTAATGAAATACCAAACCATTTCACTTTAATATTTGTAGATTTCTTATGTAACCATAGCAACGGTGATCTTTTCACCCATGGAGGAAACATGTTTTTCACACATGAAGAGTTTTCGCGCAAAACCTCACCTACCATTTTATTAGTGTTTAGATAATAAACTTTTAACTTGAAATAAACTATCTTCTGCTTCAAACGAAGGCTGAAAAACGTCGCCGGTATAGTGATAAGCACGCACCCTTTCAAAGTGAATAATAGGAGTGATATTCTTTTTAATCTAAGTAGCACTTGGAATACAGTCGAAGCTGGAACAATACCAGCAATAGCCAGTTAGCGAGAGCCGCAGCATTATTCACTCTGTCACTTTAACATTTTTTAACTTAGACCATTTTATTAGAAATTTCGTGGTAGTCCATCAATCATTCTCTCTTCCTTAGGTTGTATTTAGTTGTGCACAAGTAGTTTACAGAACTTTCTTCTTGAACGTGCATTGATCATCGTATGGACCTAAAACAAAATAATTTCAAAACGGTGAATACTTACTGCGCCTTTCAATACCCTGCGGACTCTTTAAATTCAAAGGTCAACCGACAAATGCGTCTTTCACTACCGTCAATCAAATGTTCGGCGGCTCCTCCCAGCTTCCGACTATGTTGACTGAACTGGGCTCAACGATGTGATTTGATTATTGCGTGCTCGACAGTAGTCGGAAGCTCGGAGGAGCCGCCGAACATTTGATTGACGGTTGCGAAAACCTCATTTATTTTGTTGGTTGACCTTTGAATTTAAGGGTCCGCATGTTATTGAAAGGCACAGTAAAAAAAAGTTTGCGCGCCTGCATTGTGAGGTTTATAAACGCCAGGTGATACTTTTTTTTTTGCCCTCTGTCAATGTCCTGATTTGTCAGGCAATATAGTTTTCTTTGAACACCGGTCGGACGTACGGGATGAAAATTAATCGCACCTGCGACTTGATTTTGCTTGCGAAAAGCTATTTTAAAGCAAGACAAAAAAGTAGAGAGCGTATTGTACTAGTTAATGACTGGCTGTGGAAAGTGCTGTATCTTACTCGACCATTAGTTAACGCAAACTGTCATAATTTGCATAATTAACCTAGGATTTTTATATAAAAAAATAAAAAACAACATGTAACAAACATAAGTAGAAGTCATTGTCCAGGGGTCGAGAATCGCCTGATGGAAAATAAAAATACAAAAAAGCTTGTGGGTTTGTTTTTTTTTTTTTTCGCGGCTTCGTCTGTTCCAACCGAATTTCCGCGTTTGACAATCGAAAAAAGCCTTTCCAAGCGTAATTTTATCACCCAGGACGGTTCATCCCTAACACTGATCATCTGTCCCTAGCATTAATCATATGTCCCTAGCAATGATCGACTGTCCCTAGCAATGATCAATTGTCCCTAGTAGTGATTGACTTTACATAGCACTGATCATCTCTCCCTAGCACTGATCAACTGTCCCTAGCATTGTCTCCAGCACTGAAAAACTGTCCTTAACTTTCATCAACTTTCTCTAGCACTGATCATTTGTCCCTGGCGCTGGTCATCTGTCTCTAATACTGATCAACTGTCCCTGGTACTGATAAACTGTCACTTGCACTGATCATTTGTCCCTAGCAAAGATATTTTGTCCCTAGCACTGATCATTTGTCCCTAGTACTTCTCCCCAAACTCATCTGTAATTGCAACTTCTGAGAAGACAAAAGAAAAGAATAGGCTACGTAGTAATAGCATATTCCCTTATCGCTGGATCTGAGCCGAGATCCTCTAAAGAGAGGACACGATGTTTAGAAGACGTAAGTTGAGGGGAACGTAGTACCAAGCATTTCATTTAAGAATTTCTTCTCAGGTTATATACCAAAGATAGCCTTGGTCAAAAAGAAAGCGAAAGCATACCCCCAACCATTAAATTCACTGTCTGTTACCAGCTTGTTGTTGTTATTCTTTAGGAAAAGATTATTTTTGATCAAGTTTGATTGAATAAGTACATGTCGGTGATACAAGACTAGTTACTTTTTTGTTTGATTTTACTGCTGCAAAAACTAAATAAATTAACAGAGTAAAGAAAAATTATTTAAAAGCAGATTTTATTTGCCATGCAATGCCTGTAGATGCCCAGGAAAGGGTTTTCCAGATCATGATACTTTTTGTGATTTTTAGCTGCATGAAACGTGTTTTCTGGAGTACATTAGTGGACATTGAAATATTTGTTGGTCAGTATTGCACAAAAGGTAGCAAAAAGAACTGTAGAAATAAGAATTAAGTATTGGTTGAATATTATTGGGGGGGGGGGGGGGGTTTAAGGAGAGTAAGGACAGATGATCGATGCTAGGGAAAGATGATCAGTGCTAGGGACAGATAACTAGAGCCAGGGGCAGATGATCAGTACTAAGGACAGTTGATCAGTGTTAGGGACAGATGATCAGTGATAGGGACAGATGATCAATGCTAGGGACAGATGATCAATTATGCTAGGAACAGTTGATCAGTGTTTATCAGTGTTAGGGACAAATGAGCCGTAATAGGGCCAAATGATCAATACTGGGGACAAAAGAACAGTGCTGGGGGACAGATGATCAGCGTTATGGACAGTTGATTGGTGCTTTAGGGACAGATGATCAATGATAGGGACAGTTGATCAGTGCTAGGGACAGATAACAAGCGCCAGGGACAGCTAGATGAACAGTGCTAGAGACATTGGTGCTAGTAAAAGTTGATCAGTACTTAAGGGACAGATGATCAGTGCCAAGCCGACAGATGATCAGTGCTAGGGACAGATGATCACTGCTGGGACAAATGATCAGTGCTAGTGAAAGTTGATCAGTGCTTAAGGGACAGATGATCAGTGCCAGGGACAGATGATCAGTGCTTAAGGGACAGATGATCAGTGCTGAAGGGACAGATGATCAGTGCCAGGGACAGATGATCAGTGCTTAAGGGACAGATGATCAGTGCCAGGGACAGATGATCAGCACTTAGCGACAGATGTTGAGCAATAGGGACAGTTGATCATTGCTACGGACAGATAATCACTACTAGTGATCAATTGATCAGTGCTAGGGACAAATGATCAATGCTAGGGACAGATAATCACTACTAGTTACAGTTGATCAATGCTAGGGACAGTCGATCATTGCTAGGAGCAGATAATCACTACTAGTGCCAGTCAATCACTACTAGGGAAAATTCATCATTGCCAGGGACAGTCGATCACTGTTAGGGACAGTCGATCATTGCTAGGGACAGATGATCAGTGTTAGGGTCAGTCAATCACTAGTAGGGACAGTCGATCATTGCTAGGGACAGATGATCAGTGCTAGGGACAGTCAATCATTAGAAGGGACAGTCTATCATTGCTAGGGACAGTTGATCATTGCTAGGGACAGATGATCAGTGCTAGGGACAGGCAATCACTAGTAGGGACAGATGATCATTGCTAGTGTCAGTCGATCATTGCCAAGAACAGTCGATCACTACTAGGGACAATTGATCATTGCTAAGGACAGTCAATCACCAATAGGGACAATTGATCATTGCTAGGGACAGTCGATCACTACTAGGGACAATAGATCATTGCTAGGGACAGTTGATCATTGCTAGGGACAGATAACAAGCGCCAGGGACAGCTAGATGATCAGTGCTAGAGACATTAGTGCTAGTAAAAGTTGATCAGTACTTAAGGGACCGATGATCAGTGCCAGGCCGACAGATGATCAGTGCTAGGGACAGATGATCACTGCTGGGACAAATGATCGGTGCTAGAGACAGGCAATCACTAGTAGGGACAGATGATTATTGCTAGTGTCAGTCGATCATTGCTAGGGACAGTCGATCACTACTAGAGACAATTGATCATTGCTAAGGACAGTCAATCACTAATAGGGACAGTCGATCATTGCTAGGGACAGATGAACAGTGCTAGGGACAATCAATCACTAGTAGGGACAGTTGATCATTGCCAGGGACAGTGGATAACCGCTAGGGACAGTCGATCACTACTATGGACAATTGATCATTGCTAAGGACAGCCGACCAGTGCCAAGGACAGTCGATCATTGCTAGGGACAGATGATCAGTGCTTGGGACAGTCAATCACTTGTAGAGACAGTCGATAATTGCCCGGTTGACAGAAGATCAGTGCTAGGACAGGCAATCACTAGTAGGGATAGATGATCAAAGCTAGGGACAGCTGTCATTGTTACGGACAGTCGATCATTGCTAGGGACAGTAGATCACTGCTAGGGACAGTCGTTCATTGCCAACCTGAGAGACAGTCAATCACTACTAGGGACAACTGATCATTGCTAGGGACAGTCGATCAGTGCTGGGGACTAATGATCATTGCTAGGGACAGTCGATCATTGCTAGGGACAGGACGATAAGTGCTAGGGACAAATGATCATTACTAGGGACAGTCAATCATTACCAGGGACAGTTGATCATTGCTAGGGACGATTGATCATTGCTAGGGACAGTCGATCACTACTAGGGACAATAGATCATTGCTAGGGACAGTCGATCATTCCCAGGGACATTCGATCATTGCTAGGAACAATTGATCATTGCTAGAGAAAGTCGATCACTACTACGGACAATAGATCATTGCTAGGGACAGTCGATCACTACTAGGGACAATAGATCATTGTTAGGGACAGTAGATCACTACTAGGGACAATGGATCATTGCTAGGGACGATTGATCTTTGCTAGGGACAGTCGATCACTACTAGGGACAATAGATCATCGCTAGGGACAGTCGATCATTCCCAGGGACATTCGATCATTGCTAGGAACAATTGATCATTGCTAGAGAAAGTCGATCACTACTACGAACAATTGATCATTGCTAGGGACAGTCGATCATTGCCAGGGACATTCGATCATTGCTAGGGACAATAGATCATTGCTAGGGACAGTAGATCACTACTAGGGACAATAGATCATTGCAAGGGACAGTCGATCATTGCCAGGGAAATTCGATCATTTCTGGGACAGTCGATCATTGCTGGGGACAGTCGATCACTACTAGGGACAATAGATCATTCCTAGGGACAGTAGATCATTGCCAGGGACAGTTGATCATAGCTGGGACAGTTGATCATTGCTAGGGACAGTCGATCACTACTAGGGACAATAGATCATTGCTAGGGACAATAGATCATTGCCAGGGACAGTTGATCATTACTTGGGACAGTCGATCATTGCTAGGGACAGTCGATCACTACTGGGGATAGTCGATCATTGCCAGGGACAGTCGATCATTGCCAGAGACATTCGATCATTGCTAGGGACGATTTATCATTGCTAGGGACAGTAGATCACTACTAGGGACAATAGATCATTGCGAGGGACAGTCGATCATTGCCAGGGAAATTCGATCATTGCCAGGGATGATTGATCATTGCTAGGGACAGTCGATCACTACTAGGGACAATAGATCATTGCTAGGGACAGTAGATCATTGCCAGGGACAGTTGATCATTGCTGGGACAGTCGATCATTGCTAGGGACAGTCGATCACTACTAGGGACAATAGATCATTGCCAGGGACAATAGATCATTGCTAGGGACAATAGATCATTGCCAGGGACAGTTGATCATTACTAGGGACAGTCGATCATTACTAGGGACAGTCGATCATTGCTAGGGACAGTCGATCACTGCTAGGGACAATAGATCATTGCTAGGGACAATAGATCATTGCCAGACACAGTTGATCATTACTAGGCACAGTCGATCATTGCTAGGGACAGTCGATCACTACTGGGGAAAGTCGATCATTGCCAGGGACAGTCGATCATTGCCAGGGACATTCGATCATTGCTAGGGACGATTTATTATTGCTAGGGACAATAGATCATTGCCAGGGACAGTTGATCATTACTAGGCACAGTCGATCATTGCTAGGGACAGTCGATCACTACTGGGGAAAGTCGATCATTGCCAGGGACAGTCGATCATTGCCAGGGACATTCGATCATTGCTAGGGACGATTTATTATTGCTAGGGACAGTAGATCACTACTAAGGGACAATAGATCATTGCGAGGGACAGTCGATCATTGCCAGGGAAATTCGATCATTGCTAGGGATGATTGATCATTGCTAGGGACAGTCGATCACTACTAGGGACAATAGATCATTGCGAGGGACAGTCGATCATTGCCAGGGAAATTCGATCATTGCCAGGGATGATTGATCATTGCTAGGGACAGTCGATCACTACTAGGGACAAAAGATCATTGCTAGGGACATTCGATCATTGCTAAGGATAATTGATCATTGCTGGGGACGGTTGATCCCCATACATTACGTACTTACCCAGATCCAAGGTTGCAATGACGAGGTGGGGAGACTGGCACTAGAAAAACATTGACTTTAATGGCGGCGGAAGTTGGCGAAAGCTGGTGGTAAAACGACATATTTTGCTTTCATAGCTTTGCAACGAATTTTGACAGCATTCAGCTTTGGTCGACCTAAATCCATGTTTGAAATGGCGGAGAAGTTTAAAACGCGAGGAGATCAAGAGGAACGCGATCTGAAAAGATTTTTAAAATTTCTTTCCTTCAAGGTAAAGATTCGCCTCCGTATAAATTTAAAAAAATTCGGGGAATCTGAGTGCGTTGTACTGTTTTCTCGTTCTTATGTGGCATTCGTCATTCCGCATACCAAATGCCCAAGCGTGGATATCAGTAAAGCTACAAAAACTCTTACTTTAAGCTTATGTAACCAGTAAGTGTTTAGCTAGTTCAAATGTTTTGTTTTTAAGCTTATGTCATCGCAATGTTAATATTATCGAGTTTATGTATGCGTTCTTTTAGGCTGTACAAGTCATTGTTCAGTCCCGTCTTGGTGAGAAGATTCATACAAAGTCGAAGCCTAATTCTATGGGTCAAGACTGGGTAAGACATATCACTTCAAAGTCAACAATATTCATTAGTCAAAATTTGAATGAGCGACATAAAACGTTTGTTCTGTATTAACTTAACATGTTTTCATCAGGCCTTAGTTGTTTAAAAGGTGGATAACGCTATCCACCAGATAAATCACTATCCAGCAGATAAACACTAGCAAAACCAATTGAGTTATCCAGTGGATATTCATTTATGCATTTATGGATAGTATTATCCACCTTCTGATCAACCAAGACCAGGGAGCCAGGGGCTGGAGACAGCAGGATGGGGAGGAAGCATGGCAGAGGTTAGTGATATATCCAGCAGATAGTGCTATCCATCATTTGAGCAACTGCAGCCAGAACTAGGCTTTTACTTCGTGTAGAAGACACACATGACGTAAACCAAAGAACAAAAATCGTGAAACAATACCTAATCAGAATTCTAAATCCCTAAAGACCCCTAAAGCTTTTGTTACATCATGTGCGTCTTCTACACGAAGTAAAAGCCCAAAACTATCAACATGTCCTCCTCCCCAAATTTTATCTGATCTACACAATTGCTAATTTGCTCTGAATTGTGTATATCAGATAAATTCAGACACTGTGTCCCAGGACTTGTGGTAGCAGAGAGAAAACAAGGAAGATAAAAATTCTATCTGTTGATAGGATTTGAACCAGGAGTTTCAACTATATAAGAACCCCTTCATTCCGCATCACCACTAAAGATCAAGACACTGCTCTCTCAATTCTCTCATAGAATATGATTTCTGGAGAGTAATGAGACCTAAGCTAGATTAATTAGGCATAACGTAGCCCTTCCTTGTAATTAGGCATAGGCTTTAATTTTAAAATGTTTACCTTTGTTGTGAAGTTTGGCAACCGACCTTTTGCAGCACTTACAAGTTTAATGTTGTTTGTATCCAGGTGATAAATAAATAAATATAGTATATTTATCAAATTAATAGTGTTTATATTGTCCCTGAGCAGTGGTGTTAAGTGGTCAAGTGGTTAGATGACGGGTTAAATTAATCAACATTCCCAGGTTGAAATCCTATGTCCATACACTTGGATTGTCTTTTCAAACAAATATGACCATTTCCCACATGATACTAGTCAATTCAAAGCAGATTAGCAATCATGTATATCAGATAAATTCAGGGTGGAGGATGCATTAGCACTATATAATCTTGCATTAAGAGCAGGACTGGAACCTGGAACACTATCCAATGGATAAGCCATAGCAAACCAATTGCACTAGAGTGGTTTCCAAATGAGTCTCTTAAAACCAAAACCAAAGTGATTACTTTAGCCAATCAAATAGGACAGAGACAATCCAGTAAACCAATCAAAACTTGAAGTAATTACACATAGCCAACTCAAAGTGCAGGAAAATGTGCAGGCGCAAGCCATGGTTGGTTTTGGTTTCACTTCAGATTGGTTGAAAAAGTGGCGCAAGAACTTTGAACCAATCACTGATTGAAGAAATGCAAAACCAAAGTAATTCACTAATTACTTTCGACACTCAATTGAAAACCACTCTATCCAATGGGTAGTTATTTATATGGTGGATAGCATTATCCCCCTTTTGAACAACTGGGACCTAGGAAATTGTGTGTTCAACTGCCAGTCTGCTTTGATCTTGTAAATTGACGAATTTGGTAAGTTTCTAAAGAAACTGTGGTGCTGTGTCTGTAAGGAGTAAAATGTGTTGATAAACTTTAAAGGTTAACTTACTACAATCGTAAGGAAGATTTGTTAGCATTAGCTCTTTGTCGGAGTGAATGCTCATATAAATAACCAACTGGTAAATGCCCCATGCTACATGTAGTTGTGTCTTAAAAGTTCATGGTGTTTATTTCTACAATCTGTCCCTTTGTTCTGACACAGTTACTTTTACGTTTTTCCGGCCTATAAGTTGTTGCGTACAAGTCTACTTTCAGAGTGTTCCATACATTAAATTTTCTTCCTTAATCCACTGCAAGGACCTCAGTGTTGGAACACCGTTGACAATACCATGCAATAGTCTTAGGCCTTCAATAATAACAGAAACCCATAAGGGTTGAAACATGTAACGCGCGTTCACAGCTTCCGAATATTCAGTGCGAACTGATTGGTTGAATCTCTCAGTGCTAAGTACCATATTTGGAAACCCCTCTCTCTTGTTGTTCCAAATATGGTACTTAGCAAATTGAATATTCCGAAGCTTGTTTCCCAGCACACAAGGGGCCGTTACACGTTTCAACCCTTATGGGTTTCTGATAATAATTAATGCCCACTAGTAGGCAACCTAAGCTTCCTCAAATTTATCTTTTCAGTTCAATCTTGCTATAAATGATCATCCGGATGTTGCTGCTGAAGCAAAGAAAGTCACAAGTGGAAGGCTTCCTTCCAAGGAAAGTCCATTGTGTGTTGAGATATCTCTGAAAACCAGTGAGGTAAGACACTGAGTAAGATTACATAGTTACCGGTGTCTTTATGAGATCTGATTAAAATCAACCTGGTAATAATAATTATTATTATAATTTTCCTTTAATGCTTCAATTTTGGAAAAATGCAGTGGGTGAAGGCGGCTTAATTAACTTACGCAGAACATGAATTTGGCAATCTGAAAGCCAAAAACTCTTGTTCTGCTTTCTAATTAAGCCACATGATTCACTTTTAAGCTGGTGAGTAAATGACGTCACTTTCTCCTTGATCCAGATCACTGAAAAATTATCGGTGGGAACCATACCAAGTAATGGCAGACCATTAAATGAAAAAGTGGAGTTAAAATAAACAGTCCTCCTCTTGAAATTACTACAAGAAATATTGTCTGTTGAAAACTCATTGCAAGTACTTGAAATGTGAAGAAAAACGAGAACTGATTTTTTTTTTTTTCATCGTAGTAGCACTATAAACAAAGTGATCATTATTTGAATGCTTTTTTGTTATTGTTTGCAACGAGTGGAGGAGTTATAATTTTTCAAGGGGAGGGGGTGTCTTTTGTCAGTCAGAATAAAATCCATATTATTATTGTTATTATTATTATTATTATTATTATTATTATTATTATTATTATTATTATTATTATTATTATTATTATTATTATTAAGTACCACTATTTTGGGTGAAGAAGTAACTTGATTAAGTCAAGATGGCCAGAACTAAACTGAGATAGGACCAAGTTGCCATGATATGTGACATTATCTATTCCATAGAAATTTGAGAATATTAGATGATCTTGTATTATTCTTTGATTTTGGTTTTATGGTAGGGTGAATCCATGGTGCTAGAGACATGGTGCCTTGGCATAAATGACCGTGTTGATTTAAATGCAAAAGTGACATACGCAGTTTACAACAGAATCGGAATGCTACTCAAATCTCTTGTGTCAGTCACAAGAGTGACACCAGCCTATCAGCTGTCACGAAAGCAGGGGACAGACTTCATGATGTGCTACAAGTGAGTTGAAATCTGTGATTTAATTTTTAAATTAATAATTATTTTACGAATGTTGCTGAAATTGAAAGTTTAAAGTGTACCAAACTTCAAACTCAGTGTTTTCCATGGCTGAGATAAAAATTAATGTCTTCCTTTGTTACAAGTTACATGTTTTTAGGTTGTGTTCTATCGGGATCAACCATTTCAACCCCAACAGGTTTACATTGAAGTGGGTGAGGTTTCCCAATAGAATACTTTTCGGACTCATGGGAACACCTCAACAGGCATTACCAGACTTCGCTGCATTGACAACTTGAGGGAAAACAACATGACTGGAGCCCACGGCCAACTTTGAAAGGCCCTTGTAGACAACAGCGGTCGCTTCCCATGCTTTTTCAACTGTGTCAACCTAGTTTGATGGCGGTTGAAAAAGTTGATTAACCAAACCAACAGAAAGCATTTTTTTTCCAATAGAACCAGCCTAAATTGGGTGATCTCAATAGAACAGGACCTTAGTGTTAATTGGGGGATTTCTCTGTTTATATTGCACTGTAAAACTGGTCTGAACCATTTGACCTCTGACCAAGCTACTGAAATCCATGGGTCTATTCCTAAGCTGTCCCCACTAATAAAATTGTGTTGCAATGCAAATAACCCATGCATTCTTCGCCACAAGCCTGACCACTCCCAATAATTTATGTCAAGATCATGTAACTAGACTAAGTGCTGTCCATTGATATCACTATTTCAAGGAGAATACCCAAAATAGATTTGAATGGCTGGTACTGACAAAGATGTAATGACATATTAACTTAAGATGCATTTTGCAGGTTAAGGGCTCTTTAAGACCTCTAACCCTTTGGACTCTTAAAATGAACATGTCAGATAGTCTGCAACAAGAGCCCTTATAAGATAAGGTTGAATTACTACAGTAACTTTGTTTAAGGACGTTCGCGCCCAAAATGTTCCCACGTACAGATTTTTTTCAAACTTGCCACGCAGAAAGGTAATGATCTACTTTTGCCAAAAGGCAAAAAAAAATGGGGGGTCACTGAGCTCGTTTTCGAGATCATGAGGTGCACTTCTAGAAGATTGCATTACTTTAAGACAATCTTAGTTAGCTTACAACTATCAGCAATAAAAAAGCTACATTAGTGAAATTTAGATCAGGTAAACATACTCAATTCAACATAACTAATATAACTAAATTAACCTTTGCAGCTGATGTCTTTTTCTGATGTGAAATAGACCTTGAAAAACGATACATATTAGTCTAAGAAAGAAAACTTCGGTTGCATGAGAGCGAAATATTTGTAACTTCTCACGCACAGCCTTTTTTGTTTTTTGTTAAAATGGACAAAATCAGAAAAGGAAGTGATCTACGGAAAGAAAAATAGGGGTCACCGAGCATTCAAGAGAGTAAAATCACTGCGAAGTTCTCAAAGCGATGGTATATTTGCACTGTCACGTCATTACGTTACATTTCCCAGAAGACCTGGGTCCATAGCTATCCCATGATGCCACACGCTTTCACGTTCCATTCAATGTTTGCGCCTTAAGCATCGTGTTTACCTTCGTGGTCTGCAATGCATGACGTGTGCGTGACATGCGTGAAGCAGTAGCAATGGGCGCGAACGTCCTTAAATTTTGGTTATTGCAATGATTTTGTAATAATATTATTGTATGAATTTTCAGGGTATATTTTGGAGAAGTTAGATTTCAAGAGTTGGGAGAAGGCAAGTAAATAAAATACAAAACCATTGATTGGTATTTCCCTTTAGAGCCCCACAGCTTTGCAAGGTTTTAAGCGTGAATGTAGCTTCACCTGTGTTGTAAAGATTACCAGTAATTTATCTTTTTATGAGGTGTTAATTTAAACATGCTCACTCGAGAAAGCCAAACATGATAGCATTTGTCTTTCACTATAGACATGTACTTCCTTGACTGGTGATAGTTTACTCTAGAATCATTTGCAGAGAAGTGATTCCAACACACTATCCTGAGCATGCGAGAGAATGAAAATTCAGATATCCTAGACAGTGAAGACTGCTGGCTGGAACATGGCATCAAAGATTCATTAACATCGGGGTTCTGAGTTAAGCCAGGAAGGGGTGGAAAGTGGGGAAATACTGTACCTTGTGTCACATGTGTGGGATCATACGTTGAAGTCATTTGCTAGTTCTATTTCTGCTTCTGTTGCTCCAGAGTCAACTGCTTAAGTCTGCAGTGACAGGTTATAGCTTTTATGCAACTTTGCTTTCTCAAGTGTAGGTCTCAGTGATAGTGATCATTGCAGTTATGATTCAGAAGCAACTTTAATTCACTCCTCAGCCATCCCAGGCCACTCCCACTTGACAAATAAAATCTTCTGGCATTAGACAGAGTAAAATCTGCACTTTGTATTCTTGGTAGCTCAGATGATAGAGCAAGTGCAACACAAATGCACACACATGGGCTGGATTCCCATTCAAGACTGGATTTTTTTGGGTTTCTTTTGCAACTTCTCCAAGTTGCTTCATATAAACTGTGATGATCACAGTTCAAATAATTATGTGAACAATTTGATTAGCTATTATGTGATTATTGAAAATTCTCTGTGCTGATTGGTTGCAAAGTGGCTGCAAGCGGTTTTGTCAAGGTGACAGATGGAGGGCGTAAACTGCTGCACAGGTTAGGGTTGCAGGTCATTGTTTCACCAAAACCCAAACTTTTAATAATCATGCTAACTTTAGGCCTAAACACTTTCCTTTAGATAATGTCTAAGCCTAAGGTTAGCATTTTTGTGAAGGGTTTGATTGTTTCAGTTTTGACAAAACAATGACCTGCAACTCTGACCTGCAACCTGCAACCTGCAACCTGCAACCTGCAACCTGCGACCTGCACTGCAACCTGCAACCTGCAACCTGCAACCTGCAGTTCTGCACTTTACACCCTCCGGGTGACAGATGAAGAAATTAATTGTTTTAAAGAAAATGCATATTTTTCAAATAATCACCTATGTAATTATACTACAACCAATGATTATCATATGGCCCGTACGGCCCCACACTCACTTTAATTGTGAAACTGTTGGGAAAATCCCTGCACAAGGGCTGTACGCATTAATGCGAGCAGGGCCGGAAGTTGCCTTACAGCCCTGCTAGGAACACATACTGTTCTGTGGAATGAGATTTTAGAGGATTTAATCGTTTTTAAACATCCAAGTCATTTACAGCCAGAAAAGCAACGTCACGGCAAACAACATTTGTTACTTATTTTGTCCAAAGCTTCATCCTCTGAGTGCTCATGAATAGTGTAAAGCGCCCATATGATACATGTAAAATGCTTATTGACTAAGTTTAGGTCAGGCCAGACAGGAAAATATTTGGCCTCGGTCATGGTGCACGGACGTCACTGTGCTTGGTCCATATGCCATGACCTCGGGCCAAATAGTTTCCTGTTCGGCATTCCCACTCAGTCAATAAGTACATCGCTTTTGGCGAATAATGTTGCGAAATCCTCTTAAGTTTCTATCATTTCTCAATCTGTGTCAGTTGTTCTGTGTCAAATGTATTTGAAGGCTTGCAAGTCTTTGTTGCCGTTGCCGCCACCTCCCTTGAAAATAAAACGTTTATTAACCTTATGTGGTCAAGCTTAAAATAGGATTTGTTTATAGTAATTTGATTTTCTGTGTAGGTTTTCAGAGTTTAAGAGTTGGTTCGATTGGTACGCC
>NC_090890.1:24666260-24721260 GCF_036669925.1 Montipora capricornis | reverse complement strand
AATAATTTGCATTTATATTTCGTTTGTTTTGGGCAAAACAAAAACTAATTATTTAGTTTGTTCTTTTGTTGCAGCACAATTCGAAACTAGTCTAATTCTTCAAACCTGAATAGTATGTGTTATTGCCAATCTGGTTGCAATATTAACCCGAAGATTCGCCAGTATTGCAATTCACCTCCTAATGGCTTTCTGTTTATAGTTTACGTACTCTTTACAGTTTTTTCGTTGTCTCGACAGCCCATGTTTACAAACTTGTCATCAACTCCGCCGTTTGCTTCGCTATTGCGGCACGAAAATGACAAACCAATCGACTTACCCTCAGATGACAATCGGTTGAATCCGCCCTCTACACTCAACAGAAGGGTACGTCATTGATTTGCGTGTAGCGTTTTTGAAAATGTTTGCGTTCTTGTGTTTGAATATCTTCGCGGCGCTTAACTCGACTGCTGGATACCCAGTCACTTAAAGCCCAAGCAAACGTCTTCCACTTTTGCTCCAACCGTCGTTCGATTTTGTTACACTATAATAAAGAAACCGTTAGTCACCTCTTCAGCTGTGGTGAGACAACATAAACTTTCATTTGACGTTCGTTTAAAATTTCTCTTTATCGCAAATGTTGG
The DNA here is from genome assembly GCF_036669925.1 of Montipora capricornis. Lineage (NCBI taxonomy): Eukaryota > Metazoa > Cnidaria > Anthozoa > Scleractinia > Acroporidae > Montipora > Montipora capricornis. The sequence goes on along the minus strand of NC_090890.1, from coordinate 24,720,640 downwards.
ATGAAGTTGAAATCGTTTGCCATCCTCTTTTGTCATTGTTAAGTTTGAACGGAACAGATTTTGAACCGTTTTCCTGTCGCTTATTTACGTTCTATTGAATGACAAACTTATCTATTGTATCCTGACGTCGCCCAGCGGTAACAATGGTGGCAGGGTACTCTGCAGTTCCGTAATTGCGCGCTTTCCTGGGAGCAGGGCTAGCTGGCGCAGTGGTGAGAGCACTCTCCTCCCACCAATGTGACCCTGGCTCGATTCCCAGACTCGGCGTCATACGTGGGTTGAGTTGTTGGTTCTCTTCTCTGCTCCAAGAGGGTTTTCTCCAAGTACTTCGGTTGGTGGTTGTAGTGGTAGTTGTCGTGGTGGTAATGGTAATGGTAGTGGTGGTGGTAGTGGTAGTTGTCGTGGTGGTAATGGTAATGGTAGTCGTAGTGGTGGTGGAAGTAGTGAATTTTCTCGTTCCAGTCTTAAGTCACCAAGCTGCGCAATCGAACTGCAGGCCTTCTGGCGACATTTATACTTTCTTATTTTTTTTTACCTTTTAAAGGACAGCTCATCAGATACAACAGAGAGAAGACCGCCAACATCTCAGGCAGTTCTACAAGCCCCCAGTCAGCAAGGGTGGGATGATGACTTTGTTATGGTTGAATTGGTAAGTGGTTTGTCCAGCTCTCTGACTCACAAGCGAAGAATTCTGGAAGAATCAAACTTCTTGAAAATTAGCAACTGGTACGATCATGATTAAGAACTGGTTGACTATTTCAAGGATCAAAAGCTATGGAGTGTCATTGCCACTTCGACGGTTCGTTTGCAAAAAATACTTCATGGGAGGAAATGCATCAACTTCTTCATGTCCACACGGGGACAACTATTATTTCCCGTGCAAGGAACCTTTTCTATGTTTGTTACGAATTTCGTCCTTGAAGTTGTGTTTTTAATTTCGCTGTTCGTTAGCGGTTCCCAGGCCTTTTTGCGTGGAACCTTTTTTGTGTAGCTCCTAGAACAGTTAACTGTGCTCTATTTTGGAGTTCGGGAATCTCTTATAATTTCTCTCCCTTTTCCACATCACGATAAGATCCGCATTGGTGCAGTGGTGATAGCACTCGTCTTTCACCAGTGTGTCCCAGATTCAAACATAGGACACAGCGTCATATGTGGGTTGAATTTGTTGATTTTACCCTGCTCTAAAAGGACTCTCTCTTCGTCTTCTCCGGTTTCCCTTCTCAAAAAAAAAAAACAACGTTACTGCACAGGCGACTTTAGGACATTCCTGTACACGATTCTCTTTCCTGACCGTTTTCCCCTTCCCTTCCAATCAATGTTGACCTCAACTATTAAGCATGAACGTTTGGACGTTCAAGATTGAACGTGGGGGAACGTGGTGGAATTAATAGCGCATTATCACATGCAAAATACTTTGTTTTTATATATTTGCTCGAAAATGGCGTGCGTTTCCCAGTTAATTTGTCTTGGATTGTAGTTACAAACAAAAAAGGGTTGTGCCGGCGATATTTACTCAAACGAAGGGACGTTCTTCTTTTGATGGTGACTTGGAGATACTCGGAAAAAAAATCCTTGAATTAATTATATCATGCATTAACAAGCTGGTTGCTAAAAATTTTGTATGGACATTTCCTAGAAACCGGCCTTTGCATCGAATTCAGGGACTTCCACTGGGGATCTTGGTAGCTTTTTTCGAGAGTGTCAAACGGCTCCTCCTCTGAGCCTTTTCCAGGATACTGAAATAGCAGCCGTGGATAACATCATGGTATAGAGATTGCTCTTACAACATGTAATTTTTTTTTTCAGTTCAATATGAATTCGCGCCCGGGCCAATAATCAAACTGGAAAAAAGGTGGCTCGAAAAAACGGGGGGATATTTTCCATATATTGTATCACTTGGCAGTTGAATCAAGTGGGAGAGCATACCATAAACCAAAGCGTGCCGTGTTGTGTTGTAGAATACGGCCGGCCACGCGTATTTGAAAAGGTGTGATACAGCTGTACTGCGTAGACTGTACTGTAGTTTATTGAGCTAAGCTGTAATCAGTTGGAAGCGTCGTAAACTCGAAATCCACATCCAAACAATTTTTTTAAAGTTTTCAAATATGGAAGAACTTTGTCCTTCTTTAAGTCAGTTACAATTGTGATAAAATTCCACTTACGGAAATTGTTCATTTGGGTAACTCGTCGTTGAATTGAAGCATTTTTTAAGTAGTCGAAGTGGATTTATACTGCAAGAATATTCTGCTTTTGTTCTTGTCTCTGCTGTACAAAGCCGTATCTCGTCAGTTCACAGACAAAGGCGTTTTCGTTAAGTAGTCACTGTTCAACACGCGTAGCTATATAAAATTGTTACAAAAAGTCTGCTCATGCAGTAATTTGTTGTGGCAATTTCTGTGGCAATTTTTGTGGCAGTCCAATTTGAATCATTGAAAGACTGCCACCAGAACAAAATCGATGACGTTTTCCTTTTTTTCGCCAGGAGCACTTGGAAGGAGAACTTTGTGGTTTCCAACGGAACGCTTCCAAATTTGATGAACTCTTAGCAGATCTACAACAGACGTGATCCACGTCTATCTGTATAATTTATTTCCGGATTTGTGCTCGTCCCTAACACATACGCAAACGCTACTCAGAGCAAAGTGAATCCTGAGCCCGCCTGGCTTGCATGACGCAAACAGTGCACGGCCGCTATAACCTGCGGTTGAATCGGCTTAATCGTGGAGTTAATTTTAACCGCAGGTCAACTTCTTTTAAGAAAATTTAATTTACCCTCGGTCAGCCCTAACCTAGTCTAGAACAACTGGGCCCAGATAATAATTGATTCACCAGGAAATGGGCGAAGAAGATTAAAATTAGCAACGCATGGGGAGTTATTTGTTGTGTGGCTTTCTTTTAAATGCCATTTTGTACAGAGACCTTTTTACTGTTCTAAATTCATGTAATATGCTACTGAACGAATTCTTTTGTCTTTAAATGCAAATATAGTTCTCAATCTAGTCCATTGCCATCACTCTACCTGTAATTTCCCTTTGACTGTATTGAATGTAATAAAAAATAATAAATGTTAACAGAATAAATAATTGTATGATCCAGAATTATGTAAACAAAGTTTCGTTTTGTATTCGGCCACACAGCTAGAGCTCGGTTCATTGTGACAGTTTTTGGACGTGAATTCTCCTTTATGATTGTTTTCCAAAAGCGCTATTTCGAAATAAAAAATTTAAAAAAGAAGAGGGAACAACTTGAATATGGGACACGCGTTTCTATTTTTAAAAATCTAAAATGAAAATAATTAATCCAGGAGTATTGCAGAGCGCAGGTGGAAAATGTCGTGATTTGAAAAATAAGGCAACCAATAACTCTTTCATGATCCTTTTTTAGTTAGTAAAATCGTGATTGGATCCAAGGAAACTTTAATCGATAAACTATAAAAGAACTATCTATCGAGTATCTATTCTTGCGTATTCTCTGTCGATAGTGATCCTATGGTTACCATGCCAACCGTAACCCAGATAAAAGCAGAAGTTGTCATTTGTTTGTCACTTGTGCGCAGGTGGTTTCTTAGCGATATACTTACAATAGATTATATATTTTCGACCATCTCACACGTGTGGGTCTGATATCTTTACGAGGACCTTTCTTAATTGTTGCATTTTATTTTTACTGTCATTTTCAGGGCTCAAGGATAATCTGCTCATGCGTAAAGGGTTCTTTGGGAATAAAAGGAATCGAGATTTGTTTTCGAATTCTCTTTACCGCACCTCGAAGACAAATATTCGCGTTTCTCCGACCCAAATATATTAAAGCAAACCTATCGCGCATAATTATCATCGTATCGCGGCTATGGGAAGGACCCTTAAAGTTTCGAGAAAACTATCTGGCTTATCTTTTGCTGTGTATTTAGTGTGACAGAATATGTTGCACAAACACATCATTAGTTTTTGTCAACAAGGCCTTCGCAGAGCTTAAGAGGAAAAAAAGCCACGATACAACTGAAATCGCTTTTGTTAATTTTCAATAACGGGATTTTATCATTGATAGCGCATTCGGGCCATATCCTTGCCAATATCCTGGTATCAATTTCTGCGAGCGTCTAGGCAAGGACAGTTTACATTATCCATGACGAAAATAATTCTTGGATATGGAACCTTGCAGCCAAGAAACGGAGAAAGACACAAGCCACAGCAATAATGCCGAAAAGGAAGACGATTCTGAACCTGTAGTCCACGAAAATGAATTTGAGAAGTGTTTGCGTAAAGGCAGACGAGACGCCTGCCCAGATATTCACTGCAAATGCGTTGATCCTGAACATAGCAAAGAGTGCTTATTTCACAAAGGAGTTGTGGACAGTAATTCGACAAAGGAAAGCGTGAAGGAAAATACGTGAACTTTGAAATGCACCTTTCGCCGAGCTCCGCTTATTTTGCTTTCTTCGACGTTTTCTTTACATACCACATTTTTGTTTTTAGTGGGTCGAATGACATCGCACTGGCCGATGACTAAACAAGATGAAGCGGAATTTTCATAGACATGGCGTTTCCAACCCTCACTTCAAGGAAAAACCGGCACATTTTAATTAAAAAAAACTTAAAGAAGTGAAGTTTGTTATTTGCCTGTCGAACGCTGGAAAAGGAACTTTAATAAGCGCCAACGAAGCACAATGCTCTAGCCCGTGGAGAAACTTTTTATTTCGTGTTTTTATTCCTCTTTGAGCAGGTGAAAAAAGTCATGAAGGTGTCTTGACATCCATGGTTATGCAATTCTGAATCAAACCTTTCGCCAGTGTCCTGTAGTGTAATTTAATAACCAGAAATCAGACGGCCTTGAAGTTCAAAGCTTTAAAGAGACATGTTCTATACTGTAGTGGTTTGCAAGGCTTTCCTTCGTACGGTTTTGTACTCGACCTTCCTTAGCTTGGCTTCCACGCAGAAATAATTATCTTTAGATCAAGTTCTCGTGCATTGTTTTGCATTACTTTTAAAAAAGAGTAAACCAAATTTGTTTATATTCATGTAATAAACCACCAGTGTTTTGTACGCAAAGCTTATCATATAAACAAGAATGCCTTTACGTTTGCTTGCACATAAACAGAATTTTAAATTATGTGAAAAAATGGGTTATTGATTTAGCGATCAAGAGATAACTCGCATTTTTGACAAACGTACCATAAACGCTATCTACAGGAATATAGGATCATAAAACCTAGGTACTCGAACTTCTGTATGGATCCCAATTTTTTGCAATATCTGTATGTGTACTTAAAATGATAAAAGAAGGAAATCGACTGTTCTGCAAATAATTTTAAACTACTTATTGTGATTCTTTCCACTTCAGAGGCATTTTCTATGCTTTCCTTTTCTCCAAAGAGATCCATACACATTTCATGACTTGTACGAAATTTCTAGTCATGGCATTTTTTCCAATAACATTTCAGTTTGTTTTCCCAAAATCTGGTTTTGCGCCCCCCTCATCATTTTATTGTCGGCGGCGTGGAAGGCTGACTTGCCTTTTACACCAAATGTTGGGGACATGTAAATTCAAGTCGTCCATCAGTTGCACCTGTCTCCTCTTCCAAAAAATGTGACCTTCAAATTCAATATATTTTCTAAAAATATATAAATTGTAAAGAAGGAGAAAGAGCTTTTATGTTGGGCTATAAATAAACGGAATTACCGTCGGGGACTGAGCAGGGTTAATTCACGCGCACAGCGATGAACACTTTTCTTTTTTGGAGGATTGGGGGGGTAGGCTCGATTTCCAGCCGTTTTGTGAGTGCGGTTGTCCTCCTCCCTGGGGCAAGGAACGTGGGCTCACAAAACGGCTGGAAATCGAGCCTAGGGGGGAAGGGTGGTGCCGAGGAATATTTATCATTACGTCAAAATATTGCCACTGATATCCAGGCACGTACGAGAAACAGGTACCATAAACAAAACCACCGCACCCTCCATGACAAATGTCCACCAATTTGGATTTGGAAGTCTTTTAAACTTGTGAATAGCCCACCGGACCATACGCGGGAGCTCATGACTAGAAGCGAACAACAACCATATATTCCTGTCACGGCGTTTTCATAAACCGATTTTTTTTATATTGAATTTCCCGCGAATGAGACTCCCGCAGGAGGCAGATGACCAATCACAAGAAACTAACTTGACGTCATGGTGTCACCCAACCGGAACTTCCTTTGTTCTTTGCGAAAAAGGTAGTCTAGAAATAGATCGGACAGCAAAAAATGTCAAAGTGGTATCGGATTGCCATGTGTATTTCGTACTAGGCCCAAAGCTGGTTTTAGGTCTGGGTTAGCTAAATTGAGGGTTTTGGGTTAAGGGTCTTCGGGGTCTTTGTTTTTAAGACACCCGGCGGAGTTATTGAATTTTGCCCGCCGAGATGGGGGAAATCTAATTGTGATAAATCACCGAGCCCAATATTCACTTCTTTTCAGTGTTTTTAAGCCACGGAAATCAAAGATGCCTCTGTTCGCAGATCAATACACGTTTTCCATATACAGTTTCTTCAAGGGCTTTCCATAAGTTGCTCGAGATTTCCCAAAACGTTGCCCTCAATTTCTCAAAAAGTTGCTCCAAAAACAGTCGAAAGTTGCTCCAAAAAAAATTGTTTTTTGTTTCTTTCATCTTTTACTTGGTCTGATGTGTTGTAACCAGCGTCGTGAAATAAATTTGTTCAAATAAAAGTGTTTTGGAGTACTTAGTCTTGCCCCTGCTTCTGCGGCTAGCCTCAACGGATCAGAATTGACCTTCGTCACTCAAATCGGTGGAGTGTCTGTATTTTCTTTAAAAAACCGGTGACCTCGCATTCCCGGCTGCATGGATCTTTTGCCCATGATCTGCCCCAGGAGGAAGGAAATGCTCCTTTTTCACAGGAAATTCACTAATTGTCTACTGAAACATTGTGAAATGTGGAAGCATGGCCAATTTAAGCACTAAAAATTGCTCCGATATCTCAGAACTTGTAGAAAACTATAAATTGCTCAGAAAGCAAAAAGTTGCTAGAAGGAGAGTTAGGGATGAAAACTGAAACCCAAACCTTTACAAAAATGCTAACCGTAGGCCTAAAAATTATCTAAAGCATATTGTTTAGGCCTAAGGTTAGCACTTTTGTAAAGGTTTGTGGTTGTTTCAGCTATTGTACCGTTCACCATGTACCCCCATCCCCTTCACCCCTTGAGCAACTTGTGGAAAGCCCTATTCATGACTTGCTCCCAGTTGGCTCAAGAGAACTGTGCCAAAGGTCTATGCAAAAACCAGAATACGAAACTAGAACCGGAATCAGAAACCGAAACGAGAATCGGAACACAATACTTTGAATGTACAAAATAAAAAACCGTAATTGTCTGCTATTGGTGTTGGCAATATACCAAGCGAATCTGGAAGTCCCCCTTCTGTCAATTGCCTTGCCTTTAACAATTACCACGGCAGGTTGAAAGTAAAGTGTTATTTATCGGGCGAAGTCGGTCCATATAATTGCAAAACGTGCTCAAGATCTCGAGCACAATCTTAAGCACAAACCCCGGCCATTGATCAACAAGCACGTAAAATTACACCAGCCAATCATAGACTAAATTATAAATTTGTTTCAAGCTTGATGTCATATTTTTGGTTGCTGGCTAATTACGTGGGATGCCAATGGCAGGCAGCCAACGTCAAAAAATGGGCAGAATTCCGTTTTCATTTCATCACATACCGTGTATATCCAGAGTATGAATGTGATGTCAAAGGTGACCACAGCACCCATGCACCCCAAACAGGCTGTGTGGGATAAAAACTGAGGATAATCAGCTGACTGACATAGGCATTTCTTTAAAACTAGACACTTCTTTCAAACATTAACTGCAAGACCTTAGTTGCTTCACATGATGCACACTTTATTAAACTTCAATTTAACGGTATGATTTCTGGTAACGTGCACGAGCACCAGGTCCTCCGAACTTCTTGGCCTCAGCACGACGAGGATCAGCCACCAGCAAAGAACGGTCATACTGGATTAGAATGTCACGGATCTCCTTCTTGGAAACCTCATCCACATCTATAAAATAACCAAATAGCTTAATGATATGCATTAAAAAACTCTCGAGACAAAGGCATTGTCAGGTGGAACCACTAGGAAAAAAGGGAGGGGGCCTGGGAAGCATTTTGCAGTTTTCCTCTCCCCTCCCCCTTCCCCAACAATGTTGCAAGATTTCAAATAGTGAGATGGAAGATGTGACCAAAGTAAAAGGTAATTTAATTATACATGTATACGGTGACATCTGAGGTCTGAAGCTGGTGAACTGTAATTAAGGGTAACAATTTAAATGAACTCATCGGCCTTCAAAAACCCAACATGAACGACGTTACTGGTAACAGCCATTTACACAAAATGCTATTTAAATCTAATGCACATATACCAAGCCTGGTGGAGTTAATTCATTACAGGACAGCAAACACAGTAGCTGGTTTGAGTCTTACATTAATGCAGAACATCTTTAAACAAATCCTGCAGTTATCCTGCAAATCTTTGCAACCTCTAAATTCATTGGATAGGTATATGACGCTTATTCAGAGTTTGTGCTGGATTTTGTATATAAAATTCAAGGAGTTTTCAAGAACAAGAAATTGAGTTTTCAAGGAATCTTTGTAAGAAGATTCCTATGCCATACATCGTGTCGCAGTGTTTGCTTTGCTGAAAAAGCCTACCTTGATATTCTTTCCCACGTCCTGCGAGTTAAGTGCACGCACAGACATTTTATTTTTTGCATTTAATCTTCCCCAATAGTAAAATTTGGGCTCAATTTTTGAAATGTTTCTTAACCTTTGCATGGTGCAATATCAACAATTTTCATCCAAGCAAAAATGCAAGGAGTTTTGAAGCAGTTTCCCACCAAATCCTTTTCTTCAAGGGCCTTTCAAGCGCCCTTGAAGTCCAAATTAAAATTGCAGGGCTTTTCAAGGACTTCAAGGAGTAGCACGAACCCTGCTTATTGCATTTAGGATTAGACTTCATTGTTTCCGTTGTATCTTTCGTGTGCTTATTGTTTTCTAAACCAGTCAATCTGTCATGAGAGTTGTCATAAGTGCTGTGTCCTGACCCAAATCCCGCATACCTGTAACCTCCCCTTGCAATGAGTAAGTAGGAAAAAGGAATAAAACAGGCAAGCAGAGGCACTTTTCCAAGTCTTCCATTATTTTTCCGAACTGATCACATCCCCAGTTTTGCTCACTGTCCCTGCTCGTTCAAGATTACATACATGTATACTTACACTTTTGATAGTAAGCAACTAAGCATTTGGCAATGGCTTGTCGGATAGCTGCAATGCAACAACAAATAAAACAGTGGTACTGCTAACATTTTTAGAAACACAAATAGCAAGACAACAAAAAATAATAAAATGATGTTGTTGGAGGATGGATAGAGAAAACAATAGATTAAAAAATGATGTAATAACATTTACAGCAATCCGGCTTATTGGCACAAATTCCTATTTTGCTGTTACACAGTAGATAAGGTACCTAGCAGATGCCTGGTTGAGAGTTGCAAGTGCTTGGAGTGCCACATGATCACAGTTTGTATTCTACAGTCAGCGTTCACTATATCCACAAGTCCAGTTTATGCCTTCGTTAGGCTGTATATGATAGTGTTCATTTACATCGTAGATAGTGTTTTTTAATAAGAATACCCTAGAAACCCAAGAGTCGCACCACTGCCTTCGTCGTAGGCTCGACTTCCGCCGCTCATTCGAGTTCGGATATCCTCCCCGAGAAGAGACGGCTGGAAGCGTGAACGATAGATTATCTCTGTGACGTAAATTCAAAATATAATTTATGAAAAGTTAATGTTTGCGGGGAAATGGCATTAGACATCCCAAAAACACTGATTTTTAGAAAACAGAAATTAGATAATGCTTAAAACGTCTGTGCGAAGTTTCCAGATGATGCGAGCTTGAGATTGTGGTTAAATGATCGAATCATGTGAGTTTGAATTCAACCAGCGAATCATCAACAAAATCTTCGGCTGCTTTAGCTGTCAGTCGACCTCATCGGCCCCCTCGTTTTGCCAGCAATAAACTCAGCAGTACTTTCAATTGATCTTGAGGAATTTTACTTGCTCTTACATTAGCGAAGTATGAGGAGAAAATTGCAATAGCAATGGATTTGAAAACCGTATTTTGACCTTGGCGCCAACTGGAAAATCAGTGAAGTTTGCGAACTCAGGCAGTAGAAAACAACACAATTCTCATTCTCCAGCTTCTCGAATACTTTTCGTTGTCGCAATCTTGGATGTTTCCTATCTTAAAGCACTGTAAACCTCGAACAGGCCGGGTCAAAGAATACCTTCGCAGCCAAAATATATAATTTATGCCAGACGGATTTGTGCAGGCGAGTATCTGATTGGCAGAGATTAACAATGGCTCACCTCACGCATCCAGCCGAGATTTCGGGAGTGAGCGCTGGCTCATTTCCCGAAACAGCGGCTGGTAATCGAGCGTACTACCTTCGTCGGGGGTACAGGTTCTCCGGTTTTTCTCCACGTGCTGGTTTTCAGGGGTTTTTCGTGTCAAGCTCTGGTGCATCACTCTTCAATTTATAATAGAGTTGACGTATAAAATGTTCTTGTACCTATTCCAATGCTAAATAAATGGCACAGTGGCTTAGCTTGCCAACACACCCATATAGTTATCAGCTAGCTTGAGTGTCCAGTTGAGTAGTGGAGGCAAAATAAGTAATTACAAGTCATTCAAACAAGTATGAAAATCTTGGTTAACTTCTAGCCCATCCACAGGTCAATCTTGCTTCTCACAAAAACATCCTTACCATATATCCTGGAGACCTGTCCACCGCCCTTCACGCGAACACGAATGTCAACACCTTCGAAACGTTCCTTTCCAAGTAGGAGGATAGGCTCCTGGACCTGAATGACAAAGTGCAGGGCATCACCAGTAGGTAATCCTAACTTAACACAGCGCCCCTCCCAGGGGATTTGGATAAAAAGGAAACAAGGCTACCGTAAACACCTGCAGATAAGCTGCACCCTAAATTTAGAAATCAAAAGAAATCCACTGTTCATCGAAACCCAATAGGCCACTTGCACTAAGAGGTCACGTGACCAATGCTTCCCTTAAACAGTGAGTTGTAATCTTGCTGTTGCCAAAAATTGACAGAACACATAAAAATTATCTTACACGCGAAATTTGAGAGGAAACGCATTTAAGGGAGATATTTTGTGGTACTTTGATTTTTCAACAAAGTAGCATGATTTGTCTTGGCCGCCATGTTGGAGGGCATACTCTTGCCCTCCAACATGGCGGCCAAAACTACTTTTTGCTTATATCTTGTTAAATGTTTGATAGTTGAGTTCAGATGTGCCATAAACGTTACCACATCATCTTTTCAACATTTTCCTTGAAGTTCAAGTGCAAAATTTGTGTCAGAAAGCGGTAATTCATAATTTTAAAAAATCAAGTTTTGGTCACGTGACCAGCTACGGACTTTCTCATTTTAAGCAAATGGTGCGGGTTTGAAAAACCAAATCACTATTATTTTGTTTAAGAGATGACCCACTAATAGTGTTTCGAAGGCAAAATCATGAAACTTTCATTTTCGTAAAAACGATGTCACATGACCTCTTAGTGCAAGTGGCGTATTGAAACGGAAAATACTTCAACGTCTTACCCAAAATTTTAGCACTTTTATATAATGAACACCCTTTCTACCAACTTTGACATATGATTGATCTTTTTCTGGTATTTCCATTGATTTTTGCATCACAACAAGAATGAGGGCAGAATGTTTGTTGCTTAGTAACCAGGCATTAGATCTGACGCAAAGATGGAAAACTGGACACCGGAAGCAGCCTTTTTCAAATGCTCCCACAGATAAGCTGCACCCCGAATTTCCAGTGACAAATTTTGGGAAAAAGGTGTGGCTTATCTGCAGGTGTTTACGGTAATTTGAACTGGGGAACAAGGGAACATAAACAATTTTAGTGATCAAAAATTTGTGAACAAGGTTGATAGAAATTTGGGAAACAAGGGAACACAAGCAAATATTTCAAGTGGAACAAAGGAACAAGGATGTGTGGTTGCAGTTTATTTTTAATGTCAAGACTCCTGGCTTTCAAAGATTGCTTGGCTACTAAGTACACTCCTTCTGGTTTTGTACTGTTTACTACAGGTAAGCAATAATTAAAAGGGAAGTAATCCCCACACCCTGGAGAATCGCCCAACTTGAAACATGGTTAATACCTTGTATCTAAGGGTTGCTGGCTCCACTAAGTGAAGAGGGAATCCATTTATCTTTAAAAGCCCATTTCCACGCTTGCAAAATGCAACAGCGGTTGCTGTTTTCTGAAAGCAAACACCCAAAATTTATCTCAGACAGAGTCTACTTCATTAATTTTATCAATCATACTTGCATTAATCAAAGAGAGATAGCACAATCAGTTCAATCAAGAGTACCACATAGGTTCACCTCAATTAAACACTGGTTTTGGTTGAGGGAAGAACATTTTAAGTGCCAAAAGAAAAACCTTAGGACCAGGTCAAGAACCAACACAAAGGCAGCCCATATCATGCTATCACCTGAAGGAATTGACCTTGGGCGACACCAGTGCAGGGATAGAGCTCTTGCTATTGTGCAATCCCTGCATCACTTAGACTTAGACGCACCTGAACTAAAGAAAAATATCCAGACTGCACCTAATTACTAACACTCTAGACATAAATGGATGTCTCCTCGAAATATTAAAAACTTTATATGTTATATTTTGATTCTGCGACTATGAATAAAAACCAGTCAATCAAACTATGGACAGGATGAATAAGGTTACTATCTTATTTCATTTGTTTGTCACTACATCAAGAAGTCTCCCATTCTAGAGATGGGGACTGGATGCCTAATACTTTGCTGACATAATTATTTACATTTTGCTCATTAACATGCACATTCGCTGACAGAAGGCATCATGCTTTTCACAAACTGACTTCAAAAGGTAAAAGAACATATTAAACTTAGTTTAAATCCCCAAGGGCCGAGGTAACAAACACCGAACTCAACTAACTCACTGACTAACTACAACTGTAGGCACAAAAACGAAGACGGAAGGATATTCACTCGCAAGAAAACTAGTCTCCTGAGACCCTGAGCTAGCTGAGGGAACGTCCGCCTCAGATATTCCAAGAAGCATGCGAAAACAACTCCTAACCTAATTTCAAAGTTAGAGCTGCCACTAAAATCTAATGCACGTGTAAAGTCGGTCTACAAACTATGACCACTCAATCGCTGTCTTTACGCCTACCTTTCTCCCGAAAACTTGGACTGATTGACTCATCTAAAAGAAACGACAGTTTACACACAAAATTAAAAGCTTATTCACGTCGCTAAACGCTAAAAAACTCTTCATTTTGAAGCCCACTTACGTACCTTTTAGATCGTAAGGAAAGTACGAGGCAAGAGGGAGAACTTAAGTGCGCATGCCCATACTAAACATGCAAGCGAGGCCACATATTGGAAAAACAAGATTACCTGGGAAAAGGAATGTGGTTCGGGTTTGTTCGTTTGTGGACGCGTTATAGAGTACTCAGTAGGTCGATCCTCTTCACAATTTCAATGAAATGTCAGTCAGACAGGTATTAAGAATGAAGTTAACTGAATAGAGTGTAATGTGAAGTGCTAGATTTGTTAAGAATGAAGAGCGAGTTTCAATTGAGTGTCGTAAAACCAAAACCAAAGTAATTACTTTGGCCAATCAAAACGGAAAAAGGACGGAGACAATCCAGTAAACCATTCAAAACTCGAAGTAATTACACGTAGCCGACACAAATCGCGGGGAAAGGTGCACGCGCGAGCCACGATTGGTTTTGGTTTCACTTCTGATTGGTTGAAAAAGTGGCGCGAGAACTATGAACCAATCACTGAGTAAAGTGAAAGTGATTATGTAATTACTTTCGACACTCAATTGAAAACCACTTTAACACCAAACTCTCATGACTACCCAACAAGAAACTAGTAAGGAGAATGAAAGTTTCGATCGTGAGAATGAAAGGGTTAAGCTCGAAATTTATTAATCAAGAGGCTTCCTTATGATAGTTTGGTGACAGATCAGGAGGATGCCAGGCAGGACAAATTTTAAATAACGTAAAACTGATGAAATGACTCGCTTCAGCGTTTTGACGCGCACGTTCGCGGAGAAGTGCTTTGAGCCAGACGTCTTTTGTTCATATCCTGGCCGGACCAACTTCCAGGGACTTTGAAATGGATCTGCACATTGTTGACAGGTGAAATACAACAGGTTCAGACCACATCCCACATCACCAAGGAACATCGTGCCCAAGAGCGGATCTAAGGGAGGTGCACTGGGTGCACGTGCATCCCCCCGGTTACCAAAAAAAAAACGTTTTAGCGAATTAAGCTACTAGAGGATATTAAAAGCACAAAAACTGCATTAAGTTAGATTTTTATTTGCCTCGTCATTTACAGATTTATCATACTACAGCCCTAACCCTCTTAAAAGCATGTATTATACATTGTCTAACATATAAAGATTGGGCTTCCTGTGCATTTCCGTCTGACATGTGCACCCCCCTAGCCAAAATCCTAGATCCGCCCTGGGTGCCCAACTCTTCGAAAGCAGTGCGTGGGCTGGGTCGTTCCATTTTCCCCGAGTTCCCCCTCCCCTACCAATAAGAATGATGTAAATCCGAACTCGAATTATTTGTCGGCACCCTTCGAAAACTTAAAATTCAAAATTCAAAGGGTTGACATTGGATCGGTTCCTTGGAAAATATTGTCTGAAGAGTAGAAATACTGTCGGCTTCTGTGAACAGGAAATCCAGATCTCTAGATACAAACGCGGCCTGTTTTATTCCGTTAAAAAAATATACAACCTAAGAAGAAAATGTTGCCATTGTCAAGGTATCTGCAAAAATGGATACACCTCCATTCTTCTTGAATAAGGAACGACAAACTGAAGTCGAATTAGGGGATATAGTTTCCGCTTCTGTGGTCTCTCTGTCATTACCCTTTGGCCTGATGTGAAATCGTTTGGGGGGGCATAACTTTGAGTGGAAGTAGATGTGAACGAGCAAAGCTTTGCTTATGGGTGTGCGTTTTGAAGTTTTGGAGATTTTTCTGTTCCGTTCTCAGTGGCGAATCTGTAAATTGAAATAAAGTTTTATGGTCAACACGAGTATGCATTTCAGCATCTTTCCTTCCGACGCTATTCTCGACTGAATAGTTCGGCTAGTTTTTACAAGTTGAACTAACTGAAATGATAACGAAAAAGGGTTGCATTTAGAAAACTTTGGAGAACGTTGCTGAGGTAGATCTTGGGGTATGATATTTTGAACTGCACGGCTGCAAAGCGAATTAAGCTTTGAGCTAAGCCTACAGTAGGTAAAAAAATGTGCAATTCATGGCAAACATGGCTCCCATCTGTCTTAAGCTGCAACAGGGCTCCCATACGTGAAAAGATCCAAGGTTGACAGTGAGAAATTGTTGTTTTGAAAGTACTAAAACGATGGGTGATGTAAGATGAATAAATGGAAGCAAAATGTTGGTTGCCGGAGACAAGACTCCGCAGTAGTACGTGACAAGAATTAATCGGCAGGAGAGAGGTATGCAAAGCCCGGTCCAAAGTAACCTCAGATCAGGCGTTCTGTTTTTTCGTGGCGATCCACTGCACTGTCGACCGCAGCAAACCTCTCGCAGTATAACCCAATAAATAGAACGTCTGGTTGTAGGTTAAATGCATGGAGCAAGAAGGAAATAAGTCTACGAGGGAATTTCCTGCCTTTTCCATCAATAAAATTCTTTATTTGGGATCATTCTTATATCCACATTTTCACTTTAAATTACTTTGCCTCTTGTTGTCTTCGTGATCTTTAGCTTAAAGGTTAGTTTAGTAGTTAAGTTGCCATTTCGTTGTGTTCTTCTAAGCAAATGCAGATGAGAAAATCATTGCAGGCTTACTCCTTTCATTGAAAACAGTTGCCATCCACATATGTTGCGAGAAAAAAACTGCAAAAAAAAAAAGCATTACCATGAGGAAAATATTTACAATGACATTGAAGTGACCAAAAGAAATCATCTGAACAATCAACTCTCACAACAACGTTAAGGTTACAACCTTACATAATTAATACACTTTCTACATAATAAACGTCATTTCCTAAAGGGATTAGCCGTTGAAACACTAAGCTCCCAGCGGCTCATTGTACTTTGCGAAACGAAATTTTGCACATCTTACACTTAACGCATTAAGTACAAATTCCATTTTGCTTACTACAGATTTTCCATTTCGCAAAGCAAAGATTCTCCATTTCGCTATGTACATATAGTAGACATTCCCATTTTTCTCAGCATAGATTCTCCATTTCGCAATGCACAGATTTTCCATTTTGTTCCATTTCGTCGCATTCCATTTCCTTTCTTACATCAAGAGCAATAAGCACGTCACCGCGCTGTACGAAACAGACAGCTTCTTCTTTGTTTTTAACTAATACGTTTCCTCACTTTTTCTCCAAGGATAGCGGAAAAAAGGTCCCTATGTTTCAAGCGGGGACATTGTGTTTTCTGTTATGCGGTTTTTGGTCCCGAAAAACGTCTATTTTCGGTTTTAGTATTTATTGCGGTTCGCTAGCGGTTTTTCCCACTTTTAGCATTTGGTTGTTGGCAAAAGAAAAGCGGTTTTTCGGATTTGTGATCGCGATTTCGGTTCCGCAATTACGCGAGTCAGCGGCGTGCACATTCTACAAAGTTTCTCCTACTTCTCGAATTAGCCTCCTGGCCCCAGTTGGTCAAAAGGTGGATAACGTTATCCACCGGAGAAATCACTGTCCATTGGAAATCGCAATCGGTTTCACTTTGAGATATCCGGCGGATAGAGACATCCGGCGGATAGAGATATCCGGCGGATAGCGCTGTCCATCGCTTGAACTACTGGGGCTTGACGCAGAAGTTTGTATGCCCCACGCCTTAAGAAAAGAATTACTTCGAATACGGTTTTAGACGAATGACAGAAGTGATCCTCGTCAATTTGTTCGGTTCATTTGTTTCCGTGAAGAACTCAATGACAGTACACTTCACGAGCGGGTTCTAGATTATTTCTTCAGAACAGTATCATTAATTCATAAATATGTACATACAAAACCACATTCGCTTCTAGATCAAGTTGTTACTTAAAAAATATCAAAACCAACTATGGTAAATTTAACATTCGCTTTGCAGCTGCTTAAGTTTGGAATAAACTTGCTCAATTGGTTAGAGCGTCGCACCGGTATCGCGAGGTCACGGGTTCAAACCCCGTTGAAGTCCTGAAATTTTCAAGCTTCTCTACGCAATTGCTAGAATTTCGTTCATAACTGCAAAGATCATAGCTTTACTTGATTTCATATTTGCAGTTCAGTATATGATTCATGTCATATATCATTTCGTTCATTGATTCATTCCTCATGGTAAAATTAGAACCCACAAATGACCAACTTCCAACGTCAGTGCCTTCATAGCTCAGTTGGTTAGAGCTTCGCACCAGTATCGCGAGGTCACGGGTTCAAACCCCGTTGAAGTCCTTAATTGTTCAGGCTTCTCTATGCAATTGCTAAAATTGCGTCCATGACTCCAAGAATCACAGCTTTACTTGATGTAGTTTTCATCGTGGTCAGATATGGCAATTAGTAACGTGCCTGTCACGAAATTGTTGGCTTTACTTTTTTCTCGCGAAAGGAAATTGGAAAAGCTCACACGGACTCCCAACTCACACACCACTTCCATTCTCCGAATTACTGCGTTCTCTGACTGAATTCGCCGAAGAAAGTTTCCTTCAAGAGACCTTCGTATGCTCTGTTCTAAGAGCTAGCAACCTAACCCTCTTTTGAAATCGATTTTGTCGATCAAGCGCGATAGAGCAGCGATGAACTCGAGAATATTACACCTCTTGCCTTCATTTCCGGTTCCCACCGTACATAAATGTTACTAAAATTGCATTTATTGAATGTGAGTACATACAAAAAAGACTGATTCATGAACTTGAAGTCGCGAAGAAAATATTCGATTCTCATCACACTTAACCTTCCTTAGCACTTTTACCAAGTCCCTTGTGACTTTCAGTTGGCTTCAGGGATCAGTGACATTTGCAACCGACATTCGCATTGTACACAAACAGCAGCATCCCACGTAAACGCCATCAGGCGTCTTGTTTTGTTCAAAGGAGAATACTGAACATCTAATACTTACAGACATCACCCTGATCTAGTGTAAACTCGAACTTCTCGCACTCGTTTTCACACTCATCAACTGGATAAAGACCAACAGAAGATGAGCCAGTCACTTGAGCCAGCCATATATTGTCAAATGTACCACGAGCCTGAGGAAGAAAGTAACATTTGTAAAGTTCTACTTGCCGTTTTTCCTAGCCTTCCCTTTAAATCTCTCTCTCTATACCTGACTGTTTTCCACAAGATTGTCTTTACCAAGATTTCTTTGTCCTTATTGTTTACATTCTTCTCACAATCAACATTTGGGAAATTTCTTCAGTCAATATGGGGCAGTGCAGTGTACCGGTAATATTAAAAAAGAAGAGGATGAAGTACCATCCCAAAAATTGAAAAAGCTGATCATTACTCAATTTTTTTTTTCAATTTTCCCCTCTTTTATCTACACTCCTGTATACATACTGCATCAGCAACTAGTTGGGGAACTTCAGTGGCTTCATCCGATATTTGCTTGGCTGGTTGCATTAAATAAATATTCTTGTCTAATGCCCCTTCACTGTGAATGCAGTATGGACGAGGAAACACACTTCGCAGCTTCCTTAAACCCTTTCCATAGCAAGTCTTCCTGCAAAATATAAAATTAAATGTCTTGATTGCAGGTATCAGTGGAGGACACAGGGAGAAGTTTTGCCTTATCAAAGCGTACATATGACTCATAACAAGTATATAGCTACTTGGCTATTTGCAAACGTGGCAAAAGGGTTTGAAGCTTCAGATTCCTGTGTAGTGGTAAAATTATATTTATTAATATACTAATCATTAAATCATTTTATTATATGACTAGCTCCGTGAGCGGGCAAGATGAACCAAATCCTGTGCTGTGATTGGTTACTTGAGTGGGTAAGATGGAGCTACTTGTATCATGCCCGCTCAGGATTTCTCACTTGGTTCCGCAAGATCAAAGATCAGTCTTTGGTGTTTTAGTCCACATAATAAATCCTTTATTGACCAAGCTTGTTTGGTCCAGATGGCTGGATATTGGCCTCGTTCTTTTTTTGCGTGTAAAAAATAACTTGGCCAAATTTATCCAGCCAATTCTTGACCTAAAGCTTGGTCAATAACCCATATATCTTAATCGTCATTTTTCTAACAACAACACCCTCTTTTTCAAAGGGGAGCCCCCTGGCCCCCAAATGAACCACCTCTCCTCGGAGGGAATTGTCAACTCCGAACCTCTGGTTAATGATCAAGTCTATTGCTTTAATTATTTGGTAGCATCATAGAATCATTACTTACCATGCTATGATATTTCCTTCTGGTTTGTAGTGATCCCAGCCCTCCAAAAATTCTGTTACATTTTTCACAGACTCATTTAAAGCTCCATTGATGTAAAATTCACAAGCGTCTTGCTCCAATTCTGCCTGGTTAGCTCTGAAAAATTCCATGAACTTTTCAAAACTGTGCTCTGCGTTTGCATACTCCGGCATGTCTCTGATTATGACAGGCAGACCATTGTCATAAAAACGTTTCTTGAAGGTAGACTTAGTGAGATTTGCACTGGAGCGGGTGACAATTTTCTTCACTGTTTGGCACAAGGAGCAATCAGGCTTTTCTAAAAGAAAATACAGAACAGTAAACTAGATGAAAATTAACAATACATTGGAAACTCTTTTAGCATAATGTAATCACTGCTTCATGCACAAGGCTATTTTTGCCATAATTGGCTCAAGATCATACTATAAGGGGGTTACATTTATATTTGGGGTTTACTATTAGAAACAACAAAATATCACATCACACAAAACCTAAACAATGCTCAGTATATTTTTTCCTGAAGTGCTTGGTCCTCATTCTAATTTTCTTTAAGTCGATAGATATCAAGGGAAGACAGAAATAGTATATTATTGGGCCATTTACTTCCTGCACAATCCCATAATGCAATACGTTTTGGGGAGTTCTTTACATAAAAACAATACTAGTCAACTACTCTTGGGACTCTATCCTCCTTCAGTGAACTGGATATTCATTGTTTTAATGCAAATAACCCCCCAAGATTAACTGTACATGTCTTATGGCATTTGCGCAAGTAGTGAATAGGCAAGTTTTAATCTAATCATATGGTAGCTCAATAAAGAGTTGGGTGTAAAGAGAGTTCCTTATGCTTTGAATAAGACACTTGCACTACAGCCTTGACTTTAGGGGGCAAACTTTGCGTTTGCGACAAGCTCTGGATATGTCAGCCCATAAATGTGATCATGGTAAAAATCACACCGTTAAGGGGAATCATTGCTGATGAGGAACCACAAAACAAAATTGACACCACATCCAGAAAACCAATATTGAATTTTTGCCAAAAACCAAATGTGATCAAAAAAGAAATGAAAAAAAACAGAAACAGACCATAAAACTGCAAAACCATAAAAGGGGATGTAAAACATGTCGAAACTCGTAACCTAAAATCCTAAGTCCCCCTGGGTCCTTTAGATGTGGAATATGTAAGCAGTCAGCTGTTCTGCCTCTGATAATTTAGTGGCAGATGATAGTGGCACTCATAACAAAGTGGTCAAATGAAAGTGACTACTCACCAAACTGCCTGATAAGCCTTTATCTTCAGTTTTAACAGAAACCTTATAATATGACCCCAAAATCAATTCATACAAATTAAGGTGACATCCTTTCCTGACATTAACTGTTGATACTACCATTTACCTGGTACAAACAGTGGATTGTCTATCATACATTCCCATTCACTTAACTTTGACATGTCAAAGTGGCGATGTAAAGGAAGAGACATGAAACGAACCATCCTCTGCACTGGGTACTGTAAATCTGCAGTTAAATGCCCAATGTACAATCCAATCTTTGGGCTTGCTGCACTCAATGCTGCCACAATGGTGTAAAGCACAATAGGCAACAAGACTATCCATGCTGTTACTTTTAAACAATAAGTGAAGCGGCTACATGGCTTCTGTTTAGATTTACTTTCATCCTTTGAATTAACATCAAAAGGAAGTCTCTCTACAAAAGAACAGTTCACAAGGATTTAATGGTCTTAATTGTTAAAAAATTGATTATTTATTCCTTTGTTTAAACACTACTGTACATATATAGAGATTTATACCTAAGATACACAAGACAAATTTACAAAGAGCTAATTACTGAATAACAAACATGTATAAACAATAGCGGACAGATTTAAAGGAGAATAAGCCACGTGCTGTAATAATCAGGTAGCGATTTATTTGCAGGCTCTCTAAGAATTTCAATGTTAAGGGTGACCCTCAACTGAATTAATTTGTGTTGGTGAACCTCAAATACCAGCCAATATAGCAAAAAAAGTGACTAGTTCTGGATCTTAAGTTCATTTTCCTCTGGCATGCTGAAGACAAGAGGCTTTCAAAAAGGTTTTTAACATGCAGGCCTTCATTACTTGACCTGTTTGAACTTTTCATGAAAGGCATTTTGGGCTGAGAACATTAGATAATTATCCCCTGTCACACCCCTCTCGCAACACACACAGGAAACAAGTCAGAGAATCTGTTTGGGCATCTTTAATGAAAACGAGAGGCCAAGGGGCTCGAGTAGACCCCAAGGGTGGGAGGGAGGGTGAACATCGACTCAAAAGAACAGCGAGCGAAACAAATGATCGTATTACATTGACATGTCAGTCAATGGCAAGCTGGCCAACACGTGAAGGCCTGGGGCTAATTAAGTTATTCCCTAGGAATATTAACCATCTGAAAATGAACTTATGACACTGCATTTAATAGCCGTTTCATCGGTTTGGCTCACAGGAAGAGTAATTTGAAAGGCCAAAATCCAATTAGTTGATACCCGGTGGGGATGTTTTGGGCGTCAGTTGCAAAGCAACAAGAACAGTTTGCCTCTTAGACCCCCCGCCCCCCACTGCCCCAACTCGTTAATTTTCGGAAGAACTTAACTTTAGCTCTATTTTCGTCCTTTTTGGATAAAAATGGAAATACAAAGTGCAGCTTTACGTCACTGAAAAAATGGCTAGCAATATGCAAGCATAATTTACGCCTCAGACAACAAAGCACGTTAATTTCTACGATCCCGTTCCTCCCGAAAACTAATAACAGAGTGAAAGAGATTAAAAGAGAAAACGAAACCCTTCGGCTAGGTGAAAGAAAACAGATAATATCTGATCGAAAAGATTTTGTTTGAGCTTTGGCCAAGAAGCAGCTGGCTCGGCTTTCTAAGCTAAGCCTACCTCCCAATGCGCGAAGAATGGCTTCGTCCACTTCCTCCTTCGTCAAACCCCAGCTTTCACCCTTTTTTCGCAGTTCTGATACTTCTTTGCGCAGGAAAATACCAGTTACATTCTCCATGGTGAAAATCTTGCGCTTCAATGGCAAATTGAAACAACTCAAAGCCTTCCAATATATAATGAAAGAAAAGCAGGAAATATCGTGTAAATATGGTCTTTGGAATATTGTTCTGTGTGGGGTGGGGAGAATCGAAAGATTTGACATATGCAAGTTTTTTATCTTTCAAATAGAACGAGCCAAAAAATAGGTATATACAGCAAGGATAGTGTCTCTTGTTGGGTATATCTTTTAGAATTACCCAAATCAAAATAAAACACTTACGTACAACAAGTCTACCGGTACACCCTCAATCTCACCCGCAAGAACCTTTTGTGGGGATACATAAATGCGTGAAAGTGAGACGGAGCGTGGTTTCCAAGCTCAAAGGAAAAAAAACGAAGTTTCCTCTTGTCCATATCTTCGTTTATACAAAGCATTTTTCTTTCTGGCTCTTTTTGGCACAATGTCAGGTGTTGAAGAACTGTACAAGCAGTTTGGAATCTTGGCAGATGCAAAGGAAAAAGCGGGAGAGGTGAGAAGGTTAAGTCTAAATTGCAATTTGGCGTCGCTTCACGTGGACTTAAATTGAATTTCTTGATTTAAGCTTAATTTAATTTTAACTCCAGGTTTGGTTCCAAATTATCTTTTTTCACAGCACGAGGATGCTTTTTCATTCATTTTGGCCGCGGTGAAGGGTTCACAACCAGAAAAGAGACTTGCCTCCCAGTTTATTACAAGATTTTTCAAGTTCTTTCCAAAACTACAGGAAAATGCTATTGATGCTATGTTAGATTTATGTGAAGATGAGGATAACATGGTAAGCTTTAAAATCAAGGACATGTTGCCCTCTCCTCCGCATCCGGTTTTCCCCTCTCCTCCACATCATTTGATATAAGTTGATTTGATCTGTGTACTGTCCTCAACACCCTTCTAGCAGAGCCTTTCCTTTGCTTGCTCGATTTTGGCGTTCTAGAGAAAGACTCTGCATGAATCGACTAACATCTTTATTGAGTATTTGCTTCATGCTGCCAGGATACAGTCTTGAACCCAAGCCTAATATGCCAGATCTCGCCGCCATCTTGGTTAATTTCACGGTACAGCGGGCTCAATTATAACCATTGGTTTTATCACTAAATGGATGCTCGCACTGAAAAGACAAGAGGAAGCAAGATTGACTAGTCCAGAAGTTCGGGCTGCGGTGGCTTCAAAGAGCTGACGTGATTCAGGTAGAGCCTCCTTTTCTCTTCAGTAAAGAAAAGACAAAAGGAGGCTCTGCTCTCAGGTTGTGTCCCCAAGTAGTGCCCAAGCTTATGCAGTTGACTTTACTGTTCCTGCAAAAAAATAATTTTAACGCCAACAAAGTAATGTTTGCAATCAAATTTGTTTGACACTTCTCCAAAAAAATGTGTTTTTATTGAGAAAAAAATGAATTTAGAATTGTTTATTTTCTCTTTCAAATTTCCTGCACACCATCATCTTCAATGATAATTGTGACGTATTAGGGTGGCTCTGTTGTTTTGACACAAAGAGCTTTTGTTTTGTAACAAGAGGGCAACCATAATGTGTCACAATTATTCAAGATGGCAATGCCTGGGAAATTCGAAAACTTAAACAAGCAATTCAGAAATTTATTTATTTGTTTTGGATACGGACACTTTCAGTGAAAAAAGTTCAAACAATTTTGATTGTAAACATTGATGTTCTGTGATTTAGATTTATTTTTTGGTTTTAGTGGAGGTTCCCTTTAAATAAAGAGAGGATATTACATGGCCATGCAGAGATAGTAATTTCTCTTCAAGTGTTGAAAAATAATTCATGAGCAAGCAAATCAAATAAGTGAAATATTTTTCAACACATGAAGAGAAATTTTGTATCTCCAAGATAGATTGCTCACAGTTCATTCTGAGTTAGTCAAACTGCCTGCTTTGGTCACACAAGTGAGCCAGGGGAAGAATCGGGATTGAGCAAAGATATAGAGACTGCACAATCTTCTGTAACTGACGCGTTCAGAATCAGCTAATCTAATTAGTGAAAGTGATGACAGGTGGTGTCGCCTCTTTTATTGCTAATGTATATAAACACTGAACGGCGTGGGAATATCTATGTGCATGTCAAATTCAATCAACTATTCGGAAAGGAAACCACAGAAAATCTACTGTATTTAATGTAATTTAATGTTGGAGTGTTTTGGCAAGTTTCGACGGTGTGAAGTTCGGGACAAATTCTTGTTTAGAACAGACAACTCATCATCTGTCATTAAATCAGTGAAGTCAGAATACAGAGCTAGTTCTGCAGAAAAGATAACTCAATACTTGTTTGAAGCCATGTCCTTCAACAAATTTCCCTTCTTCTTGAAGGCAACTACCCATAGATAATTGTTTGACCGTATCTGGTCTTCAGTGATGATGCGACAAGGAACTATTATTGATTCCTTTAAGATTACAAAGCTCTCATAAAAAATTGTCTGGCAGAAACCAGTTGGTAGCACAGCCATAACATACTTGCCCGATAGGAGAGTTTCGACAGCAAGTTTCTGTTCTTGTTTGGGTTCAATGTGTCAGCCATTTGATCGAAACCGCAAAAGCAATATCATGCTTCTTTTTTCCCAGGGAAAATCGAAGACAGATTGGCGTCATAATCCGACAACAAGTAATTAACTCATCACAGAAATCTGTGCGGTCCATTGTCAACGGACCAATCTGAATTTCCCCTTGCTGGTGCGATGGGAGATTCTGAACGCATCGGTTACAGAAGATCGTGCAGCCCCTATATCTTTGCCCAATCACCATTCTCCCCTCGGCTCACTTGTGTGACCAAAGCAGTTCGAGAAACTAAGAAGGTACTGCGAGCAGTCTATCTCCAAGCAGTCATGTAATGTTCTGTTTGTTTTATAAACACCAATGAAATACCAAATGCCACTTCAATCATGGCATCTGAGAGGCGATGCGGATCCGCATAATTCCCTAAAATCTGCATCCTCCGCATAATTACGATATTTTCCGCATAAAACTGAAGAAATGCCTGATATTAGTGATAAAGCAGCTGCCTACCATCCTCACAAACACGAAAGACAAAGAGATTGAGTACTTTAAAACGCTTATTTTCCTGAACATTGAAGAAAACACGCCATTTCGTTCGCAAGATGAAAGTTCGTAAGCAGTTTCCACACATTTTTCAGCAATTAGTCTGGACTCTAGTTAAACCGTTTTCATAACATAACCTAGGCTCAAAAGTTTTAAAAAAGATGCAACGAGGTATAAATATTTAGCCGCAAGTTATAGTAGCATTAAACTGCATCATTTGTAAAAGTAGGGACAATCATTGCGATGAAGGTGTACAAAACAAAATAAGAGCCCACAATACGTATGTGTAAAAAACCGCTGAAAATGGTGAATGATCGAGGGAATGAATCGTGGTCCAACCACATCACAATTTTGCTCCATATCTCCAAATTGAAACAAAATTCATGACGAGAAACAAAATGTATTTTTAAAATTGCTTCATTTACTTTAGCAAAAGTTTCAGCAAAATGCTTATTACTAACCCTTTTAGTTTAACAGTGAAAGCTGGTGGTAAATTGGCGACTCATCCAGATATCTTAACCGCAAAGGGAAAAATTCACTCGTAAATGCAACTGTATTGGTCACAATTTCGAGTCCTGATTTACCATAAGCATGTAAATACATTGGACGGGTCTAAATATTAGTTTATAAATTGTTTAAATTTCCACATAATCAACGCATGTTTACGCATAATATGGCCAAAAATGTCCGCATAATCTTTAATTTGTTCCGCATCCTATCAGAAACCCTGTTTAATATTTTTTCCTAGCCCTAGCTTAGAACAATGGCATGATTTATTATGTACATGTAACCATAGCAATGGTGATCTTTTCACACTTGAAGATACTGTATCATGTTTATGGGCAAAATCTCACCTGGTATTTCATTGGTGTTAACATAATAAAGTTCATTAGGATCATCTGATGAGCTTGTGTTATTTGTATCTTTAGATCCGACGTCAAGCGATAAAAGGACTTCCAGATCTATGCAAGGACACTCCTGAACATCTGCCTAGAATTGCCGATGTATTGACTCAACTCTTACAGTCGGGTAATCATTTCATTGAGCATCATTGTTGGAATGGCAATGTCAAAGACAATGTTGATAATAACTTTGACAGAAGTATAAATATCCCCCCTTGGTAAAAGACAGTGCGTTGTTTCGTATTGTCAAAAACATGATACTCTTTGGTATAACTTGATACCGCATACAGTTTGGTGTAACACAAAATTTGCAATCAATCTTGAGTGAGTGTGAACCTTTAAGCCTTGAGGGCAACAATGATAGAAAATTTAATGTCAAAACTGCCTGAGTGGTTGAATGCTTTCATGTCCAATCCAGCCAGAAGCTAAAGATGGCTATTATTGTCATGTGATTTGATAGTGTTAGCATGTGAATGAATGTAAATTAGTTTGATTAAAAGTGGTCACCTTTTTTTAACCCTTGCTGTTAGGGCTTTACACTCGATTTCCCTTGCCTTGAGTAGTGCTTTCAAGATATCTCGTTTAATGTATATACTTTTTTTCTTTTTTTTCCAGAGGATCCCACTGAGTTGAGCATTGTCAGGAATGCACTCACATCTTTGTTTAAGATGGAACCAAAAGGTACCTTAAAATTGACCAAAAGCAAGAATCAAGTCCTTGTTTCTAATGATGCTTGAGTATGCCTTTTTGTGGCTGCTTTCTTCTTCCCTTTCCACTTCTTGCAGTCATCATTATCATTCTTGTTCAAATGCAACCTCTCAAGTGATTCTTTGATAGTAGCTCTACAGTAACCAGGTTTTGCAAAGGCTTGACATAGGTTTTCTCCTACCCTCGGAATCTTTTATGAAATTTATTTTGCAAATTGAAATACACAGAAAAACAAATTATTTTGTAAATCAGAGTTCCTGGAAGAAAAAAAACTTCCAAACTTCCCAAAGGAAAGTAAGAAATCAACAGTAAAACTTGACCCATGTGTTAGATGAATGCAGAGACTGGGAATAAAACCCTGGACACATAAGTGCAAGTACATGTATAGTGATTTCTCCACTAATCCGACCTTGCTCCCTCTCCACCACCTATTTTCCAAACTTCCAGGAACAATCGGTGGTCTGTTTTCTCAAATTCTCAATGGAGAAGAAGTGTCTAGAGAAAGCGCAATCAAGTTCTTGAGCAGTGTTGTCGAAGAATATGGGAAAACGGTGTTGCACCCCTCTCAGGAAACAGAGGAGTACCTTGTTGAGGAGATAAAGAAGGTATCCACCTGTATTAATTATTGTACAGAACCTGCACAGAACAAGTACAAGTATTCCACAATATTTTTACAGTTTGTAAGAATACTCAGCAATACTTCATACCAAAACACCTAATACTTGGCATAATATATGTATTCTAAAGCATACAAAGGCAGTTGATGTAAGCAGCAATGTTGAATTATGTTCATCTTAACAACATGCGTGACAGTTCTTGATATACACACCAATAGCTGAGGAGGTCTTTAGTAAGCAGCTTTTTTATTAGTGTACATGTAGTAGGATGAGCATTTGCATCATGTTCATCTTACCTGTTTCATGCGAAACGTTTCTCCTCTGTGATGTCTTGTTCAAGACAAAACTGTTTATGGTACATGAATAGTTTTTGTGGTAGTGCACTTTATAAGTGCAGTACACTTTGTGTAGTGTAAGTGTAGTTGTGTTTGTGTAGTATAAGTGTAGTGCACTTTATAAGTGCACTACACACTATGCCACCGAGTTTGCATGAGTGAGTGAATGAGTGATTGTAAGTCTGTGGTGGCAAATAGGCCCGTAGCACGTGCATAACTCATGAACATAAACGGGTCTGCTTGAAGCGAGCTTGAGTTTCAACAAAATGAGCTCCAAAATCGGCATGAATTTGTGACGCTGATGAATAATAAAGCAGCTCCTATTTCCAAAACGATGGAATTACCTGGTGATAAATAGCCTTGTCTAGGAGAGTGAATTTTTTACTTTGCAGAAACAATGGTCAACCTCAAGAGTTGGGCTATTGTGATCTTTGTGTTGAATTCGCACATTTCCTGTCAATCTTTAAAGCACTTGAAAGAAAAAAACCAAACTAACAAAAACAAAAACCCAGTGTCTTGCCATCATTTTGACACAGAACATGTGTGGTAACTTGATCGCGGCGCCCGCTGAATTTGATGTGACTTTCAATTTTGAAATTTACTTCTGCAGCCAAAAATACAATAGAAAAATTGAAAGTAGCAAAAAATCTCCCAAAATGTTTTTAGCTGATGTTGTTGTTGTTAAGTTGATTTCATGTCGCAAATTAAAAAATTTTTGTTAATGATGACAAAATATTTTATTCTCGATCGACACTTTTATTTACTTTTGCATATATCTTCATTTTGCATAAAGCAGGCTAACAAAATCTGTACCTTGTATTAGTTCGCATTTTTGAGCGTTAAAGTAGAATTTTTGGTCCTATGTTTCTGACAGCAAGTCATATATTTTGAGGTCACCCATCCAAATACTAACCCCACTCAACAGGGCTTAACTTCAGTGAACGTTTGTCTTGGAAAGCTGTCAGACGCTCAGAGTGCACACTCAAACTTGTGGTGGAAAAGAACTTGTAAGGGAACTTGAAAACGATCAACATGTCAGCCTGGAAGCCATTGTTTATCAATTCTCTTTTATTTTCTTCAATCTTTCTGGGATTTAGTATTTTACTCGTAACCACATGTCTTCTCAGGGGGCTATTTACCTAAGACATCTACCATAGCACTATAATGATATATGGTACGGAAACAATGTCCTGTACTATAAGGGCAAAGAAAACTTGAATCTCCTGGAAGACAAAACGCAGCTCAGGTGACAATTATACAGCGCTGTGTTACTGCGCCACCACATGTATGCAGTGCGTGCCTATTTTTTTGTTAAGGCTATGGTTGGTGATGATAATCTCTCGGCTAATAAAATGAAAGGCTCTTGGTTCACCTGAGACATGGCCTGTTCATGGTGTTTAAAGTGTGTTGATATGATCTGAAATCATAGCCTTGCCATTATAATAATTGTAACCTCCGTTGACAAGCATTTCATGGGCAACGAACCTTTAAAATGAACCTTCAGACATCATCTGTTGAATGACAGGGTGTAGCTGGGTTGGGTAATTTCATGGTACATGTAGGTGCTACAGCTGTAATTTGCATATACATGCACATTGTAGCCTCAGTCTAATTCAACTGTTTGCTTGATCAAGACTTGGGAGACCAGAACCACTGGACAAGTAGGATGCAAAAAGCACATAGTTCAAGACATTTTTAATTAACCCATTCACCCCTAAACCTGCCATTCTTAGTATTTTACTCTGTTTAATGCCAGACAATTTTACTTTTCAATGGGGAACCCTCCGGAGTCAATGGTTTAATTACTCACTGAAAAACTGTCGCATTAACTGTCTGAAAAGAGATCTTTTCACTACCCAAAATTCAGTGAAACCTTGATTAGAAAATTTCTTTGGGTTTAGTACATGCAAAATCACCAGCCCTGTTCTCTGTTCCTGTTATTGTCTGATTGAACATGCAAAAAATGAGAAAAGGAGGTCACATAGGAGGATTTTGGTTATTCTGTCATAGGCTATGACAGATGTTACTGGTGAGGAGTTCCGCACATTTATGAACATCTTGTCCTCACTGAAAGTGATGGCCAGTGCTCATCAAGAACTTGCAGACATTGTGACAGAACAAGCTGAACTTGCGCAAGCCTTCCAGGTATGATAACATGTTTAGTATTTTTGTTTGATTAGTAACACATGCACTCTTTTTTAAGTTGCTGGGATACACATAAAAGAGAGAAACCTTCAATACCACTGGCCAGGAATTTTTTAGAAGGTACATAGGTAATGTACAATGTACAGGAAAAAGTCATTGCATTATATTTACAAATTAGTTGCCATTTTCTTACCTTGACCTCCACAGCCTACTGATGCTGATATGGTTGACAGATTCCTTTCATGTGCAAGACAAGTCCTTCCATATTTTGTGGTTAGTTTTTTTTAGTGAATGTTCAGTGTCTAATCAGTGGTAACCATCGGTAAATTTGATTCAATTTGTTTTGTTCTGATTTCAGTTAAGTTGTAGTCTCCCCAATTTGTGGAGTTACTTGTGCTTGGCTAAATGAAGTTATTATTATTATTATTATTATTATTATTATTATTATTGTACACCTTTTGACAAGGACATTTTAAACCTGCAAAGGGACTATTTTCATCAGCAGATTTTGGCAAATTAAGTAGCATTTTTGTGCTTTCTGTTTTCATCTTGCTGTTCCATCAGACGCACAGAGTACCATTGGTAAGAAAATATTGTAACTTATCTGTGCAAGAAAATTTGGTTTTGGTCACCGTACGACTGTACGTCCATGTATGCCAATGTGAAACTCTGTGGTGCAATGCACATTTTTTTTTTTTTGCGGGAACATTTTTAATATTGGACATCCATGTTATGGTTAAGGTCTCGGTAAAGGTAAATTTGGGCGTCTCGCTCAAATTTTTTGTTTTTGCAAATCTTGAATTGGTGGGCTGTGAAGCAAATTTTCCTGAAAAAAATTTTTAAAAATTACCGGTAATTTTAAAACCACTAAAATCGCTTTTCTTTGTTTCCCACCATAATCTGCATGTGAAAAACGATTTATGTATTGTGTCAATCACACATGACAGGATTGGGTGTCAATTGACAGCCTTCGGGCTCAATCTGCTACATTAGCATGTGCCCGAACGCTGAGTAGCTCAGCATAATTGGCTTTCAAGTGGGGGGTGGAGTTATTCAGCAGACTGTGAACTGAACGTGAAATCTTTAAGCTTGATTTTCTAGGGGTTTATTTTGACACCAAAATTACAACTTCTTGGATCTCCTGTCCCGACAAGTTTTAAGATATCACCTCCAAATTTTCAGTTCTAATAGTTGATTGTACTACCCCAAATACCAAGTGAGAAATTTTTCGTTTGTCTTCGGAGACTGATTTTATGGAACTTTTTCTGTCCAAATTAAGTACAAGATGAGAGTTTCGACTTTGGTGCATGATATTTCCTTTAATTCTTAACATATCAAAAAGTCCTCACAGGGTATTGGAGCGCATTCATCTGTGACTAAGGTGCAACAAAGTGTGGTTATTTTCACAATAAAGTGAAGGGGCAGGAGCTTCTGCAGCAGACTCAGTCATTTTGAGTTTGAGGCCTCAATACTAAGGGTGCATTCGATTGACAGTATTCCGGAATAGAGAGAGATTCACATTAAAATTGTCAAACATCTGCTAAAATGCTATTTTAAACACATTTTTATTATCCTAACTGCTTAAAAATGCACCAAACATACCGTTTTCATCATCACTCCACGTATTCCGGAATAGGCCAGTTTCGTATTCTAACGGTTGGACTGGGTCTGGCATGAAATGGAGGCTAATGCAGGCAAATAAATTTGCATTTGAAAAGATTTGTCCATTTCCTGCTAGATCCAGTCCAGCCGTGAGAATTTGAAAATGGTCTGTAGGGTCAATCAAACGCGCCCAAAAACTAACACTTTATTCAAATAATTCAATCCATTAGTAAGCTTTAATATGATATATAGTTTGACCTTATATAATTATACAAAAAATAGCGGCACAACAATTCATTTCTCCACGGACACCTCATTTTCCTTTACCAAGACCTTTATTGACACCTGTGAAAACAAGATATCCACTGACCAGTATCACGTGACCATATTGCAAGCTCAAGTTTAAAGCTTATTGAAGTCAGCTTTTTTTTAAAGTTGACTGCTACCGGGTAACCAGTACTCCAAAATGTTGAACAAAACGTATTTTTAACATTTCTCGGTTCCCATTGGCTGTTGTTATGAGCGGTTTTGCATGATGACATGTGGTGGATCAAAAGGCACGAAAAGTTTGTGAAACTTTGGAAGCAAAAAAGACATAGTTCGTTTCTACGCAAGTGTATCTTCTTTAAGCAAATTGATAGAGTATGAAAATTCAATGGATTGTCTTGAAATTTGGCCCGAGGACTCCCAAGATACCAATCTAAAATACCATGTGAAGGATTTTTTTTATATATTGGACTCCTGCAATGGCCTTTGACATAACCCTTATCCGTAATTTTTTATATGCATATTAATTTTGACACAAAATTTTCTAAGCAACCAATCGGAATATCAAAAAAGCCTCACATGGTTTTGATGATAGATGCCTTGTGAATGACATCATCCAGAGGGCTTCCCTTTACATTAAAATTTGATACCCGTTAAATTCAATCAGAGCGACATCGGTCGCTCGAGGTTCTTGGGCTTCACTCTTTACTCGACTGGTTAAAGTGAGAAGAAAATATATTACTTGGAAAGTGCATTTCATAACCTTTCAGTAGATGTACAGTTTAATTACAGTTTTATTTACTTTTAATTATGACTGCTAACATCATGTTCACTGCTGACAGCATACTAACAAATTTGCGTAACATCTCCCAAGTGGCACAATGAATGAAAAACTGCCCATCAAACTGTTGCCTTGGTGACGAGTAGTTATGGAAATAATTCTTGAAAGGGTGTCTTGTGAGACAAGCCATTCTATGAAAAAGTTGAAAATTATGAAGTAACATGCAGTTTTAACTGAGTTAACAGTAGTAGCAACTGCAGTCAATTGTTGTTAATGTTTTTGATATATTGGCACATTGGTTGGATTCCTTGTACGTTGGGTTGTGTAGAGCTTATTCATCAGTGTGGCGGGAAGAAGGAGCATTTTGTTTGGAACATTTAGCGGTTTTTTCCCCTACCTTCCCCCCTCTACTTCTTTCCACTGTTCATCAGTGTGATAGGTGCCTGTCTTTGTGGGGGCGTGGGTGCTCATGGCTGGTTTGTCAGGTTTTGCCAGCCATCGGTGCAGTCTTCATCTTGGAGCTGGCTACCAATAGTGGAAGTTCCAGGATGGCTCAGGCACTTAACCTCCACTTAGCAACGCCTTTGTTAATTATTATTAAAATGTCAATTTGATTCTCCTGTCTAATCATTGCCTATGTTGTCTGGTTTTATAACAGAAAGGAGCATCAGCTCAAGCATTCTTTTCGTATATGGTTACAAGCATTCTTCCAAAGCTGAACGAGTTAGCTACTACAGATGGTGATGATATGAAGCTAGAGATGTTAAAATTGTGTGCAGAAATGTCACCACATGGTTTAACAGATGAGAATGTGAAGGCCTCCATTGAGCCCATCTATAATTTGTTGCTGGTGAGATGTTAGAGTGGAAATGGTTATTTTCATAACTTTTAACTTTCATGTACCGGTAGCACTTTGCCAATAAAATTCTATTGGAATATACTTCAACACGCCTTGTAGTCTAATATATCTTTAGACATTAGAGACAAAAAGCCTAACAACTTACAAGGTACATTTTCAAACCCTGTGGCTTTGGTTATAATCTTTGCTTGCTTTCTTTATCAGGAGGGTAATAAATACATGAAGAAATAATTATAGGCAGTTAGAGTCAGTCCTATCAAAGGGGGAATTCTGCAAAGGGAGCACAGGGCTCGAAAATTTTAAAAAAAATCCGGTTGCAAGTTTGCAAATTTTAGTCAGGAGTGTATTATTATGTCATCATGATTCATCATGCTGTATTTTGTTTCCAGTGGTTTAACAAAACCAAAATTAATATGTATCTGCGTAACATACATTGTATGTGAAAAGAAACTGCTGCAAATGGCGACTGTTCAGTGTAATGACATGTTGCACATACATTGACCCTCCAGCTAAATTGCAATTTTGCCCCATATCTCCAGATTCAAGACGAGAAACAAAAATTCAACACAAGGACCAATCATAATGTTTTTCATTTTAGCAATAGCAGCGGAAAGGGGCAAATGCTAGACCTCTCATTTCGTAATATCGATGGTAAAAACTGGTTGCAGATTTGCGACTCCTCAAGAAATTTTAGTTGCAAAAGGAAAAAATTATGTTGTAAATGTGACTGTATTGGTTGTAATTTCAAGCCCTGGAGCATGGGAAATTTGTGACTGTAATTCTCAGTTAGGTCATGTCCTGCATTTGTCAGCCACTAATGCAGGGTTGCTGCACCAAACAGTTACTTGAAGCTTGAAGTTGACAAGTTCAGGCAAATTTGCATGCTTGATGGATACGGTGTAACTTGTTCGTAATTGTCAGCGGTGATGGAATCACCCTTTAATGTGGTTTTAATGACTGTGCTCTTCTCAAGCAGGTTAAGAAATCGAAAGTGGTTCAGCTTTGTCTGTATTCTTATCGACAACAATATTGGTATCACAGTGGTCAAAATGTGGTAGACTCACGAGGCTCAGTCGAGTGAGGCTACAACAAATTTTGACCACTGTGATGACGAATGTTATTGTCGATAAGAGTACAGACAACGCTGAACCACTTTCGATTTGTTTTTTTAC
Organism: Montipora capricornis; assembly: GCF_036669925.1. Lineage (NCBI taxonomy): Eukaryota > Metazoa > Cnidaria > Anthozoa > Scleractinia > Acroporidae > Montipora > Montipora capricornis. The sequence continues at coordinate 24,685,636 of NC_090890.1, read as the reverse complement.
CACAATATTCAACGCCAAAGAAAGTTATTTCAGAGCGTGACCAAAATCCTGACACCAAGAAAGAGCAAGCATCGTCTATAACTTTCTCGCAATATGATTGGTTTATTTCCCAAAATGCGCGTTCCTGATTGGCTATTACCTTGCATGACAAATTGACGCGAGCATTACGTGTACAGCGTTGTCTAGACTCCTATCGGCAACGGCAAATTAGCCAATCAGATTGCGAGATTACAAGCAATTGTGGTAAAAAATTAGTTTGGTGCTGTTACAGAGCCTCTGATGATGCTCTAGCAAGTGAGCCAATTGACAGTCCAGCAGTCAATAAAAGATAAACATATGAATTCATCATTGAATGTGCTGTAAATATCATTGTTGATTTAATTTGTCTTTTCCTGTTCAGGAATACATGCCTTTGCCCCCAGGGGAAGAAGAGGAAACAATTACAGAGGAAAATGCCCAACCAAAGCTTCAATTTTCTTATGTTGAATGTCTCATTTTTACTTTTCATCAGCTCGCTAAAAAGGTAACTGTAGTGCGAAAGGCAAATGTGTGCATTTACATGTACATGTATGTGATGTTTACTAATAGCTCATTGTATGAAGTGAATGTGACAGGAATAAGCAGGTTGGGATACTGATGTGCCTCAGCAGAGAAATGTTATGGCATTTAAAGAGCTTGTGGTTTAGATTTTTCAAAGGTTGTTTACAGAGTTACTTCCTCGCTTTGAAAGAACCTGGCATCAAAACCTTCTTGTTATATTAAAGTGTATGTGCTATGTTTTTCAATTAAAACAAAATAAAAATTTGGTATGTTTTTCAGAATCCAGAATTTTTAACCGATGCAAGTGCAGCAGAGCGTCTAAAGGATTTCCGACTAAGGTAAAAAGTTACTGCCGCAGTTGACAGTTATGGAATAAAGTGCTGTGCGAAGTTACTGCGCTACCACACGTACGCAATGCGTCCCTATTTTTGATCTTAGTTATTGCATTAAGAAAAATTGGAGATGACCTTGATTTGAGATTGCAAGGTTTCATGTTAAAATAGTAGAGACTAAAATAGTGCTTTTTACACAATTTGTTACATTCTTTGCATCTAAAACGACACTCTGCTTCATCATGTTTTATTACAGCATGGCACCAACCATCTTGGGAAGCACCCCCCAAGTATTGATGAAATGAAGTTACAATGTACTTCTACTAACAGCTAGTGCGACACAGCCACCTTGCCTTTCTATAGTGTCTAACACAATTCAGGGCTCGAAATAAACGAAAAAATTGCAGTCGCAATTTCGCAAATTTTAGTCGCAAAATCGCCGCGCTGCATTGTGCTGTCAGCGGTTTAGCAAAAAATATGAGCCCACAATACTTGTGTGTAAAGAAACCTCTGAAAATGGCGAATTATCGAAGGAATGGAGCTGTGCACGTAACATCGCAGCTAAATTACTCTACAATCACGCTATCTTCAGAGAAAATTCACAGCAAGAAACAAAATAATTTTGTCATTTATTTATTTATTGTAGCGAAAGTAGCAGCAAATTTGCAACTTCTCTAGATATTTTAGTCGCAAAGGGAAAAATTTAGTCGCAAATGCGACTGTATTGGTTGCAATTTCGGGCCCTGCACAAAGTACTTATTTTGCCCAAGAAGAAAGCATGTTTGACATCAAACATGCTCATATTATTAACAAAGCAGTTTTGAGCTTTAGCATAGTCACTTGACCCACAGAAAATGTTAAGCCTCGTCATAGAAATTAATTTTTGTATTAGTGTTGCGTAAGGACTAGAATTCGAAGTAGAAATGTTTAGGGTTGACAGTAGATGCCGAACGTCAGCAGGAGCTCAGCACCTGAAGCAAACAACTAGTATCCCCACTTTGGGTGATCACTTTTGCCGACCTGGTTCCTCTTGTAAAATTTATGTTTAGGTAATTTAGTCTGAGACATGGTGGTTGATTGGCTAAGAGGTAAAATGCTTCATGCTCAAACTGCTCTACATGAACACATAGGTGGTCTTAAAAAACGAGACCTGAAGAAAGAGATATTGGAGGTATATACTTCTTCTCAAGCATGTTATGGCGTGCCTCAGATGATTAGCAAGACCCCCCACAAAGTTGAAAACTGTTGCTACCAAATGTATTGCAGCTGAAGCACCAGAAAAGAATCAATGCATTCTTACAAAAGCCATTCAGTAGCCTTACCATACGTAACGCGTTGTTGACTTGGTCACATGTTTCATGATGTCACAATATCTAAAAACCTGGATTCTCAAATGGGCCAGTGATGTTCAATATCAGAGTACATAACTGTAACATGACTAAAATGTTAAGGTTGTCGAGATATGTTGGCCTGCCAAGTTTACTAGAGTTGCGGCAAAACGCAGATATTTTATGGCGGTTTTTCAATTGTATGCAAATTAGGCTTTTGATCATGTCTTAAAGTGGAACTATCATAAAAAAAATCACTTCCTTTTTTTTCTTCAGATTTTGAAAGTGTGTTTGCTTAACATGTGCCTGGCAAAATTTTGAGCTTTGATTTTTATCCGAAGGCTTTTTACTTTGAGTGTAAGTTTTGGATTTCACGGTCCGCCATTACTTACGTTCAAAACTGATCGACTGGACCTCAGAGGGTTGAATCTAGGGAAAAGTGACGTCATTCAATCAATAGCGTATATATATTTCAGAGTGTAAACGCAGTTTATTATGTATGCAAAACACGAGTTTAAGAATCTGAAAGCCCGAAACTCCCGTGCTGCATATTAATTCAGTCGCGTATAAACACATTGCATTGAGTGTTTGTCGTCATTTTCTCCTTGATCCAGCGCTCTCAAGATGTTAAAGTTAGTAATGGCGGACCATTAAATAGGAAAAATTTCTTACAATAAACAAGTGTCTTTCTGAAATTATCGCCTAAAACTTGGGTCACTTTTTAACATAGTTTTGAAATCTAATGCCACTTTAAGATGCTTGACTTGTCATGAGTTCCTAACATTGACTATGGCTAAGAGACCCTGAGAACTGCAGTATATTTTTTTCAGGCTTCAGTACTTTGCTCAAGGCTGCCAAGTTTACATAAAGCAGCTTAGACTGTCATTACAAGGAAAAACAGGACCTGCCCTTCAGGAAGAAGAGAACAAAATAAAAATTGTAGCTCTTAGGACAACCACCAATATCAATGCAATAATAAAGGTATGTGACTCATCAAAACTGGTAGTTTTAAATAGTTTTGCATTCCTAGGTTGTGAACAAGCTTGCTGATGAATCCAAGAAATTGATCCCTACATTATATAACATAAAGTCTTTATTGCCTACCATTGATCTTCCGGTAACTCGTCCTGAAAGTAGATTTTTTTACACACCGTTTGAGGTAGAATAAACAATATATTATACTTTCAAGGGTAGTGCGTGATTAAGCATTCAACACCACAAAATGAACGTTCACAAAGTAGCGTAACATACATGTATCTTGGAATAGCAAGTAACATGAAGCAGTCTGTAGTCTTTTTTTTTTGCGAGGGAAGCCAAAGGATATTAAACCTGAAACTACTCAAAACTTAACCATGTATCTGGTGCCCTTGCCACAAGGCTGCAGTGCTTCCTAACCAGCCCCGCTTGCCAAAAGATTCCACTTATTCCCGTTATTTCACGTGCCTTTACCTGTCTATAACATAATCTCTTCTTCAGGACCTGTTTCACAATCCACCTGCCTTTAAGAGTTCAGTCACATTGTCATGGAAAACACCGGTAAGTTTCTGATTCGTAATTTGCTTGCTCGTTGATTTGCCTACTTTGAATTCGGTTTGCAAAGTCTTTGCCATGGTGAGTCCTGTTACCATGTAATGTCGCCTGTACGTGGATTGACTTTACACTTTCAGGCAATTCTAATTCAGTGTTGTTAAACCCATTTGTAAATGAAATGACCCGAAGGGAAAATACCAGCTTCAAAATGTGAGGGATAAATCTGATGAAAAAGAAACATATCAACACTCAGGTCTTGTATCTCGAAGTTGTGGCTTGTTGACAATGTACACAATCTTTCGGAGGACTTTTTGTCGGAACAGTTGATTAGACAACTGTCCAAGTTAATTAACTGCAAGTTTCTTTGAAACATTTTAGGCAAAGAATCAACCATCTACACCAATGTCCACAAAAGAGGATAGAAGTACAGTTGTTGATGAGAAGTAAGTTTGTTCATAGTTATTAGGTTTGTAAATGTTGAGGGTTTCAATCTGTCCATGGTCAAGTTAACAGAAGCCTTCCCCGAGTTTCACACAAGTTACTTGTGTCTATTTAGTCTAGAATGACCTTGTTACGGCGTTCTTTGATACCGAATTGGTGAACTCGTGTGTCCGCCAATTTGGAAACTCTTCGCCTCCAGTTGTGGTATTTTAGCTTTCCAGCCCTTTAGTCTTTGGAAATTCTCTTAGAGTTTGTAAAATACGTATGAAAAGGTGAAGTGAACTATGTAATAGTCATATTTATGGAAAATTCACCCAGAAAAAACCCGTGTAGGCATTCGCATTAGTACCACGTGGCGCCTGTTCGCCAGCTTTAACCGTACGAATTCTGTTGTACGATAAATTTCAAAAGTGAAGTGAACTATGTAATAGTCACATTTATGGAAAATTCGCCTAGATTGACCTCGTGTTGGCATTCGCGTTAGTACCACGAGGCGCCTGTTCGCCATCTTGAACCGTACGAATTGCATTGTGCAATAAATTTCAAAAGAGAAGTGATCTGTGTTATAGTCACATTTATCGCAAGTTCACCTAGAGTGCCGTTGTTAAGGCATTCACCATTCATGGTATTTTCTAGTCGAGGCGCTTTACAGCCTTAAAACCAGCCAGAGAGCGGTCTTCAATCCTCAACAGGAGGGAGTGTATAATAATATTCATTTGCCTGTGACGTACTAAGGCATTCATAAAACAGACCTGGGATCTGATCGCCATGAGGCAAACCTTGGTAGCTGAGCATTGAGAGCTGTGGTAACCAAATCGGTGCTTAATGAGAAAATGTCTGGCCAAGCCTGCCAACAGCTCCGGGTTAAGCTGCCATTTATGATCTGAATGATGCTTTCTAGACAGAGTCTGCATCTACGTTAGCAGAGCCTGCAGTAGGCAAGTGACTCCAATGTGGGCACTTTACAACCTCACGACTAGCCAGAGAGTGGTCTGCTATCCTTTATGATTGTCAACCAGGCTTTGGTGAATCAAACATTTTTTTGGCGGTCTTGAATATCTCAGTGGCAGTTTTTACGACTGACGCTGCCTATCAATTTGATACTAGTTATGCCTGTCAGGCTTACGAAGTTACTGGTGATAACAGTCCATCTCTTGTGATTGTGAAGATATTGAAGCAGTTCGAGAGAGTGAGGTACCCTTATCAAGCGTACCCTTATCAAGCGTTTTGACTTCAAAGAATGTCAAGGTATTCATACCAATGTATGAACATAGTTTTTGGAATAAAATCCGTGGTTAAGCTTATTGTGTTAAGTTTTTAATACACACAAGTCACGTTGTTAGCCTCCATTCATAGCCAATCGGAAGTTGCAGATTCGTTGCTTTAACCTCCAGCCCGTGAGGAAGTTTTAACGTCATGCTTAGATGGTCTGGTTTTGGCTATGACTGCTACGTATGAGTTGAATCGGAGGGGTAAGGATGCCATGAAACTTCATTTTACATTGAATTTGCTTGGGGTTCATCAGTTCTTCTAGTCATGCTGATGAGTTTCTATTTGGCGGAGAAACTGCTAAGAGAGTTAGAATAATAGCAGAATTCACAAGAACTACAACTACGTTTGTTTTCAGTTAGTACAAGTTTATTATTAAGCACAGTGTCCCTAATTGGTTCCCTGGTGCTCACTTAAATAAAGTTCATTATTAATAAGGACGTTTGCAAGTATCCATTCTCAATGCAGACCAAGGTTTAACCCTTATTCTGCTTGAGGCAGTTTTCTGGAAAGGCAGGGATAGGTGCTTCTGAGGTCGTGGTACCCAATGGGGTTATGTTACCTCCCCATCTGTCCAGCCTTTCTGGATTGTGGTCCAGCCAGACAGGCCAAGGTCCTTTCCCGAGGCAACCAATAATTTTGATATGTATGTCCTGATGAGGAAGTCTACAGTTTGTTAAGCAACCAGGCACCCTTAATAGTGGGACAGACTGAAAATTGCTTTTCTGAGTGGCTGAAGGTCACCTCAGATCCAGAAATCTTGGACTCTGTAGAACGTTGGCACATAACATTTACAGAGGATCCTTCCGAGCATATTGTTTCTCCAGCTACGCATTTTTAATGTTGATCAGCAGTTTGCTATGTCTAAGGGCTTTTTTTCAAGCTAGAGGAACTTGGTGTGATCCGAGGTCACTGTATGAACTAGGGGAATGCTTGACCCCTCTTTTACCAAAAACTTGCCTATTATGCTTGTCCCGTTGCCTTAGAGCACAGGAAATTCCTTAAGTTTCTTTTAATGAGCAGGTCTATGAATTTAAGTCCTTACTCACGAGTTTGACTTCTGTGTTTCCCGGGGATTTTCACCAAGGTTATGAAACATGCCCTGGCGGTCCTTAGACATAAGGGACTTTCTGTGAGTCTGTTTCTCTGGTAGTTGGTTTTAATTGCAGGGAAAGGATGTTCTTGGTTGCTTTCACGCTATGTGAGAGTCAATCCAATTATCATTAAAACTGTTTTGACCCCCACAAAGGTAATCACTCACTTTAGATGCTGCCTTGATGAGGGTGTAACTATCCGATAAAAAGAAAGGGAAGCTGAAACTCTTGTGTTTAGAAGCTCTCAGTGAGGAGTTTATTATTCACTTTGTTGTTCAGGTTATCGGAAAGGTATTGTCTTCACTACCAGGGGTTCAATTTGGGAAATTACATTACCGTTATTTAAGACGGGATAAATTTCTAGCCTTGGCCCGTATTACAGGGGGTTATGATACCCTCTTGTCTTTATTTTGCTCAGCTGGGGCACTGAGTTACAAATGTCGGTTGACAATGTCCACCAGACGTTTCGTTACATTGGTCATCCTCTAGTGGTTTATATTTTTTAAACTGATGCCAGTAGCTGGCGCATTACCTGTGCAACTAATGCTTCTTGCCGTCTTGGGAGCAGGAATCGCTGCACAGTAATTATATTCCCATATGTTTGGATCAGATAGAGGCCGACAAGGCCAAGGGCATCCTAGTAATGCTAGCATGGGCCACTCAGGCTTGATATACTCGAGTACTACCAATGATGGGTCAGCAGCCTTTGGTCTGGACTCCAGGCAGCCAGCTGCTGGTCCACCCGTCTGCCAATAGCACGCACAGAGTGCAACATCACCTGACGCTGATTGTATGGCCTATTATCTGGGTACTCTATCGGAAGTGACGCTTTTCTGAGTATGTTACCGATGTGTCTTTCTACTCAGAGACAGTACAGCGTTTGTCCTTTGGAATGGGCTGTATTCTTAGTCAGAGGGAGTTCCCTCCACTCTCTAGCCCTTGTTTTTTCAGGGAAGATATCGTTGACATCACCTATTCTCATTAATGTGGCAACCAGAGCCTCATTGGCGGTCGAAACAAAGGGTCTTTTGTTCCTGCGGTCGACACATTTGTAAACAGATAAGTTCCCTATACGGAGTTCCCATTCACACTGATCACTGCTGGATCAGCTTTGTCTTGTATGATTAGCGCTAAGAATACCTTATTTTGCCAACATCCAGTTGTTCATCGTTTCTTGAAGGGTGCCTTTGGGAGTAAACCGCCCTCAAATAGATATTATGGTATTTGGGATGCGCAGCAAGGGCTGGTATTTGGGAGACTAACACTGGCCTTAAAGGAACTCGCGTTAATACTAGCCATGTTATTAGCTTTAGCGACAATACTTTGCTGCGACCTAATATAAGCGGTAGTTATCTGGACAAGTCTCAAGATGAGTGTGTTTGTTTCCTGGTAATCATATCAGCAATGCTAACCCTGTTAGGAGCGTTTCGAGCTGTAACTTTGTTTTTTGGTTGTTGAGAAGTATTTGGTAGTATAGACGTAAGTTGTAGAATAAAATGGATTCAATATTAGGACAATGTGATTGTAACCTTGGTGTTTTGGGCTCCTTATGGTATCCTCACATGCTTTAAAGGCTTCATGTTAGTACCGGAGGTTACTCTTTATGAGATAGAATTGGAAAGTTAAACGAGACTTACCTGTAAGTTGGAGTGTCAAGTGAATTCTATCTCATAAAGAGTAGTAACCGAAGGTGTCTGACATGCCCACCTCTCCCTCCCTGTGCTTGTTTCGAGCTCTCAGGCCTTGGTTACTATTCCTGTTTATGGAATTATTTTCTGGGCTTTTTTGTTCCTCCACTACGAGGAGGAGGATTTGAAACAATGATTGTGACGTCACTCCCGGCAGAATAGGTTCGTTCTTTGTGTCAGACACCTTCGGTTACTACTCTTTGTGAGATAGAATTCAGATCAAAATTCAACTTACAGGTAAGTCTCGTTTAACATTGCAATGAATGCAACTTAACTAAGAGCGAATTTCTTAAATTCGCGTTAGTTTTATGAAGCGTTAATTTCCTATAATACGGTAGGTAAATGTGCAAAACTTTCACATGGCATGTGATTTCTTACCTTGGTGGGATGTTCTGGACTGTATACAATGCTGTATCATATTGATATTCTTTGTCAATGGTCGGAGTACTTTCAACTCCTTACTAAACGGTCGCTCAGCAGTCCCCCAGAATGTTATTGATAACATTGAACAAAAACCTGAAATCAAGGAGCTTTTCATACCACCCTCCTGTACAGAAATTATCAAGGCAATTATCAAAATGGCAAGAAACAAAGCACCTTAAGTCCTGACAAAATACCTGCAGAAGTCTTTTAATATGGTGTTAAGTAACTGCAGTCGAGGCTCTGTGATTTCATTTGGTACTGTTGTGTGAAAGTGTGGGCCAAAAAAACGCAATACTTAAAGCCTTGCTAGTGAAAGGAAGAAAAGGACTGTAAGCACATACCTGTTTGGACCAACAGTGATCCTTTAGAAAATTAAGGTCCTCTTTCAGCCAAACCTGTCAGCATCACTAAAAGCGCTCTAAAGCCATTTACCACCGAGAACCAAGTATATGGAGAAATTCACTTAATTAGGAAGTGCCCTGAGGACAAAGGTCCTAATGCCAGTGCTGGCTTTGGTTTGAGGTTTGAGTAAGGCTTCAGCACTTAGCTAAGTAGCGTGACTTCTGGCTGTTATGTTCAATTGTGGTCTCATTCACACAGAAGCCCTTCAAGCTAATCCTGCCGAGCCGACCACATGCTGGAAACGACAGACCACAACCCTACTCTTTTCGTGATTTTTGTGGGATCTTTTAACGTCCCACAGAGTTAATGAACAAGGGCTGTGAGATGGGACCTCCGGCTTATCGTCCTTATTTGAGAATACTAGAAAATATAACCACTTGCAAATGTAGTTACAAAGGTAGCACTTTCTTCTCAGTTATTAAAAGACCCTGAGTGTTGGTCTGGCGAGGGCTCGAACCTGCGACCTCCCGCACGGAAGTCCAGTGCACTCTCGATTGATCCAACTGGTATAATTTCTGGTCTATGAAAAAATAGGCTAATGTCCATATAGACATGGACATGTCACTGGTGCCCTATTCAGAAGCTGGATAGTTTCCATCTAAAATGCTTCAGGAAAATGTGGTATAAAGTGGCAAGATAAGATACCCAATACCAGTGCCTGGTATCTTTCATACAAGCTTCATTATTGATAGGCAGCTTAGAATTGTTTTGCCATGCAGCATGTATGCCTTCTGTTTGAATCCAGATATTCAGATATTCTTTGGAGAATTCCCGCTGCTCCCAAAAAGCGATACAAAATCACCTTAAAAACAAACCTCAAAAAGTGACAACTGGAGCCAAAAGAGAAAGGGGGTGAAAAACATTTTGAGTGTGAGCATATTTAACATCTGATTAATACAAAACAGTCCAGAAAAAGCTGCCACATCCTCGCCCAGTACCACTGTCTTCATGTGACAAGACTGGAAAGTCCTGTTCTTCTCTTGCAGGGGCACATTCCTTTTAAGCACCCGGCCCAAGCTTAGCATCGTTGTTGTCATTGTCGTGGTCATACTGTTAACAGTACCTTCCCTCTAACCCCCGATAAATAGCCCTAGTTTTCATTGTCTAGTCAAGAAACTTCAACTACTAATTCTGTTCTATTGCTTTCGTGTAGTTGTTTTAATCGATCTGAAAATGATTTGATTTCTTTGATTTGGTTTCTCTTGTTTTTCAGGCGAAAACGAGCTGGAATCACCCCAATCACGTTTGACCTGCCCCCCGAGAACAAATCACCCAAAAAGTCAAAAGGAAACACTATTACTGTTTATACACCCCCTGGACGGCGCACGGGGGCATCCAATGGTGTTGTTAAAGGCCAGAGTATGCCGAACGGAAACCGAGGTCGTGGAGGATTCCGTGGAAGAAACCGCGGTAGGGGTAGGGGATGGAGGGGAGGACGATTTTAGATGATATATCATTTCGAAGATGATTCACAGTTTTGAACTTCAGAAAGGTTTTTACTCAACTTGCAGGCGAGCAATGTACGACGGTTTAACATTCGCAACTCTTCAGAAGTTGTTTATTTATGCAGGACGTCTCGAAGTTTGTCGAATTTCTTACCAACAAGTCTCACCAGATGAGAGAAGTAACCATAAAGCTTTTTTCGAATTGTATATTTTTGGATTCACAGGGAGATTCTTTGGACTTGGGGAAATACAAGAAATCCCTTAAAAATCATTGAAAATACAACTTTTTAGGTTTTAATACTCATTAAATGGGGGCTAACCCTGTCGGTCCTCTTGGCAGTTTGCTTCACACAGAGTCTTTAAAAGTGTACTTAGTTCCCTTCCAGAAGGTTTTTCTCATTTTCGTTTGAAATCAAAATGGCCCCTTAAAAGTGAAGGAATATTGTTAATAAAAAAAGTAAGTTCTTTTTTACTGACCCCCGATTTCTTATTCGAAAATAAAATGGTTGTTTTACTTTAGTTTGCTTCTGTTATATATTTTTTTCCGTGCACTCAGAACTGTGAATGGGTGTTTTGAAGGTGGGTGGTTGAGGCGGCTTCCAGACATAGGAAATGCATATTCATGTCTTCTTGAGACACTGGGTAATTCTAGACATGGGGTCAACCTGTTAGAAGCATTGTGTCTGTTGCCCTATTTATCAAGCCGTTACTGTTTCGAATGTGCTCTATGGGAATTTGATTAAATCTTTATGGGCGTTCAAATGACACAAAGGAATTTGGCATGAGTAAGGGCCACTTCCAATAGTCTGATCCTTGTTCGCTATTTATCAGTATTTAAGGAAGAGATTTGTGAAAATATGTATGACAGTGGTCAGGCTAGGACCAGAGATCAGCACTGACAAAGAGAATATGCATCTAATCACTCCGTTACAAACCCGACGTGTCTCATGTCACACAGTTAGCTTGAACATTTGTTCCATTAGTTTTGTGAGTGTGCTTTTCCACGGGACATAAAAGCATTCGAGTGTAAAGGAAAGGACGTTTATAAGTATGTGACCCGCAAACGTGATCAGTTGGTTGTCTTTGAAGTGGAAAAGGATGGCATTTTTAAGTTGTTTGGACAAAATGTAGGCCGCTTGTGGCCTCTTGAAATAGCGGAAGGATGTTCCCCACCAAGGACCCCTATATTGCCCCTGTTTTAAGATTGCCTGTACCTCACCAGTCATTTAATCTCGTGCATGTGACTCATTTGAGAGTTATGGTAGGTGAATTCCACAGGCAACATTAAACAGTTCTCACTAAATGCTGCATCATTGTTGGTGATTGGTGATCATTGTTGGTGATTAGAGTGAAACTAATATAGAAGGAACGACTAATCGGGCATTGAGGTATAAATCAGTAGGGTATTGTGGCAAGCAAATGAATGACTGCAGGCAGCGTATACTGGTGCAATAGATATACTATGCAATACTGCACCACTGTGCAATAGGTCCTCATAACCTTTACACTACCAACGTTCAATTCCAGACTGTCACAAGCACCACATAGTCATTCAATATCTAACCACCAGTGTCAACTGCAACAGGATTTTTTTCCCACAAATTAGGTCTGTAACTTTGACATCCCACTAGTGGGGTGTGAAGTATATTTTCCCGAAAAAAAAATCTGAAAAATTAATTTACAACCGCTAAAGTCGCTTTTCTTTGTTTCCTGCCATAATCTGCGCGCGAAAATGATTGACATATCACGTCAATCACACGTGAAAGGATTAGCCGTCACGCGCGATCTGCTACCTTAGCACATGCCCGAACGCTGATTGGCTCAGCAAAATTTTATAATTGCCTTTCAAGTAGGGGGCGGAGTGATTCAGCATACCTTAAACTGCACGCAGAATCTTCAAGCTCTATTTTCAAGCGCCAAAAAACAACTCGGACCTCTTGTCCCGACGGGTTTTAAGATATCATCGCAGTTTTAATAGATGATTTTACTACCCCAATTACAGTGTGAGGAATTTTTTGTTTGTCTTCAGAGACTGATTTTATGGAATTTTTCCCGCCCAAATTAAGTATGAGATGAGAGTTTTCACTTTGGTGCGTGATATTTCCTTCAATTTTCATCATATCAAAAATTCCTCACACGGTATTGGAGTGCATTCATCTGTGACTAAGATGAACAAGGTGCAGTTATTTTCGCAATAAAGTTAAGGGATAGGAGCTTCTGCAGCAGACTCGATCGTTCTGAGTTAAAGGCCTCAAATATTAAGTACCAAAAAACTAAAACTTTATTGAAATAATTCAATCTATTGGCTTTAATATGATATATAGTTTGACCCTATACAAAAAAACAGCGGCGCGACAATGTCATTTTTACGCGGACACCTCATTTTCCTCTACTGAGACTAAAGATTTGCAACTGGAAAGCTAAGAAAATGGACAGATGAGTTGAGCAATACTACCTTCAACACTTTCAACAAGGCCACTGAAAGCCTCTTCTCTACCTGTTACGCTTCTTGAAGAAGATAACGAAGGCAAATTTGAAACCTATGCATTGGACAGGCTCAGGGATTGCAAAACGTTTCAGATTCCATCCAATGACATTACATGGACAAAGGAGTTGTACCCATTCACTTACAAAACCCTCTATACTAGCAATGAAGGGAGAGAGAAGTACCTCAGGGTATAGGTAATTTAGTGGTATCAACTGAGTTCCTCCTTTTCTTTCGCCTTTTCTCTTTCCCTGCCTCTATCTAACCCTATCCTCTTTATGTTCTCTTTCACTACATCCACATATCTCCTCATTGGTCTTCCTCTAGGCAGTTCGACCCTCACCATATTCAGTATCTCTCCTCTGCACATGTCCAAACTATCTCAGTGTGGCCTCTCTGCTCTCACTTATCTCCAAAACATCTAACATGCGCTGACCCCCTGATGTACTCATCCGTTATCCTATCCATCCTCGTCATTCCTGCAGAGAACCTCGGCATTTTAACCTCTGCCTTCTGTCTTTGACTCAGTGCCACTGTCTCTAAACCAACCAACATCGCTTGTTTCACCACCGTCTTGTACACCTTTCCCTTCATTCTTGCTGATACCCTTTTATCACATCTGACACTTTTCTCCACCCGTTCCAACCTGCTTGCTCACGTTTCTTTACCTCCTTTCCACACTCTCCATTGCTCTGCACTGTTGACCCTAAGTACTCAAAATCCTCCATCTTTTTACGTCGGATTCCTGTAACCTCACCATTCCATTTGAGTCCCTCTTATTCGCACACATGTATTCTGTCTTGCTGTGGCTAACATTCATTCCTCTCCTTTCCAGGGCATACCTCCATCTCTCTAGATTTTCTTCCACCTGCTCTCACCACAGATTACAATGTCATCAGCAAACATCATAGTCCATGGAGATCCCTGTCTAACCTCATCTGTCGGCCTGTCCATCACCATAGTGAACAAGAAGGGGCTCAAAGCTGATCCTTCATGTAGTCCCACCTCCACCTTGAACTCCTCTGTTACAAAGACAGCACATCCCACCACTGTCTTACAGCTCTCATGTATGGCCTGCATCTTTCTAACATACTTATCTGCCACTCCAGACATTCTCGTATAATACCACATTTCCTCTCTCGCCACCCTGTCAAACGCTTTGCCAAGGTCTACAAAGACACAACGCAGCTCTGTCTGACCTCTGTACTTCTCCACCAACCTCCTTAAAGGAAATACTGCATCTGCGGTACTCTTTCTTGGCACTAGCTCATATTGCTGCTTACAAATGCTCACTTCTGCCCTTAGTCTGTCGTCCAGTACTCTTTCCCATAAGTTCACGGAATGGCTCATCAACTTTATTCCTCTGTAGTTGCCACAACTCTACAGGTCTCCCTGTGTACACTAGCACACCTCTCTTCATTCCTCAGGCATCCTCTCACTTTCTATGATCTTGTTGAATGACGTAGTCAAAAACTATACTGCGACCTCCCCTAGACACTTTCATACCTCAGCAGGTATATCATCAGGACCAACTGCCTTTCCACTCATCATCCTCTTGACGCCCTCCTCACCTCATCTTTACTAATCTTTGCTACGTCTTAGTCCACAGCGGGCACCTCTTCTACTCTTCGTTCTCTTTCATTTCCTCATTCGTCACCTCTTTCCATCACACGTCTAGCACTTGTCATTACATTTCCAGCTCTATCTTTAATCACCTTAACCTCTCAGTGTCCCACTTCTTCTTAGCTAACCTCTTTTTCTGTATATACTCCTACTTTCGTCTTCCACCACCTAGTCTTCTTATCTTCCTTCCAGATTACACACCAAGTTCTCTCCTACCTGTCTCCCTGATCACAGTAGCTGCAGTTACCCAGTCATCTGGAAGCACCTCCTGACCATCCTGTCTCAACACATCGCTTCTTCATCTTCCTCACCAGAGTCATCCTGCCTTGAGATCCGGAGATCCCAGGTTCAAGACCCGCTCTGACCACTCGCTGAACTTGTTCCTGGTAGTCCCTGGTTCAACTTCCCAGCTGCACTTGTAAATAGCCAACTGGTTTGCCTCCGACCAGTTGGGATTCTTAACAGTTGTTGTTGTTGTGTTCTGTTGTTTCGTTGATTGTTTCATTGGCCCTGAAAAGCCCCTATGGGGAGCGGTCAATTAAGTATGTATTGTGTTGTATTGTACCCTGCAACCACCATTCTATGTTGTCTGGCTACTCTCTCACCTACCAATACTTTGCAGTCACTGTTCTTCTTCAAGTTACATCATCTTCACAAAATTTACTCCACCTGTGTGCTCCCACTTTCCGCTCTTATAAGTCGCCCTATGTTCCTGCCTCTTATGGAAGAAAGAATTCACTACAGCCATGTCCATCCTTTCTGCAAAGTCCACCACCATCTGTCGTTCCGCGTTACTATCCTGGATACCAAACCTGTCCATCACTTTGTCATCGCCTTTGTTGCCTACCCCAACATGTCCATTGAAATCTCCACCAGTCAACACTCTCTCCCCTCTGGGTAAACGCTGCCTTACTATATCTAATTCACTCTAGAAAATTTCTCCCTCTCTTCTAACTCAAATCCAACATGGTTGGCATAAACACTAACAACATTGAACAACACAATTTCAATTTTTAATTCAGACTCTTCACTCTGTCTGATACTCTTTTCACTTCCAGAACATTCCTAACAAACTCCTCCTTTAAGATAACTCCTACTCCAATATGTCTTCGAACCATCCACACCATGATAAATCAGTTTGAATCCTGCTCCTATGCTTCTAGCCTTTCTTCCTTTCCACCCGGTTTCCTTTACACACAGTATATCCACCTTCCTCCTCTGCGTCACGTCAACCAGCTACCTAGCTTTTCCTGCCACAGTCCCTACACTCAGTTCTAGTCTCTTGCTTTCCTCTTCTACCTCTGCTTGTGTACAGTCCCTCCTTTCCTTCTTCGACTAACAGTAGCACAATTTCCACCAGCGCCCTGTAGGTCAATAGCACCAATGGCGGCCGTTGTTAACCTGGGCCTCGATTGATCTGGTATGGTGTTCATTCTTGTGACTCGCGTATTGCCAAGGGTTTTACGTCAGATGCCCTTCCTGACACAACCCTCTGCATTTCTTTGGCTTGGGACCGGCACAAGGAAGACACTGGCTTTCGCTGCATTCATCCTTTTGTAGCAGAGTAGAGAACCAATAACCTCAACCACATGTGAGGGCAAGTCAGGGAATCAAACCCAGGGCACAATGGTGGATGGTGAGTGCCCTCGTCACTGTGCCATCCCTGCTCTATCCCTGCTGGTGGTATCAACTGAGGTGATAAAAGTGAATTGACCACAACAGGGAGAACTCCCTATGAACTGCAAACCTGCAACCTTAACATGGTGGCGAGGTTTGCATGCCCTTGTGATTCTGAGATCGTTTCTGTCAGGCTTACTGTAGCCTGGCAGGTAAACTCCTGTACAATGGGTTACGCTTATGCAAACATTGGCCGTGTAGCACTAATATTTCAACAGAATTAACTATGAGAGAGTGATGTGAAGTGCTATTTTCTACCCATGTAAACCATGTGAGCGTTAGCCCTACTCATGGCAATGGGGCCACTCATTCAGGTCAGAGAAAAACTCCGAGCATTGTGGGAATTGAACCCACAACCTTCGGGTTAGATTACCGCTGCTCTACCGACTGACCTACAAGGTACACTTATGGCCGGTCAGTCTCACTTGGGAGACCAGACTTTATGGCAGCTCATCCTAGCATTGTGGAAGGCTTAGTGCTGTCTGTCACTGAAATGTCATGGTTTTCAGGCATCTTCCTTGTCTCCAGTCGTCTCGACCACCTCCTGCCACTGGACTAAGACTAGGATAGACGAGAGAGTGAGGGCAGGGCAACACTGTGCAAACCCTATTCACATAAATCCAAATTCCAGTCATTTCTTGTCTGACATCCCCCAAAGTCCTGCAGCAACGAGTAAATGGCAAAGTGACGGGTGAGGACACTGGCATTTGTACCTACAAGCTTCCACAATGGTGGCTTGGGTTATAGGGTCGTTCTCGCTGTATCTGAGGCAGCTCAGAGGTCTGACAGCCACCAGAGAGACTAGGCAGTCCTTTTTAGGAATGCACTGCTGACTTTCATAGAATGAGGAGCGGGCTACAAAGGATCTCCCAAAAAGTGCCTGCCCCATATGCAGTAAGAATGAATTAAGGAAAGAAATGTTGAGAACAACATCACTTATCCCCAGTGTACTCAGATTTCAAAAGACTCGAGCGAAGAACTGCAACTCTACAACATGGAAACTCCAGCCCTTAGGGAAGCTCGCTTTGCTGAAGAACAGTTGCTGGAACATGGTACTGGTTACACATTCTAGAAGGGCTGTTCTGTGAGTAAGTACTGCAGGCAAGTCTGGTGTTGGCCTTGCCATCAAGACAACACTTGTCTCAAACCTCGAAGCGACAGAAGTTGGCATGAGTGATACTTTGATGACCTTACGCTCACCTTTCTCTCACAAAACCTACGCTGAATATGAGTAGTATAGGAGTTGGGGGTACGAGACCATTTTTGCAAAAATGATCTCGCACAAGCCCAACTCCTATACTAGTCCAGCTGCTGGACACTAGCGTGAATACTAATATTGATTACCAACTTTTTGGGGCTTTGATGCGTTAGCATAAAAACCATGGGAAGGTGAATTTTGTTTAACAAAGTTAAATAAAAATGGATGTGGTGCTTGCAGGGCATCCTCTTTTTTAATAAATCAAAGATTTATTAAAAACAAATTTTGAAAACAAATTAAATCAAACCTTAATACAAATAATTTATACAACTACTGAATACCCCACCTCCATTTTCTTATGGATTTAAGGTGACAAACGTTGATACAAAAACTAAAATCAAAAACTGAAATCAAATATTAATGACAAAAATTGAATTTCAAAAAACTTTACGTTTAATAAAATATAAATTGCGTTTAAATATTCGCTAATTTATTAACCAATTGCAAACTTCACATTTTTCACTCCACAATTGTGTTCACAATTGTGTAATATTTCAGTGACACTTTTCAAATTTGTGAATTTTTTTGTGTTGAGGTGATCTCATAAATATATTCTAGATAGTTTTGTCATTAAACTTTATGAGTAAACTTTATGAGTAAACTTTGTGAGTAAACTTTGAGTAAACTTTGTTATTGTTTTAGTGTCTTGATTTTATAATGCCCATAAGCATATGATTTTGTTCTATCGTCTAATAAATAGCGCTTGTCATCGAAGCATGACAATGACACTTTGTTTAACTCATAGCTGGCAAGTTGGTGGTTTTTACTTCTTATTGTTTTCATGGTGTTATGTATTTGTTTGTTATTAAATAATACTTCTTTATAGTCTTCATATTTGATATTTTTTATTACAATCTTTTTGATTCCTTTTGCTATTTTAATATTTTGATCATTGTCTTTAATATATGAATACATTTTAGATCGCAAGCCGATGAATTCAGTATTTGGAATTCCAGAAGCTTTATCTTTGAATTTGCCTGTAACTTTTTTGTTTGTTTTGTTGAAATATGGCCTATTTTCTAGATAATCACTGTTGTCGAATTTGTTTTTATCATTAAAAAAGTCTTGATATGCATATCATTAGTTTCTATTTGATATGTTAAGCTGTCTGTATCTGTGACTAATAATTTTGCTTTATCATTGTACTTATTTTTGATGTAATTGTAATGAAAATCATACACAGCATCTTGCTTAGATCTAAAATACAGATACCAACATATGTCGGCCTATTTAGTGTTAGTGTTTCCTTGATCTTATGCACAGCTACTAGATTTTCGTTAAAGATCTTGCTACTAACATGAGCAGGTTTTGATGTTATTTTCAAAAGTTTTTTATCATCCGTGACGAGCCTCACATCGACTCTTTTACGTAAGTCTCCACAGCATTTACCATAAATAGCGTTATTCATAAGTTTAAAAAAGTCTTTCTCGAAAACATTTTTAGCATTGGTTCTTTTTTGAGCGTTGAAGTCGATATATTGCTTTAGCCATGGAGACTGATCAAACTCAAGTACTCTATGAACTTTAGTGACTTTTAATCCAAGATCAGTGAATAATTGAAGGTTTCTGTAATGAAGGACATACTTTTCTTTGTTTTTTAAGATGGTAATTAGTTTATCCACTAGACCTGTTGATATTTTGCATTTATCAGCTATTTTTTGGCAATATGATGACAACATATCTTTGGTGACTTTGATCTTTTCAGCTGCTAATGGATGATCATTATGAAAACTATGCAATTTTTCTTGACACTCTAGCTCAGCCTCTAATATCATCCCTTTTTTGCTATTTTCTGTGTATCAATTTGTTTTTTTGTCAACCATTTAAATCCATCAGAAGGTA
>NC_090890.1:24643760-24651260 GCF_036669925.1 Montipora capricornis | reverse complement strand
GTTTGTATAATTCGTTAGCTAACTGCTGAGCCCAATCATCATTACTCAGTGCCGCTTTCCATTTTTTGGTTTAACACCAAGACCCAGTTTTTGTTTTGTGTTTATCAAAAATTTAGCTGTTTGCCCGCACTTAGGCATTTCACCATACGGTATCTCATCCAACGATTTCACCATTTGTCGATCACAATCACCTTTGTTTTTTCCCATCTCGTAGCAAATATCATGGTAAGCTGCTATCTCATCTACTTTGTTATAAGGTTGTACATGCCATTTATTAACCTTGCCGGTGTTTTTATCATATTCTAATTGTTCGTGTAAAGGATTATAAGGACCCGTATATTTGTATTTGCCTGGATTATAACCTGCTTTAGGTCTTGGTAATTTACCAATAGCTTTATGTGTATCAAATCCTTTACCAAACACTGGCTTATGGGTATCTTTGTAATACCAAACATTATCAGGCATTAACACTATTTCAACTTCTTCCTGTTTTTTCGATCGTGGGTTGTATCTTCAAGCAAATCTGTAGTCTTTCGGCATACCTGTCCAAAATTTTTTGGAAAAAATGCCATGGTCAGTTCCAAAAGCACTTTTCAGGATATCACCTGACTAATATCAGTCAAAAACGTATTTCGTACTGGGAATTATTTTTGATGTCACGCCTGTTATTTTTTCAGCAGTACCAATCGGCATCCATTATTCCTTTGCCGACCCTCTCAGGTCGGCTAATTAGTTTCCCTATTTTTTAACAAATCGAGTCTTTTTAATACCACATTCTGCACAAGTTCAATAAAACATTAATCTTCCATTTTTTGCACGTTTGTAGCCAGATGGTTCAACGTATTCAGTTTGTTTTCTCTGTTTAACGCAATAACTTTTAATAATTTATATATATATAAATTCTATATTTCTGAAATAGTTGATTATAAAACGATTGTTTACACTTTTGTTTCCCATGTCGAATTTAGCATTATGTATGGTTTCTAATATGCCTTTTCCTCTTTGTCGTTCAATCAAATAATATAAATCCCAGTAGCCGCATAAAACAGAATTTGTCTCTTGTATTTCATCGCAGGAAAACAGCAATGGTTTACCACTTTTATTAAGGTAATTAGCTACTTCCAACGGCTTTTTAAGGCCGAAAGAATCAAAGTATTCTGTATATTTTGGGACAATATTCCTATATGTAACCCAATGTGTTCCTCTACTGATTTTTGTATCCAAATTAATGATGCCAACTTCTTTTTTCATGATTTTTTGAGGCAGGTTATCTCTGGAATAAATCCCTCTGAAATGTTTTATTCCAAGCTTTCTAACCCAATCGATCAAATCAAAGTTGCTCAGCGCTTTGTTTATGAATTTTATACCCATGTTCCTTTTTGGGCTATAATCAGCCCATGATTTTTATGTTGGAGGAGGTGGCATATGTGGATAATAATACATATTATCACCGCCTCTAAATGGTATTGTTGGTAACTTTTTGGTACATAGATTGGAATAGATTTTCTAAGCCTTGATTTATCAACATGAAGACTTTTCCAATTCATACTATATTTTTGATCTGTGATCTCGATATTTTTATGTACGATCCTGTTTTATTTTTCATTTCTTTTTGTATTTTTTTCATCTGAGTTTTGGTGAGCATTAATTGATGAGGGCCTGGAGTTGATTTGAACTCAATCGAAGTGTCAGTGGTGATTTGTCATTTATTGCTTTTGCTAATTTGCTTTATGTCCTTCAGACAATTAAACTCCCTGTGCATAATAAACAGTCATAACTATAGCAGTCATAATTATAGCTTACGTAAAACATATTAAATACACTTTATCTAAACAACAATTTACCATCTTTTTGAAAAAACTCGACTTCTTGTTCACTACGGGTTAAGGCATATATGGAATCAGCCATTGCTGTTGTTCCAGAAAGTTCATATCTAAACACTAGTTTTACTATTGCGTCTTTCATATCTGCTTTTTGTTTCGTTAAATCGAAATATATGAATGGGATCAGTGTTTAAAAGTTTGTTCTTGTCAAAAGCGTTCCTTCACCAAATTCACTGTTTTAATGAGTAAATTTTAGTACATCTCTGTATACTTGTGTTAAATCTTCTGTAGGATTAAAATGGAAATCAGGGTATTCGATGCCATTTCCGACTCCAAGATGACATTCAGTCATTGTTCTTGGATTTGTGTATACAGAAAAGGTGTCATACAAAAATGGATTAGCTGCTTGGTTGTCCAAATTAGCATCATCTATTATGAAAACAAAAACTTGACGAGGTTTTGATTCACCAGAAGATATTGTAAAATGTCCTGATCTTTGCCGTGTAGACTTGCGTCTTGCAATATTTTCTCTCAAATAAATCCATTTATGTGGTTTAAGATATTGTTCCATGTACAAAGATTGACCTACAGAATTGAAGACAATCCTTGATACAAATAACTGCATTTTCATGATCATAACCCTACAGCAGCTTGCCAAAGAAGGTTATTGTCAGATTCAATCATCAATTTTATTTCAATTCTTGTGGAAGGCAATAACTCGTTTTCCAATGCTTCGAAAAATGAATACCTGTTTAAGAGTAGCTCAAAATCAACAACAGATGACGCACCGAGAATTTTCTTTCCTTCCAAGAAGCCTGCATTGTAATTTTCTTGAGCTGCTCTTGGCTCAGCATGAGCACTTGTATCTTGAAAAACGAATTCGTTTGTTGCTGTGCTTTGCAACCCTGAAGACGCCAAGTTTCAATTCTGCGGTGATCTGGATAACATCATCTCTTCAGTCCTAAAACCAGACAAGTTCATCTTACTGGGTGACTGGGCTCCAACTTTTCAACTTGGGAAGAGGTCTTGAGGAAGCATGGCATAGACAGGTGCAAGTGGAACAGCACATTACTCTTGGAATTGTGTTCATCGCAACATCTTCTCGTTACCAACAGTGTCTTCTGCCTTCCATAATACATCTTGTTTACCCCCCAAAATGTTGCATAATCATTGTTTTTAATTACGTCCCAAGAGAATTCGAAAACAATGCCTATGTCAAATGTTGGGGGGTAAACAAGGTGTATTATGGGATTTGAGAAAGCATGTGCTTGACTGTCAGAAAGGTCAAAATGACGTCAAAGTGACAAAGACTATGTGGTGCTTTCTGCCAAATCTGTGATACAAGCTCTGGCTGATCAACTTGCCAATCAGCTGAAAGATCTTCCTAGCCATGTTAATGTTGAGGACGAGCGGTCCAAACTCCATGATACAACTTATGGAGCAGCCTCACAAATGCTTGGACCTTTCACACGTAACATCAGCTGGAGCACCTTAACAGTGTTCGTATCTGTCCTTCAGCCACCAAATGCAATGATGCTACACTTGGACATCTCACACATGAACCAGTCAACATGCGTTTTCCTGAGCCACTGACCAACGATGAAGCCATTGCTGCCTTCGTTCAGATGACTCATGATACATCTGCGGTCTCTGATGCAAGAAAAAAGCCTGCTTAAAAATGCTCAGCCTGAGGCCCAGTGCTAACAGCCAAACTGACTTGCCTGCTTCAAAACAACTTGATCAGTCAGGCAAACGTCCCCAAGAGCTGGAAGAAGCATCAGTAATCCAGCTATACAAGCACAATGGAAACCATGTCGACTGCAATAATTAAAGGGGAATTTCCCTTCTTTCCATTGCTCCAAAGATCTTGGCTCAAGTCTTCGTAAGCCGACTGACACAACACCTTGAAAATACTCTCTACTTCCCAAGAGACAAAGCTAGCTTTGGAAAGACTAAAGCACCATCATCTTAACTTTCGCTGCTTGTCACTTGCGGGAAAAATGTCGCGAGGAAGTGTTGATCTGTACACAACCTTCATTGATCGGACAAAAGTATTTGAGATGGTGAACTGTGAAGGCCTGTGGAAGATCGTCACAAAGTTTAGATGTGCAAGTCTGTTCATCAACATTGTGCGAGAATCTCACGATGGCATGCCATCTCTTTTCCTGTGACAAACGAAGTTAAGCAGGGCTGTGTTGTTGCTTCGATACCCTTCAGCGTGGTATTTGTCGCAAAGCTGACTGATGCTACAATGACATGGGAGACATTTTACAATACTCTATTGATGGTCAGCAAATCGCAAGCTTTGTCACTTAAAAGTCAAAGCGAGGGGGGAAGAAACAACAATTGTCGACTTGCTTTTTGACATTGTGTTGAACGCATCCAGTCAAGCTGACATTGTTAACATCTCGAAAAGAGCGTGTTCCGACTCCGGCTTGACAATCAATGTATTGTTCCAGCTTCATGCGTTTAACCTGAAACCACTGTTGCAGGGTGTTACCTAAATACCATCGACAAATTTGAATATCTTGGCAGCACTCTCTCGAGATTTGCAAATATTTGATGTGGACGTTTCTCAGAATCGTCCGTGCCAGTTTAGCCTCGATTACCAGCCGCTGTGTCTGGAAATGAGCCAGCGTTCACTTCCGAAATCTTGGCTGGATGCGTGAGGTAAGCCATTGTTAATCTCCGCCAATCAGAAAGTCGCCTGCACAAATGTCGACCATGCATAAATTATATTTTTGGTTCATATCTGTGGCTGCAAAGGTATTCTTTGACGCGCCCTGTTCAAGCTTTACAGTGCTTTCAAGGTGGGAAACAAGCAAGATTTAGACAACGGACAGTGATCGAGAAGCTGTTAGCTGGAGAATAATAGTGCTGTGTCGTTTTCTACCACCTGAGTTTGGAAACTTCACTAATTTTCTTCTCAGGGAGGATGCCTGAACTCGAGTGAGCGGCGGAAACCGATCCTAGTGCCAGTTCTGCGTTCAGAAGACTCACGAGACACTGTCTGGAAATGCAAAGGACTAAACATCAGCACAAATATCGAAGTTTACCATGCTTTGTTTTACTCTCCTCCCTTCTTGTATGTTCAAAAAGCGACATTTTATCTGTCAGAATTGCACCAAGTAATGGTGGACCGTTAAATGAAAAAAAAAATGCTGTCAGTTTTTCTCTGAAATTATTGCATAAAATTTCTCATTTTGGGCATTAAGCACAAAGACTTTCAAAATGTGAAGAAAAACGAGAAATGACTTTTGAACGTAGTAGCACGTTAAGGGCGGCACATTAAAGCAACTAAGCCACGGACAGCCAGTGGCTTAGTTGGTTGAGCATCATGCTTTCATGCAGGAGATCACGGGTTCAAACCCTGGTCGCACCAACGCTCAGGGCCTTTAAAATAACCGAGCAAAAACTACTGCCTTTGTAATCTCATCTGCACATGGTTAGTATTTCAAGTCTTCCTGAATAAGGACCATAAACTCTAAGCCCCATCTCACAACCCTTCCTGTTATCAACGCTGTGGGACGATAATGAACCCACACACTGTTCGTGAAGAGTAGGTGTTGTGGTCTGTCCTTCTTTCACATTCATGTGTAGTTGGGTGGGTGAGAACAAATATGGACTGATAGCGGCTGCCAGAGGTGCCTCTATGGGCTGATTTCCGATCTTACCCCAATTTTATTGCCCCATACAGAGCAATAGTCCCATGACTTCCCAGGACCCTAGGCAGGTTTTTTTTTTTTTTTGCGAGAGGGTGAGGTCCAGTGAGGAGACGGACCAAACGAGCGCCGGAGGCGCGAGCCTCTATTGGGTTCTCTATTGGCTGTCGTTATCTATGATACCATATAAGATTTTCAGGGTTGATAATTCTAGTTTTATTGCCGTTAGTGTCCCATACCATTCCAGAAAGATTTCCCAGAACTCTGATACTACCGGACATGAAACAAGCATATGCTTTAGATCTTGTTTTGTTTTTAAGCATAAATAACAAAGATCACTGCTGGCGAGTTTAGATTTAAAGAATTTGCTTTAAGTAAAAACTATATTATGTAAAGTTTTGTACTGGAACATAGTTAGCTTCATTTCTATAGTGATGGAGAAGACTAAGTTAAATAAAGTATTTGCTTATTTGGTCCGGTGCAATAGGAACGTGACATGAGTTACAGCATTACCAAACACTAATTGCATTAAATTACATGTTTTCTAGCATGACAAAGAAGTAATAATAATAGAAAAAATAAATGAATAAAATACGACTTCTAGCACGTCATAAAACCCTTTTTCCTTTGGGGTTACATCTATAACTATAGTTTTAAAATAGAGGAATCAATATTTAAAGATTCAAGGTTAAGGGTTTAGGAAACTCGCTCCAGCGGGGACAGGAATGGCTTCCATTTCTTTGAATTTCTTGTTGTTTTGTTTTCCAATTGGTGCGTCTGTTTCAGGGAAAGCAAGAAGTTGTTTTGTGTTGGGTATCGTTCTTTCAAACGGCAAATCCAGATGTAGCGCTTAGACATTAGGCAAGAAAAATCAATTTGGAGTTTAAATGTGAAACGATTACTTTGCATGTGGACCAATAGTGTCTGGTAGTAACAAAGGATCCACGGTTTGGTCTCCAAAAGAAGATTGGTAGACATTCTCTATTCTCTTTGTTTGCCCCCCCCCCCCCCCCCCACATTTCGCATAAACCATTGCTTTCAAATGCTCTTGCAATAAGGCGTTGTTTTGTTGTGGGTTCTTCAAACATATGATTAACGAAACTTTTATGAATGGCTTTGGTTGTTAACACTTTCAAGTTCTCCCGTGGTTGTGTAAGATGCTCTTGCTGTACACCTGTTCGTTTTATTGCTTTTTTATATTCTTGCGGAGTAGCGTTTATTAGTCCATAATAGGTCAAAACATTTGTTTGCAACTGATATCGGAATTTAAATTCTTCATAGGTGAGGAAATCTAAATTCTGGTCGAGAAGGTATTTTAAGATGTAAACTCCTTTATCAAACCAAGTACGGAAAAAAATCGTCTTGTTATCAACTTTGATATCTTGGTTGTTCCATATAATCGTTTTCTTTGTTCATGACATCTTATTATTCTTCTTCTCGAGTGGTAGCTCTTTGATGTTAAGATCCTTGCTGTTACAGTTACAGGTTGAGGGGAAGGTTAAGCCTCCCAATTGTGATGTGACTTCATTGGGAATAACCGTCCATGCCGAATTCTCGCTCAGGTGAAATCGCTTTATCCAAACGGACTTTAAGGCTTTGTTCATTACGCACCCGTTGCACCCCCCTTCCCTACAGAACTGTTTCCTCCCAACAAGCAAGCAGCATCTCCAGAAAGTGAACAGAGTCTGGTAGACTCTGACCTTCCGTACGTGAAGACAACTGCAACAAAAACTGTCACTGGGACAACCATAACAACTACTTACAACGTTTATTACAATTCCATCTTCAACTCACTTTATTGCCCCCTTCCCCAAATAGAGGGATGTTTCCCCAAACTGCGAACCGTTCTTCACGTGCAAGCGGGATCTTCTTTTACTAAAGTGAACAGAAACTGGTGGAACAACAGACTAGCCCTCAACATGAGGCTCAAAACAGCACTTACTACAGCTAGAACTCATACCACTACTTCAACTACAAACAGCAAAATTTAACTGAAACTACAATAACAATCACGG
>NC_090890.1:24625746-24643660 GCF_036669925.1 Montipora capricornis | reverse complement strand
TTCTCGGATCGCAATTCCCATATCTATAAACATCTTAGACTCGATCGGCTCTCACTAATTTCCAACTTAAGATCAAAGGAGCCCTTCATATTGAATGGGAATGACCCGCATTGAATAAACAACTGAAACATGTAAATTTAACACTCTTACTTTAATTACTATTTGTATTCTACAGTTTTTACAGTTTTGCACTCACACCTTTTATTTTCCCACTCCGTTGTATCCCTTTAGTATCATGTAACCTTTTTTCACTGATTTGTAACTATTATTATACAGTTTGTAATTTACACCTTCTTGTTACCTACTTTATATGAAGCCACTTACTTGTTTTTTTTTTTAATGTTTGATTTCAATCTTACTGCTAGGAATTTTGGTAATATTATTGATCTTGCGGACAGCTCATTAATTTCCTGGACCTGCCTGGCTGAACTATGAAATTGCATTTAGGAAGGATGCTGCAGCTTCAAGCCTTGTTGATTGGTTGAGAATGAACTTGGATTAATATAATTTTCACTCTTGAAGCCCTCTTCCAACTCAGTCATCACCTTGTACGACTTGCTGACTAATGTCCTCATCCCAATCTGTTCCACCAAAGCGTTTGTCGCAGTCAGTTCACTACTGCTATTCTTGGAATAAGGGCTCATGTCACTGGCCATTTGGTCGATGCCAATACCGTCATGTTTGTGAGTGTTGATGGCGACCACCCTCAAGTTAGTTGATGACAGTTGATGACATTGTTGATGATATCATGTCATTCAGCTCTTGGGCATGCAGTGGAAAGGCAAATACATTCAGTTTACATTCACCCCCTTATATCTTTTTGTCTGTTGCTGATCTAGTCAAGTGGATCCTTCGGAAGAACTTTGAAGTGGGTTTCCTTCTTCACTATTATATTTGGATGATTTCATACACTGGATCCTCCTAGTTCTTAGTTTTGCCAGCGCAATTTAGATGCATGTCTCCAGACGTTCAAGAAGTGAGGCATTCCACTTCACCATAAACTGGAGGACCCCTGCACATCCCTGACCATCCTGGGTATAGAGCTTGATTTTCTCCTGTTGCAGGCGTTCCTTCCTCACGAAAAAGTCTTAACACATCACTGCACTACTGAACTATTAGTTGCTCTCGTAAGGAGTTGGATTCTTTAACTTGCAACTTGCAGCATGCATGTGAAATGGTTGCTCCTGGTGGCACTTTTCTGCAGCGTATTATCAATTTGCTCTCTACTTTTAGTCTGTTCTCACCTGGCTGCCTGTTTGCACCACTCACCTATAAAGGTCTACCTGTCAGCTGTATGAGATATGTCCAGGTTTGCAATCAAATGCAAAAATTGCGCTTTTAACTATTTTTCCAAAAATTGCAAAAACGCAAAAAACGCAAAAAAACGCAAAAATCGCAGAACACTAAAAAGCTAGAGAAGGCAAGTCCTCCAAAAGCGTTGCAATTTTTGCGAAAATTGCAAAATATCGCAAAAATCGCAAAACTGAAATGAGCAGTTAGGCTAAATCAGTAAATGAATGGCGATAAAATATTATTTCATGTTCTCATTTTTGTGGATACGATGTTTTCAAAAAAGTCGCACATAAGTCCTGAGAATTGAAATTGTCGCTAAAAGCGTAATTACGTAGAACAGCTCATTAACCGAACCGCAGTTGCTAAAAGCGAAATAATTATTACGTAGGACCGCTCATTAACCGAACCGCAAAATGAAAGCGAACTCACGAGGTAAATTCATATTTATGAAAGCTAACTCACGAGATATATTCATGTATAGCAGGCTTGTTTCGGCTCGTGGATTAAAGAATGAGGTATATTCATGCGTAGCGTGCTTGTTTCGGCTCGGGTATATCCATTTGTAGTGCGCTAGTAGAATACCTTGGGGTGTTTGAAAAAGTTTTTGTGATCATATGATTCACAAAATTAAAAAAAGGGTACAAGTAATGAATTTTGTTTTGTTGCTGTTGTCGTTGTAACAAACAAGGCATCAATGCGCTCGATTAAGCAACAGAGTTGTTATTCATTTTGGCGACGACAGGACTGCGGGACTGCGGAACCAGCATTGCAACTCGAGTTTTGGATAAGGGAAGACACTTTAGTTTCTTTGTGTGGTTTGAAATTCACTTTCTGTGAATAAAACCATTGCAATTTCGTTAAGGATACGTATTTGCTCTATTCGTGCGTTATTGTTTGTTCTTTAAATGTTGGGAAGTTGTTGCGGTCTCCTACATGGAAAGCTCGAAAGGGCGAATTGTTTTATTTATTCACACTAGACACCACACTTTCAGTAAATCGTGAAATTTTAATCCACTTATTTTCAAGTCCATTGCTTTCAGTTACTAATAATTGCTACACTGCTGAAAAGCTTTAAGAAACTATAGAATTAAGGTTCAGTGGTTTTGAATTTGATGGTTGACACAAGCAGTGAAATTCAAGAATTCTTAAGCCGCCAAACGGTCAGCATTTGATTAGTGGCACTCGATTCCCAAGATGTAATATACCAAACTGTCGTATACCTCCTTCTTCGGGGTTGTCACCTACAGACAAATCTTTCGTGGCCTTGTGTTCGCTTTCTTTTCAGTGTTCTGCGATTTTTGCGATTTTTCGCAAAATTCACAATTTTCGCTAAAATCGTTAAAATCGCAAATCTTATCGGGGACTTGTCTTTTCTAACTTTTGAGAGTTCTGCGATTTTTCGCAAAATTCGCAAAAATCATTAAAATCGCAAGTATCGCAACACTTTTGGGGGACTTGTCTTCTCTAGCTTTGCAGTGTTCTGCGATTTTTGCGATTTTTTGCAAAATTCGCAATTTTCCCAAAAATCGATGTTTGAGATGTTTGCGATTTTAACGTTTTACGAAAATCGCGAATGTTGCGAAAATCGCAAACATCGCACAACACTGAAAAGCTAGAGAACACAAGTCCCTGACAAGAGTCGCCATTTTTGCAATTTTAACAATTTTTATGCAATTTTCGCAACAATCGCAAAAATTGCGAGTCCTAGTTGGGGATTTGTCTTCTTCTTTGCACCATTTACGATTTTTGCGATTTTCCGCAAACTTCGCAATTTTCGCATTTGCGTGCAAACCTGGACATAAGTGAGCTGTATGCTCTTTACACATAGATTATGGTTTTCCCGATCCCATGTTGAACTGCTTACAACTCCAGCGTGTTCTCTGTGGGATAAACCAAGGCTCAAATTGTCCACAGCATCAACCAGTAACAGCTGACATCATGTGTGTTATTCATTGTTCCCTGGACCTGCTAGACCTGTATCATATGTCATGCTTCGGGCCACCTGTTGTTTGGTTTTCTGCAGGTTTCTGTGTGCTGGAGAGTTTACTGTCAACTCCAACTTTGATCCTTCCATGCGTCTAACTGTTCAAGTTGATGCAGAAGTAAATCCCTCCAGCCTTTGTGTTCACATCAAAACTACCAAAACTGACCATTTCCTACAGGGTTTCTTTGTTTATATGGGATGTGGTTGGGCCTCTCTCTGCCTCATCACTGCAATCATGGCTTATCTCCACCTCCAGGGGTCCTAACAAGGTCCTCTCTTCATTGACAGGGCTGGTCAGCCTTTATCTCATTCCTAGTTGTCAGCATGGCAAGGTTGAGGTGTTGTGCCAGCCATGGGGGCATTATTCTATAATGGGGCCTGCTGCCAAAAGTGGAAGGCCCCAGATATCTCGAGCACCCAACCTCCACTAAGCAATGCAGTTGTTAATTATTATCATTATAATTGACATACCCATTGTTTTTGTTGTTATTATTGTTATTGTCAGTGTTGTAGTTTACCTGGATACCAAAGTTCATCTGCTCTTTGACCAATGACACGAGTTCCAACTTCAAAATTAGGAGCTCCTGGAATTAGGCTGAACGAAGCAAAAGCAGTTGGTTAAGTGTACACTTCTGTACCAAACATACAAAATACATTTAATTTAACTTTGCATTATTCCACAGTTCTGATAAGACTTAAGGTTTAGCTTTGGTGTGGATCCATCACTGCGCACCACTGACTCGGTTGTGCACCGGGCTGTCACAGGAGGTTGAGAGTTCGATTCCAGCTGGACCAACACTCAGGGTCTTAAAATAACTGAGGAGAAGTGCTGACTTAGTTTGTAATCACACCGGCAAATGGTTAGAATTTGAAGCCTTCTGGGATAAGGACTGTAAACCGGAGGTCCCTTCTCATAACCCTTGTTGGAAACCAAATAGTATGGAACGTTAAAGAACCCACTCACTACTCAAAAAGGGTAGGGGCCGTTGTCCCCGGTGTTGTGGACTGACCTTAATCTGTTGGGGGCATCTTTCATTTCCTAAATAAACTGTAAACTGTGTAACAAGCAATCTGGCCAAAAAGTCCCCAACAAAAAAGCATTGTAAATTAGTCCTGAAAAGCCCCGAGGGGAGAGACTAATAATTTCACCTCACTTCACTTCTCGTCTATTTTGGTTCAATTATTGTAGAGTTTCAATGATTAAACTGCACACCACATGAGGGACCATGTCTTTTACAAGACTCAGCTGAAACTGTTGAGAAAACTACTAAACATTTCTAAATAATGTCTACATATACCCTACAGTATGTTCTACAAGAATCCAGTCACTATCAGTTTTTCAAGTTTTGTGCTGACACCAAAATTATTACATGTTCATACACTGTATATGTACCTCTTTCCTTGCTCAGAAATAAGCTTATTTTCACTTGATGAATGTCCGAGTAGAGAAGAAGGATTTGCTGAATGAGTCTGAGAGGAAGGAATGGTACTTTCCCTGAAAATAAATAACTCACATTTTGAATTAAAAAGTCCATCATTGTTGCAAGACAAAGACAAAAAAGAGACATTGTGATTATGCCGTAGGTAGCAGTTGGTAAATTCCCAACACAATTATTAATGTTAAATGTGATAAGTATCTTTCAGCTGTATATCAAAATCATAGAATGCTTGTTCCTAAATGGAGTTTTTGAGTGGATATAAAGGTTGTTAACCCATTGACCTCAGGGAGTGAGACTAAACAGATTTTACTCTGTCAAACACCTGACGATTTTACTCATCAACTAAGGGCGTGCTAGGACATTTGAGGTGTCAATGTGTTAATAATCCAGATTAAGCAAGATGTAACATGTTCATACAAAATTTGCCTCATAATTGTATTACTTGTACAAACAGATCGCTCCAATATGTGTTTTACACCTTGTCGAGTGGTTTCACAAAATTAAGATACACAGATATTTTGCCAGTTGCATAGTATTAATTTTTTCCAAGCCCTGTTCAAAGGCAAGGGAAAATATGAGCAAGAAGCAAAATGAGCACATGCATTATACATGTATGTTTAAGTGCCCCTGTGACCAAAAAATCAATTCTTATTTTTCTTTAGATTTCAAACCTATGTTAATTAAACACTAAGCGACCAAAGTTTTAACCTTGATTTCAAAAAGACACCTGTTTGGAGAAAACGACATTAAAGACTCACTAGTTTAAAAATGCCATGCAAGTGTACGCAGCTGAACTAATAATTTTTATGCAGCATGGGACTTTCGGGCTTTCAAACTTCTAAACTTGTGTTTTGCATATATAATAAGCTGCAAGTAGTAAATGACACCACTTTTTCCTATATCCCAACCCTCTGAGGTCCAATTGGTCAGTTTGGAACGTGAGTAATGGTGGACCGGCCCATGAAATTCAAAACTCAACTCACAGTAAACAACCTTTAGATAAAAATCAAAGCTCAAAATTTTGTCAGCCAGATGTTAAGCAAACACACTTTCAAAATCTGAAGCAAAAAAAAGAAAGTGATTTTTTTTTATCACAGGGGCACTTCAAACCTTTCAATAAGGTATTTATTATTCCACTCTTATGCCATTTGCTAGTATTTTGGCCTCTTCCTGCATTGACTGAGAATCATATCGATTGCATAATTAGGCCCATGCAAATGACGAAAACAACACAGACCAAACCACTTAAATGTCCTTTATTTGATTGCATGATGAGTGACAAGCAATGAGAAGCTAAAATTAATTCTTGGGCTTTGCATCGTGTTGATCAATTTATTTCTTTTAAATGTATTGAAAAACTCTTGTTCCATCAATATTTGCCCTGTTCTCACACACTGGATGCCATTTGGCTGCCACACAAGAATGCAACAGCACTTTATTTGCAAAAAGAAAACTGGATCACATGACCAAAATTAATGTCATATCTGACATCCTGATTTGGGCCCAGCCCCCAACATTTCTAAACCAGTCAAACTGGGACACTACACGTACACTGTACAGTGCATTACCATCTCATAATTATTTTGCACATTCTCTATATTGAATATGGTAAAATAGTGTAATAGACAAGTGGAATGATAAATAATTATGTCTACAACGTATTCCATTCATCAAATCCTTCCACAGGAGCACAACTCAGAGGCTTCATACAAGTAGCTCAGTTGGCAGTAGGTTTAAAACACAGAACACATTCCACAGGTCACTCATTACAGGTCATTGTTTTACCTATACTGAAGCAGCCCAAAACCTCCCAATTGGCTAACCATAGGCCTAGACATCGTTTTTAGGCTTAACAAGACCTAACGAGGCCTAAGTTTAGCGTTAGTAAAGGGTTTGAAACGAGTGACCTGGCCCGGGTTGTTCGAAGCACAGTTAGCGCTAACCAGATTAAATACCATGGTAACCTATAGCTTTTGATACCTCTTAACCAATGGTTAGCGCTAACTAGGCTTCGAGCAACTGGCCCCTGTACTTTAAACCTGTCGCTAAGTTGGAAGAGCAATGTACTGGCATTGCAGAGGTCTTGGGCTCAAATCCTGTTTTCAGCTGTCTATAAGAGACATTAATTTAGGGTGCGTTCAATTGACCGTATTCCGGAATAAGAATACGTGAAATATAAGTTAGAAATCCTTCGTTTTTACGGAGATTCACATTAAAATTGTCAAACATCCGCTAAAACGCTATTTTAAACATATTTTTATCATCCTTGCTGCTTCGAAACGCGCCAAACATACCGTTTTAATCATCACTTCACATATTCTTATTCCGGAATAGGGTCAATCGAATGCGCCCTTAATGTTTGCTTCAATTGTCCAGAAAGTGCAAGGATCACTTCTCTGTTTCATCTATTAAACCATTGACACCTCAAACACTCTCGGACGCCCCCAGTCGACGAGTAAAATCGTCTGGACCAATGGGTTAAGAAACAATTTGTACATGTAGGAATTTTGACAGATAACTGTACATGTAATGAATTATTATTATTACACTCAACCATAAACAAACATATGGCAGAGCTACAATGTGCCACAACAGTGAATGCCAAATTATTAATTGCCAGTGCTCAGTTTATACTACATGTACATGTAAAAGCAAAGGTGGCTGATAATAGACATCAACACCAATGAATGAGTACATTTATGTACTATAACCCTATTCTCTCATCACTGTCAACAGCTGGTAATTTTAATTTTGAGACAAATCAATACAGCTTGGGTAAATTTCCACGACAGCCTCAAGAATCAACCGCCAAACAAAATGGCAATATTTCCCGAAAAGTGCCAACTACTGTACCTCTGATTAGTTTTAATTTGCATAATTTGTAATGGGTCGGTAGGCACTTTGGTAGAATGATGCGCTAGCACTTAGCCAATCAGAGCGCTCATTACATTGGGAACAACCACAAGTCACATTATAAAATTAAATGACTGGCCCGTTCACTTCAAAGAATTATTTTCCACATGCTAAAATGGAATTTCTCCCTCCAGAAGGAAGCGGGCCCTTTTTTCATTGCATTCTTGCACTAACATGCACTCAAACCAGACAATGACCGAGATCTCATTCAGTTTCAGCAAACGCAGATGCAAAATAATAATGTCATCTCTCCGTGGAACTTTCTGAAAAGTTTCGCTTTGACGTCATTTGAAATGCAGTAATGTGATTGGGCAATCGAACTGTTTACTGTGGGTGCCTCGAAAACAAAGACCCCAAGACCCTCTAAGACCCCAAGAAAACTAAAGAACTAAAAACCAACTTAAGGCCTAGTTAGGCCTAGGGTTGGCCAAATTGAGGGTTTTGGAGTACTTTTTTCGTTTCTGAGTTTTCAAGTTTTTGGGGTATTTAATAGGGGTGTTAGGGATCTTACGGTCTTCATTTTAGAGACATCTTGTTTACTGCCCATATTAACCCATTGACTCCCAGGGGTTCCCCATTGACGAGTAAAATCGTCTGACGTTAGACAGAGTAAAATACTAAGTCTGGCCGGTTTCGGCCGGTTTGGATGTCGATGGGTTAATGGAGACGTAGTTTTTCAGTGAGTGATTAAGTTTTCTTGGCAGGAATAAGAAGAAGCTTTGTTTTAATCTTGTCAAACATTGGTCCATGAAACTTGTAAATTAAGAAAATTTTACAGGGTCATAACGAAAGTCACTCTATCATACCTGAATTCAGTAGGTGATGCAACCGACATTACACTCCCAAGTGAAGGCTTAACACCTGTAAATGATTGTTGAACAGGAAGAGAAGCCAGTGAAGATTTCAAAGCTACACGTTGAGGCAACATTGGAGCACCACTTATGACGGGAGATTTCAGTGTTCTGTAAATCACAGGTGGGGTCGTTGTTGAGGTTGTTACAGAAGATACACTTAATACAATGTCTGATGGTCTACTCGTTACACAGGTAGAATTGGATGCAATTTCTTCTGAAGATCTTTGCATTGTGGACAAAGATGTCTGCACAGTGTCAGATACTCTGCTCACCGTAGACAGAGTTTTTGAAGCGACTGTAGTCTGTGATGTGTTTTGGTGTCCTGCTGACACAGCCACCGTAGCTGAAGATTTGATTGGAACAGTGCTCTTTGAAGTGTTTGGCTGTAATGTCTGCGGTTGCATAACAGTCTTATCAACCACACTTATATTCTGTGCATTCTCTTTTTCTTTATTAATCTGAATACTTGTCTCAATCCTGATTTCCTCAAATGTTGCTTGACATGACATGTCAGCAACATCAACGAACTCCACTTCATCATCATCAATAACAATGACAGTTGCTTTCTTAGGTTCTTGTTTTTCAATTTGTTCTTCAGTGGCTGCAGCAATTTCACTGTCATCTTTTGCAACTGGACTAAAAATATATTTAAAAAAAAAGAAAATAATTATTAGTGTAATAAATAAAAGGTTGCAACTAAAACCATCTTGATACTATGAGAAACACTATGCAAGTGTGACACAGCTCACCTAGGAGTCTGTAAATTTTCTTGATAATCCTTGAGTTGTTGGTCAATGGAGTTCAGAAGTATCCGTAGAGAAGACTGACTCTCTAGTGAAAAAAAAAATCAACAAACGTTAAATTTTACATGGGGAGTCAAGGTGTTTTAGTGGTTATCAACCGTGCCTCTCACCTCTCACCAGGTTCAACTCTGGTCTCTAGGCCACACATGTACATGTATGTGGGTTGAGTTTCAGTCTACCTCAATCATAATCGACTCTCAGTTAATAAGATCCAGGCAAATACCTTCGAAAGGGATACCCTCTGGTATCTCTCCCTTTCATTACACATACAGTAGAACCCCGGTAACTCGAACTCTGAAGGGAAACGAAAAACTGTTCGAGTTAGCGGGGTTTCGAGTATCGGGTTCAATTAATTAAAATACTCAGTTTTCCAGGTTAATAATAAATAGTTTATTGCTTTTCAGCACTTCCGTAAACAATACAGTGCAAATTAAACTTATGATCGGTAAATAACTGTCAAATACTTGATCTGTTCGTTGCACTAAAATCAAGTTACCCGAGTTCGAGTTAACCGAGTAAAAATGACTGAAAAGTTGGGTCAAATCCAAGGGAAATGAGACTCAGTTTGAGTTAGCGGGAAGTTCGAGTTATCCGAGTTCCAGTTACCGGGGTTCTACTGTATTAATAAAAAATGAATAAAGTTCTCTTTTTTTCATTCTTTCTTTCTTACACCTTAAAAATTTGAAATTATCGAGAGAATAAAAACAATATTATTCTACCACTCAAAGGATAGTGTATTCTTGTATTTTGGTTTATCCCTTTTTCAAGTGAACAAAGTAATTATTGGGCATTTTGGGGCTACTTCCTGACTTTCACACTAGACTGACAATTACTGTATTTTTACTTGTCAGTGGAGGTTCAGGAGTCCATGGGTTAACAACCTCCTCCTTCACAGTCTACAAACCTTGAACAGATGGTAAGTACTGTCTTGTAAGCGTTTGGTGTTGTTGGGTTTCTGGCCTCTCCTTCGAAAAATTATTTATTGCTACGCATAATATGCACTGGGTTTGATGTTCGAGTACACAAACAAATAAAATTACAGATGGCTGAGGTTTGCACAAGTTGCAAACCCTTGCATTTAGGCAATAATTTTATGTGCATAATTATGTGCATGTATTGACATACGCACATACGCAAAATACACATGTACATGTATGATACGCGTAGTTCCCTTATATCGAAGTTGCACTGTAAGATACATTAAAGTTGGGAGAAGAGAAAAAGTCAGACAGATGTAAGTAAAGATACGTGTACATGTACGTACATGTAGCAATAACACTCTTAATACATACGTGTACCTACATGAAAGTTGGTTTGTCTTAGAGCAGTTTTCAATTGAGTGTCGAAAGTAATTAGATAATTACTTTGGTTTATGATTACTTCACTCAGTGAAGTCAAAGTTCTCGCACAATTTTTTCAACCAATCAGAAGTGAAACCAAAACCAATCGTGGCTCACGCATGCATATTTTCCCACGCTTTGTGTCGGCTACTTGTAATTACTTTCGAGTTTTGATTGGTTTGCCGGATTGTCTCAGTCCTTTTTTATTGGCCAAAGTAATTACTTTGGTTTTGGTTTTACAACACTCAATTGAAACTCGCTCTAACACAATAATAATTATACTCAGTAATTATTATTATTGCTACTAAAACATTGGATTCTACTAGATGTACTGTTCAAACATGTAAACCATTACACTAACCTTCAATTGCTCCCACCCTCTGGAAAAGTGACCTTGTAGTCCTGCAAATCAATTGCTAAATTCATTACTGAGGGTGTCATCTATTAAGAACACAGTATTCAAGGTGAACGCATTAACCTACAATGCAGCTTAGAGTGTCCAAAAAGTGCATGCAAAACGTGTATGCAAAACACAGAATTGATGCAAATCTGTTTGTACAAGTATCTGTGAGTGATTTTTATCATCGTCTCAGATTGTCATGTATTTCTGCAAAATCCTGATATTACATGTACCAAGTGTTACTCTAGTTAGCATTGTATGTAAAGCTTTCAGCAATTTAAAAAGGTTGTCAAATAAGAAATGAAAAAGATGAATGCCTTTCCAAACCATATATTTGTTAATCAAATTATTGCGAAACTCCGCACACCAAAGGCCCACGCACAGAGCACCATTGGTAAGAAAGTAATTATGGTAACCCATCTTTACAAGAAAACTTGGTTTTGGTCACCGTGCGACCGTACATACGTTCACCCCTCCATGTATGCCAATGTGATAAATTGAGGGCTTAAGTTTACAGCTCATCGATGCGGCCACACTCAAGCTACATGTACATGTACATGTAGTCAATTACAGTCAATTGACACCTGTCAAAACAAGGTATCTGCTGACAAGTATCACATGATCATATTGCAGGCTCAAGTTTAGAGCTCATCGAGGTCAGCTTTTTTTCTTTAAGTTGACCGCTGACCATGTACTGGGTTTCAATTGAATCGTAAACTGAAGCCAGGGTAACTTATTGTAAGAATAAATAACCCAGGAGCTCCACTTTTCGGTTTGGCTAAATCTTTATATGTTGCCGATAAAATCCGTTTTTACTCAGGTTAAACTGATGATCCTCATTTTATCTTGGTTCTGAATACGCACTCGGATAAATTGAAAGAACATGAATCACCATCTGCATGCTCCCCTAGAGAGTTTTGATAACCTAGACTCTCAGAAACACGTTTTCCTTGATTATGGTGCAAATTTGATCCCATTTTGGGCATTTGGAACTTTTCCCAGTGAACACAGACAAACAAATTTCCCACAATAAAGCTTCTGTGTCAACATTTCTGATGTTCATTAGTTCCCCCAAACTAAAAGATCCTGAGCGATTCTTGAAAGTGATGAAAGCACCTTTCAAGAATCTCAGCTGGTTGTCTAGAACTTGTTGTGTTACTTTAGGCTGTTTTAAAAACATTTTTATTCCATTGACCTTACAATCACTATTCTTTCCCCTCTTCCCCGACATATCAAGTAAATTTTGCCCACTACAGGTCTGTTAAGCCAGGAATACATGGTTGAATCATGTATTTTGCATACGTAAGTGCAAATAGCACCGATGACACAAGAAAGAGCCTGGAAATAGAAACATAACGCAATCAAACTTAAGAAATGAAGTGTTTACGTTCATATCAGTTGCCATAGAAACTAAGGTGTGGGCAGATAAAAAAACTTTACTGACATTCCAAGTTCTTTCTGAGGCCACTACTGTCTTTAACAGCCAGGAAAATTACGTTCACAGTCGGGTAATAATATTATTTTTCCGGCTCCCTTAGCTGGGAAATGTTTCTGAAAACTGCTCCTCTCAAGGACATGTTTGTTGTCCTCAACTTAAATCACATTTTCAAAGAAAGAATACATGTAAGTGAAGGTTTGATGTACAAGTACATGATTGTAAGTCTTGTCTTTCTAATCTCAATATTTGTTTATCTCACCTTACAACATACAATGTATCACCTTACAGTGATTTCATGTACTGTACATGTAGGTCTAATTTACTGATTACAAAACTGTTAGCTTTCCTTTAATTTTACTCTTATGGCTACCTCTATTTAGGGTACGGGGATGAGTCAATTACCATAGACAGAGTTTTCATGCAGAAGTAAAGTAGAAGGACAATAGTATAAAGTAACAGGAGAATCATCTAACAAAACAAAGCTCTGTTGCAAATAAAATGGCCAAATTATAGGAGAAAAGACTAGCGGATAATAATATCATTATTTCAAGCAACAGAAGGAAATTCTCTGATCCCCAAAGCATAATGAAGGCACTGGTCTTTGACACGTATTACTATCAATTTTTTTTTTTAAGAAAACAAGTAAACATGATTATAAAAAATGTGTTGTATCACAATCTTAAACTGAGATTCAAGGTTCTCAGTAAGGCCTGGTAGCCAGTCAAAACCGCCAGCTAGTAACCAGTCTTCAGCTGGCTACTTTCATCTCATTTTACCACCAGTTAAGATGAAAAATGTTACACTTGTTAAATGATCATCCAAGAAACTTTTAAAACATTCTACTCCTCATTATGAGTGGAATTGACAGCATATTTTACAAAAATGAAAGACTCTGTCAAACAGCATGCTTTGTGCCCATTTGTTTATGTTTTTCTTCGGCTTGATGAAGCCTTTTGGGTGCAAATAAGTGACAATTTATGTCCTTTCCTACAAGCGAATGGTTGACTTGAAGAATATAAATGTATATTTCTAATAAATAAAGCAAAGCGCGGTTCCGACACTAATCAAAGTTAATGCGGTCCACACTGCAACAGCGATTCAAATAAAACACAGACATAGATACATGTAAGTGCATTGCCTTTGATTCTTCTTCTTGTAAAAATGGCTGGACGTTTGATTTTTTACAACAATAGTAGGCCTCCGCTGGTCAGTGTCGACCATGGATGATGATGCACCCGAGTTGGATGCCGTGGTAGGTTCAAGGGTAGAACAGCTATGGCTGTGACTGGTGAGGCCAATACGGGAGCGACAAACTCTGCCACAGTGGATGCAGGTATGAGTGGTTGACGGGTTGCCTCCAGGTGTGCACACCTTCCGTCTGGCTCTCTTGTCCTCTAACAGGTTCTGGATCTTAACTTCACCCATCTTCAACTGTTTCTTCAGCACACTGCGCCATCTGCTGTGGTCAGCTGCTGTGAACTACCAGCTCTCAGTATTGATGTCCAGAGCTCTCATGTCGAGCTTACAGACATCTTTATAGCGCAGCTTGGGTCGGCCAACAGGTCTTGTGCCAGAGGCTACCTCGTCGTACAGGATGTCCTTTGGAATCCCGCCACCTTCCATCCCGCGAACATGGCCGAGCCATGGGGAGGACAGCGCATAAGAGGACCTCAACACTTGGCACTTTGTAGCTCCACTTGATCTTGAGGATGTGGCAGAGGCAGGGCATGTGAAAACTGTTCAGTCTCAGCTCCTACTTTGCATAGGTTGTCCACGCCTCACTGCTGTACAGCAGAATGCTGATGATGCAGGTACATGTATTGCATACTGCCATCTTGGTCGTGGTTGTGAGCTTGAGGTTCTCCCACACACGTGTGGTGAGTTGACCAAGTGTTGTTGCAGCCTTCCCAGTGCATTGGTCGATCTCAGCATCGAGGGATAGGTTGTCACTGATTGTGGTCCCAAGGTAGGTGAACTGGTGTACAACGCCAAGTTCGTAGTTGTCGATGAGGTGACAGGTGATGTTTCCACACCCTGGGCTGATTGTGAGCCCGAAGTCTTTGCAGGCTTGAGAGAACCTGTCCATGAGTTCCTGAAGCTCTTGCTATGTATGTGAGGTGATGGCAGCATCATCAGCAAAGAGCAGGTCTCTGATAGTGATCTCATGTACTTTGGTCCTTGCTCTCAGTCAGGCAAGGTTGAACAGCCTCCTGTCTGATCTTGTGTGCAGGTACTGTCCTTCTGTGGCAGTCCCAAATGCATGCTTCAGAAGCAGGGAGAAAAATATCCTGAAGCGGGTGGGTGCAAGAACGCAGCCCTGTTTCACACCACTCTTCATGTCAAAGGGCTCAGACATGCTGCCTTCATATAGCACTGTCGCCTTCATGCTGTCGTAGAAGGACCTGATCATGCTGTGTAGTTTTGGGGAGCATCCAATTTTCACCAGGATACCGAAGAGCCCTTCCCTGCTGACCAAGTCAAACGCTTTCGTGAGATTAATGAAGGTGATGTACAGACGCTTTTGTTGTTCTCTGCACTTTTCCTGCAGTTGTCAAAGGGAGAAGATTACGTCCACTGTGGAACGCTCTGCTCGAAAGCTGCACTGGGACTCGGGCTAGACACTCTCTCCTAGTTGTTGTAGGTGTGCTAGGACAACTCGGGTATGCACTTTGCCTACATTGCTCAGAAGGGAGATGTCTCTGCAGTTGTTACAGTCACTCCTCTCGCACTTGTTCCTATACAGGGTGACTATCTTGGTGTCTGTCATGTCTTGTGGCACACCTCCCTCTCTCTAGCACTGACAAAGAACATCACGTAGTGGCTGCAGAAGAGTGGTCTAGTAGCGTTTGACTAGATCTGGTGGAATGCCATCCGTTCCAGGTGCTTTTCCACAGGCCAAGCTGTCGATGGCCTTGCCAAATTCTTCGAGTGTTGGTTCAGCGTCTAGTTCTTCCATGACAGGTAGTGGTTCAGTGGAGTCGATTGCAGAAGTGACAACAATATTTTCTCTGGAATACAACTCTGAGTAGTGCTCTACCCATCTCTCCATCTGCTTGCCAAATGTCAATGAAAACAGCAGCGGACTGCCTGTCAATCACCCAA
Source organism: Montipora capricornis (assembly GCF_036669925.1). Classification (NCBI taxonomy): domain Eukaryota; kingdom Metazoa; phylum Cnidaria; class Anthozoa; order Scleractinia; family Acroporidae; genus Montipora; species Montipora capricornis. The sequence goes on along the minus strand of NC_090890.1, from coordinate 24,628,094 downwards.
CAAGATGATTTTTCTATTTTTAAAATGGGGTCATGTGTACTCTTTTACAAATCATTCAAGAGACCTTATCCTTTTCTGTTATTTCTATCATTATTGCTTCCTCGTTATCCTGTTAAACTTGTCAAACTGTCAGTGAATTGCAATACAGATAAAGATAAGCTAGGTAAAAGATAAATTAATCGAGCAAAACGGACATCAAGAATTCATCAAAAATTCATCAAGAATCACTGTAGTTGATACACTTTTCTTCCAAAACCAGTGCGTCGGCCTAAACTTGATGCCAAGCAGCTCATTTGATCTGGTGACTTGTCAATCACTCAACAAGATGATTTCTCTATTTTTAAAATGGGGTCATGTGTACTCTTTTACAAATCATTCAAGAGACCTTATCCTTTTCTGTTATTTCTATCATTATTGCTTCCTCGTTATCCTGTTAAACTTGTCAAACTGTCAGTGAATTGCAATACAGATAAAGATAAGCTAGCTAAAAGATAAATTAATCGAGTAAAACTGACATCAACACAGCAACTAGCAAAAATTGAACATAATGCATGAGCTTTAACGGTTAATCTGTGTTGAGTCGGATGGCTGCTAACAAATAGTTTACCTCGGATTCCAGATTACACAGTCACTTGAGGAGGAAAAGCGTTTCCTTCCCATATTAATTTCTGTATACGTACCTTTGACAAAGTTCCAAGAAGCCTGCCGCTCTTAACTCCTCGTCGATCACATCTTCCAAATCGAATCCCTCATGCTGTAGCCGCGAAACCATTATTCCGATCTCACCCATGAACCTAGCAAAGGCCTTGACGCGTGTTTCCTTTAGCTGCTATCTGGTAAGCATCACCAATGCAATCATTTTCTATCTAGGATTGTCTTATAAACACGCGACACGCCACCTTCTCCGCCATTCAAGAGGCCGAACCGCATATATAAATTACAAATACCGCTGACCGCTGGTAAACTAGGCGACCAGGTTGGCGACCAGTCGACCAGTCGGAGTCCCTACTCGCGGCACATCACAGGCCGCCCAAGCTCGGTATTTGTATGGGAAAGTTAACTTTAACCTTACAAATGCTAAAATAAGCTGTAAATGTAGAAATAAACTTAGCTTACCTCTGCGTACAGTTGTTTTCGTCTTTTCTGTGCCATCGGTGGACAAACTGTGGCAGTTTTAGCTGGGTTTGTGGCTTTCGAATTTTTACGATGTCGTTTAGTTGTCATTTCCCTTCTTCTCTTTATGAGCGAAAATGACAACTAACGACATCGTAAAACGCTTGGGCTGCCTGTGGGCACATGTGTCCCGAACCGATATGAAAGGTTTATAAGGGAAGCATGAAATGCTGAAAAAAATCGCAAAATCCTAGTTTATAGCGACGAAACTTAATAAAACGAACTTACTTTAACTATACCTTGTTGTCTTTTAATGAAGAATAGGAGCAAATTTCAAAACTAATCCAGAACGCCTCAAATAGACACAAAGATGCAGTAAAAGTAAGTTTCTTTTATTTATTTTCGTCGCTGTAAACAAGGATTGGCCGATATTTTTTCGGCATTTCATATTAGGGTTCCATATACACCCTACAGATCATTACATTGACTGAGAATGATGAGTTTGGGACGCCTGTGCTCGTGTTCGAGAGTCTGGAAGTCACTTTCTTTTTGAGATCGTTGCCATTTTGTCATAGGGCTCCTGATATGGTCAAAATATCAATACACCACTTATTTCACCAAGTTCTCAAATCAAATGGTAATGTATGCGCCTTTCATGGCTGCACGTAGGTTTAGTGCTCCCGTTGTTTTTAATTATTTTATATCTTCTAGTCTTCAAAATCTCCCACGAACTACTAGAATGTGTCGAGTTCCGATATTTCTTAGTAAGGAAACGATTAAGGAGAAACGTTGGCCTTCCTATCGCGGACGACGAGCTGGACAACAAGTCAATAACCGTGAGATCGTCAGGCGCCGTTGTATCAGCACCATTGAGCGACCGAGACGTGTGTACTGCTGGTCGCGCGCAATCACACGGGACGCAAAGGAACATCTCTAACTGCAAGTATATTAGCCCTAACACACCTGGGTCTAAACTTGCGTTTATGCCATCATTTCTGCTGTCAAATGTGATGTCCCTGGCTCCGAAAATGGACGAACTCCGAGTGACGATTTGCAATGCAAATGTATGTTTTGCTAGTATAACAGAAACATGGCTTAAAGAACATATAGAAGACACTTTTGTGTCAATACCAGGCTACAACATCATTCGTCTCGATATGAAGGACATTGATCATGGTGGTGTTTGCATATATGTACGAGATTCTCTCCGTTTTAGGGTGTTACATGATTTTATG
>NC_090890.1:24578246-24615746 GCF_036669925.1 Montipora capricornis | reverse complement strand
AAAAAAGCTAGAACACAAAATGCTTAAAATAAAGACAATTACTTAACCTCTGAGCTATTGTTATTGAACTCAGGAAATTATTGCTCATCGATCAGTTTTCCTCTAACCTTATTTTTTAAATTGGAAGAAGTTATCGTCAGCTAGTTGCTACAATGACATTTTGTACTTCAGTGGAGATTTTTATTGCGGGCTTTTTTGTAATTTTCAATCTCGGTAGAGGTCGAACGTGCTTTCAGTCGTATTTATCAGGTAATAAAATCTGATAAATCGATAGATATCGAAATACCTATTCTATTTTTTGCATTATCAGTTGCAAAGCTGAGGTTTTGCAATTACGCAATGCTAAACGACCACTGAATGATATGATACGTCCAGACTTCTTAACGGGAAAACAGACCGGTATAAATTTTTTCGCCCTACACTAGGTAGTATTTTTTGCCAACTTATTGAAGTAAATTATCTCCTAAGAGTAAATACACTGTAATATTATCAAGTTTCAATAAAATGCCTCAGTTCTCAGTGGTGCCATCCTACGAAAGCGCCTTTGCTTAGCTGGTTCCCAAGAACCACCTTGCCTTCTTATTCTAGTCACATTTGGAGTACAGAATCATGACTGCTAACGAGGACTTAAGGACGTGCGCGCGAAAATCTTCCCACACTGAAATTTGTTCCATTTCTCGCCTGAAGTTAGGTCATAAATTACTTATTCCAAAAATGAAAAAAATTAGGGGGTCATTGACTTCGTTTCGGAAGGCAAGGGAAAAATGCCTTAATTTCGATAGATAGGTCATCCTAACGAGATGTAGCCTCTTCTACTCATCCATCGAAAATCATGAAAATCATATGTTCGAGTGAAGGTTTCTGTGCATAGAAATATAACAGGTTTTTTTTTAGATTATTGCATGCCGCTAGGGATGTCGTAAACAGTAGAGTTTATCCTCAACGAGCGTTTTCGCAAAGCGCTACACGTTATAAACACTTCTGGAATTCAGGACACAAGGAAAGAAAAATTAAAAAATAAAAGATAACTTCTTACATTGTGATTTTTTCATTTCATCATATTTTGTAGATTGTAAGAAGAGTAACTGATTTTTTTTTAATAGGGGTCGCCGATGATCTAAATCGATGTGATGTTGCGAAGCTCTTGGAAAGTTTTTGCGTGACCTGTCGGGGAAGGACTGGAGCCCAAGACAGGCTCGATCTATGAAAGGTTTTAGCAAAACAAAAAAAACTTTCTCGAGCATAGCAACGAAGTTTCAAGCAGGCGTCATCTTTATTTGGTTTTTGTTTTGTACCATATCTCTCCATTGTCGTCATGGTCATCTTCTGGAGTGTGTTATCTCTGGCTGTTTCCTCGTAGGTCCGCACTATTCAAGTGGATGAAGAAGAAAATATAATTCTGCTCTATTTTCATGAAAGTAAAGGAAAAGAACTTCAAAAACACGCAATCATTTTGAACTGAGAAGTTCGTAGCGTAATAAAAAATACAGCCCCGTTAAATATACGCAATGTCGCTGACTAAAATTAACCTTCCTCCTGTTTTCAAAACTTTCAGCTAGCCACTACTCGATTAGCTACCTTTTCCAGACCTTTTCCAGTCTCCCGGTCCTTTCTCTTTAACGTTTCATGATGTATGGGAAATAAATGTGCCATTCTTTTGCAGGCCTGGAAATTTTTCTCCGACACTTTTGTGGCCATAATATCTTAACTAATGCCTGAAATAATGCGTGGCATATTACAGTCGCGTTTATACCTGTGCAGGAGAGGTTGCGCGCAAAACATTAGCGCGAGCGTCCTTAAAGTGCATGCTTAGGACTTAAACTGAAAACAACAAGCTAGCTTCCGATTAGTCCAGATCGAGTTCAAGCCTGCATGTAACCTGTCTTTCTGTGGCCTAAGTAATGAGGCTTAAAAGGAGACCAATCCCAAGAAAGACCATTAAAACTGCTTTCGGTATATAAAAAAATTGAAAATTTTGAAAAAAAGAGAAAATTAATATAAATCGGTCGTTTTTCATATTGGACGGTATTATGAAAAAGCGATAAAACATCCTTGATCCGCTTGTTCGGGATGTAAAAATATTATAATGGAAAATGTTGGCTTCCCCAAAGTAGGACCGCTGGGTTATAGACAAGAAAAACGGGCTGCGAACCTGTTTTCGCAACGAACTTAGACCAGAGGCTGAGAAAACAACTGGTGATAATGAAAATTAACCGTGGTCCTTTAAATTAAAAAATATATATTGCGCTCACCTGCATTTTATCTTGGGATTTAATTACTACAGATTTTATTCCTTGCTCAATCATTATAACGATCTGCTTTTTTTTTTTTGGGCGCAATCTCGGTATGCTCAATGCATGCTAATAACTGCAGCAGAAGACATTTTGGTATGAAACTGAATAAACGGTTGATTGCTAATCAAAGGTCTTGCTGTAATGCTGTAATGAACATCTCATTTGACCATGAACTGAGTAAGGGAGGTAGGGCAAACATGCTCTTTATCGGACTTCATTTTGGTCATTATTAACGTGTGATATTATTCTTCTGTACCACCTGCCTCGCACGCGATCTCTGTATTTCAAAACTTAAAAATTGGCTGCTAAAAAGCAGTTCGAAATATCTCGTTGTTTCTCTCGCACGTCGGATAATTTCTCAAATCCCCTCCTTTTAAGTTGTTTCCATCTTTCAACAAAACGTCAAAATACAGAAACTGAACTTCACGCTTTTTCCACTGTTAAAGCTTCAAAATTTAATATAAAACCTTCATAAGTAGACTTCCAATGCTCAGTAAATAATATGCTCATTACTTGGGTCGATTATTTTTCAAAAAAGCGTTTAGTGAGTGACAATAGGCACGACGAAGCAAATATGTAAGGAAATAAATCTACTTAAAGGCGCTATTTACAGTGAGACAAGTTTAATACGTTTGAATTGTATCTGGGTGATTGACAATGTCCAATGCGGACGAATAGGTTCAAAAAACGCCCCCAAAGAAACAGGTACGTTGATTAAATGACAACCATTTTTCTTATCTCTTAACCAATAATAAACAAGCCTTTTGGGTTTAAGAGAAACACCTTTATATACAGCTTGCGCTCGGTTTTTGGATAGAAACACTCATCAGCGATTAACCTCATCACTGGAGCCGGGCAGGTAGGTAGACATGTAAGCCTACCATATTTTTCAGATGATTTTGAATACCATTACGGCAAAACCTCCAAAATTTCAGTTCACCTTTTCTTATTCTTTTTTAATTTGTACGAACTGCAATTAATTGTAGTTCGTTGATAATAAGAGTGAAGGTTGTGGTCGCGTTTCTCAAAATGTAATATTTTTATGATCAGTGTAGGTAAGCAATTAATGTTAATTTTTCCTGCTTTCTCAAGTAACTGGGTGGCAAAACACGATGAAGAGTTCCAAAAACTTTCGTCCGGCAAACAAGCCTGAAGGGACGTTTTCTCTCTCAAAATAAGAATATAGTGGAATAAAGTAGTTTGTAGTTTAAACAAAGATCTAGAAATTGTGTATAGGGCCTTAAAATGAACAAACCAACAGCTGCATTTAATTATTCTCATTCCACAAACGTCGAAAAAGAGTTTTGTATGCCCAGTTCCTCTCAATTATTTCTTTTCCTATTGCTATTTTCTCAAATTTCACCTCAAACAAAAAGACTTGGTGTTTGTAAGGAAACAGTGGTAAAATGTAGTTGAATTTGGTATAGATTGATGGCTTTTATTGTTCGACTTGCGAGTTCCTTGAGTGAAGCTGGACCACAATTTCTTGGAAAATCTGGAGCATTACATGTAAACTGTGCTAGATCTCGCCACTTATTGTGTATGTATCTATTCAGGTTATTTCTAAGAAAGAAACCTACACTTTTGATCATGATGTTAAAAGATGAGTTTCTAAGTTTATGTATGTGTATTAAGGAACATTGCTTGTTCTTGACAAAATCCGAGCCAAACATAAAATGATTTAAGGTGCAAGATTAGCAAGGTGCTGCAATATGAGTAGGATGATGATCAATTTGCTATACATATAAGCAGGCCTCGGGCTACGAGACTCGATAAGTAGTCGAACAATTCCTAATCGCGTACTGATCTCAACATGTAAATAAATCGACTTTTGTCAAGTTTATTAAAATTAGAAAAAAAACACCCAGTGCTGATTTTTCTACCTGGAGAAAAAGTACGGGCAACCGAATGTGGATCGATCCTTTTCGTCAAGTGTTTTCTTTACTTATATTAGGTTATGGAAGGTTGAATTTAGTACCGGTGCTGACGATGAGATATTTTAGTGTTAAAACTGAAGACTTCAGAATAACATTGTAAGCTACTTTCGCTAGGACGATCATCATGTTGTATTAACATGACGTCCGCTGATGGAATCTCAGCTGGCACATTTTGTCAATAAGCTGGATAAAAATTTGGAAACTTAAAAAAAAACCGTATTCTAACCAAAAGTTCTGGACATAAACTAAACAAAAAGTTGTCAGGTCTTAAGAGATTTTTCTGGAATGTAAGGGACTTTTTTATCCAGCCTTATGTGAAAACAACCAAAATTCCTCAAAGTAATTTTTGCACAAATACACTTTTACATGAAAAAGATGTGTGCTTTACCATTTGAAAACTCATGCTGACAATGTAGATACAAAGTGAGAGGATTTAATGTCAGTTCGGAAATAAGTTCAATTCTACTGAAAGCTTTTGGCCAAGTCGTGCTGAGATTGATATTCCCCATCAACAAAGACTATTTTATTTATAATTAAATGAAGCTCAAGACCAGTTTTGCACTGAATCGATTTGACGAGATTGATGTTCTAGTGATACCAAGAAGATTTGTATATTTTTCTGCGGTGACCGTGTATTTCTAAAAAAGAGTTAAGCCTTTCAAAACAGTAATTAAAAAATGTCGGCCACATTAGTGACCAGCCTATTATTTTAAGATAAACTTAAACTAATGTACTTTCCGGCTTTATTTTCTAAGCTACTTCACTGGACAGGATATTCTTTTTTGTCCGCGTGAGAAAATCTTCCCTTGTGCAAATGGTAAAAATTGAATTCTGTAGCTTGTAGCGGAAGTTTTGCAATCTAAATGAATCTGCAAGCATAAGGCAAATCTTCGGTTCGCTTTACAATGTCGTTTGCTTTCCGGCCGGTGATCTATCAGACAAGTGCAAAAATTTGGTGGGAAGAATTTAATTCAAGGTTTCTTCTCTTTCTTAACGCGAAAACATGTCTCCCGCAGTTTTGGAGGAGAAAAAGATATATATGTATATAAATATATATATACTAACATAGCACATTTTCTTCAGCCAGCAATCGTTGCCTAAAATGAATTTAAATGGATTTTCTCAACGGAAATCTAATTTCCCAATTAATAACATCTTTGGCTATACAGGATTGCCGCTGGAGCATGGTTGTGGTAGATCAATCTTCCCGTGTTCATGGACAAATAAAGAATATTAAATATCCCAAAATACATGCGCAGTGAGGAATTCGCCAATTTTCTCAACTTTTTCTTTCAGATTCAAAGATGACAACCATGAAGACGTCTACAGTTCTTGTAATTATATTCGTTTTTGCTTGCAAAGGTAAGAATTCTTCTTAGTTACAAAAACCAGAGATTCTCGCGTTCTTTTTTTGTCTTCTACCCCACGGCGTTGTCTCAGTTACGGTGTTGATGCCGTGGAGCGAATCTGCGAATAACTATACAGTTCGACAGGACCTTTGGATAAATAATAATGAAAAGTGCTTTTGTAAAAGATTAACTTCAACCTGACGAGATCGGGTTCATAAGCAAGAAGATTTTGAATTCTCAAAGACAACCACAGCTTCAAGTCGAGGTTAACCTGTTATAATTACGGTTTAGTTATCCAGCAGTTGCGGTAAATTCGAATGTATTGGCTTTAATCACTTTTTGAAACCGTGGTCAAGTGGAAAAATTTTTTTCTTTTGATGTAAATGACAACCGCCTTTTTTCTAACAAATGAGACTAAGCACATCTACTTGTTATGAAAAAGAAACACGCTTTGAAATGAATATTCTGTTTTATAGAACGCACCTATATAAACCTTAAAACAACACTTTTTGTGCTGTTCGCAATCGTGTAGTAAAATTTATACGTGTCTCACGATAGAATGGGTTATAAACCAACACAACAGAAGGTTTGTCTTCTGGACTTTCCGAAGAGGGTTAAGGTTCTTCAACGTCCAACACTAGATAGGTGCTGTTAGGCGAGGCCTATCATTTGCATATGTTAATACAAAAAAATCACTTCTGTCTCTTTCCTCCACCCCACCCTCTATTTCTCCCTCTCTCTCTCCCCACCCCCCCCCCCCCCACGACCCTCTTTCTGTCTCTCCTAATCACTCACTCACTGTCACATTTTTTGTCAATTTTTATCAACATCACTATTCTATTCGTTAAGACATTGATGCTGATCTCGATCAAGAGTTGAAAGCGTGATCTCGCGCTCTATGGACTGGCACACCTTATCCCACCACACTAATTGCCTATGATCCGGCAATTCTTTCCGTATGGTCAGGCCAAACTTACATGCCTCGGTTTCATTCTTTAATTTGTTAGGAGAAAATCTGCAATGCCCCAAATGTTTCAGTAAAGTCAGTGACGAAGACTGCCTCGCTCGCGCCACTGTCAAACCTTGCAAAGCTGACGAAACTGTTTGCCTATCCATGGCTGTACACTCAACTACCACAGGAAGCCGTTACATTTGGAAATGTAGCACTCAGAAGAAATATCAAATCATTGAAAAACATTGCAGGAAACCTAGTTTCTCAACACCTTCGGGAGAAGTCTGGTGCGAGGTTGGCGTGGTCGCTGCACCAGATGTGGTCACGAAGTAGACAGATAGTGTGTTCCTATTTGGCTAGAAGGATGTTTTAGCTGACTGGAAAGAACTTGAATACTTCCCTTTGTACAGTATCAAAACGTGCAAACTGAATCATTTTCAAAAATTAAAGCTATGCATTGCCAAATGAGCTATACAGGTGAAATTTCATTCGTTTCGTTGTTAACTTGTGCGGCAAGCGTTTCTGGGAGAAGTGGGTTGCCAAAGCAAAAGGCAAACCAAGAAATGATATTCGAGGTGTTGGTCAGGAGAAATGGAGCGAAAGTTAAGTTCTCGCCCCATTTTTGGCACAACCAAAGCATCTTTAATCTCATACGTCGATTTTTTTTCTGAAACCCTAGGGAAATACTTTACTCGCAGCCCATTTGGTCTTTGACTTGCGATAGTCACTTCAAACCGATTAAAGCACAGTTAACTATTCATGCTTACTGGAATCACATAAAAGCTTGAAGCACATAGATTTTTTAGTCTAAGCTTTGTTTTATTAGTTGCACAAACCACATTGCTTGTTCAGCAAGCTCACACCAACCGCGAATTATACGATAAAATAGATTATAAGTTTGTCGCAAAACCTCATACGGAATCTTCTCCCATGATCAATAGGAAAATACAATCTCATTAACCATTCCGAAAAAGATAAAGCGAGACCAAGTAAAGGTTTTTTTTGCTTTGTTAAGATAATTGTAGTTTGAAACACACTCTGTTCCCACTTTCTTTTAGCAGGATTAGCCTAACCCTCAGGCTAAATTCTATTGATCAAAAGACTTAATCTATATGTCACACTCCCCTAAAACAAGAATACAATAAGATCGATAGTCCTGTAAATTCTAGAATATATTCTAGGAAGAGTTTTCGACTTAAAGTCTTTTATTTGGCGAGTGCTTCCTTTTCTATCTCCAAAAGTTTCTTGACTCCATTGTACATGTCCTGGACGCATTGTACCTCTGACAGACCCAAACGACGGCGGTTACTGATATCATAAACCCCAGCATCCTCTCCTGTTGACACGGAGTGTTCGCCGTGGATTCCGCGAGCCTGAAAAAAATAAAGGAAGGCGGGGCTGAGAAGATCAAGCAAGCAGATGATAGAACCCGCTCTACCAGCCCTCCTGTTCTACACACGCCGTAACACCATGATCACCTCTGATAAAGCAAAATCTGAATGACAGATGTCCAGGAAAATTAAGTTATGACACCTCAAGTATATGAGCCCTCCGCAGTGCGTAACCTTGCATTTTCGCCGAAGTAGAAAAGGCTAGGCCTCTGACTTAAACGTTTTTTTACGTTTATGTAAATAATAATAATAATAATAATAATAATAATAATAATAATAATAATAATAATAATAATAATAATAACACAACAATACATTCCTTTGTTCCATAATTTCGGCCCCATAACTTGAAAAGACCTACAATGTACCTCCATACGTTTTAAGGCGATAGAGTGGGATATTTACCTTAATAGTCTTTACAGAAGATAATGTGCGCACATGTGTAACTTTAATTCATACCTGAATATGGTATTCATCACAGATCTTCTTGAAGTCCGGATGCTCAGAAGCATGCGGGATTTTCACATGGACACTTGCTCGCATTCCAGTTCCAAGATTTGTTGGACAGGAGGACAGATATCCTCGTAACTCATCGTGTTGAAATCCGAGCTGTTTATCCAACTCATTGACCGCCGCACAGAGCCGACTGAATACAGACCCAATGTCGCTTCCTTTCAACAGACAAAAAGGGCTGGTTATTCAAATGAACTCTAACTTTCAATTCACTGATCATTTTACTTTCAAAGTGTTCCAGAACCGAGTTGCTGGAAGTAGAAGAAACAATTTGAAGCTCAAAGGTGTCTTTACTCAAGCAAGAAGACAGATTTTTAAACTCGCCAGCACAACTGTAATAGAGGTTTTTCCCCCCAGAATATCAAAGTTGTTCTAGCGAGAAGGAAAGGAAATCTCCGCAGGGATCTCCCCAATTATGTCCAGAACTTTAGACGTATAATTAAACTCAGTCAGGGTAAACCACCCTCAGCTGCGAGCAGAGCCCCTCTTCAACTCACCAGATCGAGGGCGATTTAAAAAAGGCTCTGCTGGCAGGGTGGTCTAAAAACTCGCTATAACCAGTTTGAATTTTAACTCCTGCAAAACGGCGGAAGAGCGGAAGTGACGTTACATTGACGTCATACCGAGCATGCATGATACATAATCGAAACCGCGGCCAAGAAGGGTAAGTAAAGTTAGGAGTTAAAATCTTTAAATCCAATTCAACACCGAACTAGTGAACATAACTTTTTCCGATGAATACTCGTTACTTCACTTCTATTGCTCGTTTTTTGAGGATTGTCATAGGGTTGAAATAAACGATTCAACTTCACCTTTCTCCATACTGATGATTCTAAGCTGATCTTCCTCGTTTACCCACACAAGGAAGGTTTTGTTTTCGTTATGGAAGATGCCACGCCCTTGAGGCCACATCTTGTTGATCCCAGCTGACTCCAAGAAGCGGTCACCTTTCTTGAACAGGAAGTGATCATTCACAAGTTGCATTCGCGTCTCCTCGCTCATGCCAGATAATGGATAATATTTGCCTGCCAAGTCGCCTGTCAAGGCTGTAAGGACACCAACAATCTGAAAAGGAAAGAAATCACTGACTGTTCAAATTAAGTTGTTTTTTTCCCTTTACATCTTAGTGTTGAACGCCGTGTGCTTTTTACGACCTATAAACGGCAAGTCCCTTATGTTACTGGGCAGAGAAGAGGTAAATCGTTTATTAACTGAAACACCTAGCAGTCGGTCGACAGACTGTGCTACATACATCAAATAATAAATTATATAAATATCTGGAGAGGAGAGCGGTTTTCGAATGAGTGTCGTAAAACCAAAACCAAAGTAATTACTTTGGCCAATCAAAAAAGACGGAGACAATCCAGTACAACAATCAAAACTCGAAGTAATTAAACGTAGCCGACTCAAAGCGCGGGAAAATGTGCACGCGCGAGCCACGATTGGTTTTGGTTTCACTTCTGATTGGTTGAAAAAGTGGCGCGAGAACTTTGAACCAATCACTGAGTGAAGTAATCATAAACCAAAGTAATTATCTAATAACTTTCAACACTCAATTGAAAACCACTCTATACTAAGATGAACTATACAAATAAAGATGTACATGGTTATGCACTTGTATCAAACGGAATGCCCATTTATATCGTACGGCTTGCCCAAAGAAAAACACTGTTTCCCGTCTGTTCACCGAAGCTACAATTGTGGGTCTTATCTGATAGGACTTATATCTGTACAGGTGACCGTCTGAAAATACACCAGGCTGGGGAATCAGGCTAGCAAAATGGCCATTATTTGCGCCCCCACCTCTGCCATCGTGCGTGGGCTCTGTTTTTTAAGCCGCTCTCGACCAGAATCCTGAGTTATTCTCAGAGTACCCCGAGTTTCCTCTCTTATGAAAATTGACTCCAACCTAATTTCAGCTGGCCGTGGTGCTGTGTCCCGTTGTCATTCATGAAATGTTTTGCGGCCGTTAGAGGCGTCTTATATATGCTTTCGGCCCCATCTCGATTTGATTCCCCAAAGTGATCGATATGTAAATTCTCTTCACAATTTCATGGAAATGTCAGTTAGACAGGTATTGAGAATGAAGATTATTATTAACTTAGAAGGTATCCTGATATAACGCTAAATTCTCATTACTACCCAGCAAAGAACTCTATGATGCTAGTTGCCAGAATCAACGTTTCGATCGTGCATGGAAACGAAAGAGTTAATTAATTAAGACTTCAGGGTGAGTAATAGGGACATATTATAATTTGAATCTGGAGCCTTGTTGGGTGGATGCCTTACTGTCACTTTTTTTCCAAATTTAGTTTTTATGGATTTAATCGTTTAAAATTGTACTTTATTGTTATTTCCTTTGACTTCCAAGTTTTCACCTGTTAGAAGAGTGGATAAAAACCGATGAGAAGTTCACCACATTACTGCATGAACAATGATGTATGGCATACTTTTTTACCGAGCTCAACCCTTAGCATAGGCATCGCTTCCTTGTTGCTCGAAAGAAGAAGCCCGGAGTAAAGTTGGACTTAACTAACGGAAACTCACTCGTACCTTTTGTTCCACTTCAACTCTCTCTTTGTTGCCGATACTAGGTGGCAAACCATAACCCTTAAGATTTCTAGCCACGCGGATGCGAGTGGATCTGATGAACGCTCCATCTGGATCAAGGTTAGGAGCATCGACCTTGTCAGGATTCATGTCCGAGGTATGCTTATCCGTTAGTTTATAAGGAGCATGGTATTCCTCAATGACTGGATCAAAAATCTTGGCAAACAAGGTGTAGGCCTCCTGTTCAGTAGCATAAATGCCATTTGCAGAGTCGAGTTGCTCGACACCTGAGATGATCTGGTCCCAGAGATTAGAACCTCTAGCCGTCTTCTTGACTTTGAGCTCGTTGAAAAGGTCTTCTGTAAGGAACTTTTTCATGAGAGACTTGACCTCAGACCCATTGAGTGCCTCAGGAAATTTAGCCTGCTCCTTACTATAAAGACAAAACGGAATAACCATTATATTGAAACAATAATGATTCCTGACCCCCGAAAACGCTTATTCTTAACTTAATTATGTGGTAGAGTCATTGACCCATCAGTCAATATGGAAACCTGTCGACTGTAACAAAGACGATATAGCCTTGTCCATAATGATGAATGTTGATGGTGCCGTTTGCTGCATGGCTATGGAATAACCGAGAAGCCCCTCAAAATCGACCTACTCCCAACTTGATATGATCAATGACTTCAGTCCGCATGTTCCATCATGGAGGCTTACTCGATAATCCCACAGGAGCTCCTCATGGAGGCTACTCGATAACCCCACAGGAGCCCTCAAACGAGTTTTCAACTTAAGATAAAAGAGGCTATTCATATTCAAAGAGAAAACCTTCTTTGAATCAACAATTACATCATGTCAATCTAAAACTAGTATCCTTTTAATTCTCACATTGTCACGTTTTATGTACATTTCGTTGTTACTAGCATAATTAGCACTTTTTCCCACTTATAAATTCAACCTCTACGCTTTGTACATTAATCAACTGAAGATGACGGGAGTTTCTGTCGAAACATGTCTTACAAACTTAAACGTTTTGTCGTTTTCTTTAAACCCCACAGTTCTATTAAAATCTAGCCTTAATTTGTTAACTATAATATAAACCATCACTTTTAATTGTTTTTCTTTGACGGTATTACTTTCCAAATTGAATGTGTAACCAGTTATGCGCAAATTAAGTGTCGTTGTGTACTGTTTCCCACACAAGTTCCCAGTCACGTCCAGGGGCACTTTCTCGACACTTAAACGTAGAATTAAACACAAACAAGAGAATAACCCTCACTAAATACAGTGTAAAGGCAAAACTAACTTACGCTATGGCGTCTTTCTCGATTTCCAAAAGTTTCTTGACTCCATTGTACATGTCCTGGACGCACTGCACCTCTGACAGACCCAAACGCCGACGGTTACTGATATCATAGACTCCCGCATCTGCTCCGGTAGATTCCGAGTGCTCGCCATGAATTCCGCGAGGCTAAAAGGCAAACGAAGAGATTTATTGTCACGAAAGACTAACAACATTAATGGCGAAGAAGTGGAATCTTTCTGATCATTGAGGTGATTAGATGGGTATGAAGCAATGCTTCCTTGCACCCCGGCTTTACTTGGACGTATTTTGTTTCTTGGTAGGTCTTGGCATCGTAAGCAGGTGACTGGAGAATGGAAGGGACCCTGGATCTCCCTCAAGAAGTGATTCCCCTGCGATGGTATGGGAGACCTGAACATGTATATTGCATTCACCAATTTGCCCGCACGCCAACAGGCCTCATACAGGAATGAATAGTAAAAATCGATTTCAAAGTATATCATGGGGCCACCTTCTGCAGCAAGTAGCAACCACTGTCACAAAAACTTACGATGATTTGCAAAGCCCTTCAAACAAGACATCTCGTACCTGGATATGAAACTCATCACAGATCTTCTTGAAGTCCGGATGTACAGAGGCATGCGGGATTTTCACGTGAACACTTGCTCGCATTCCAGTTCCAAGATTGGTGGGACAGGAGGACAGATATCCATGTGGTTTGGTATGCTGAAAACCAAGTTGTTTGTCAATCTCATTGACCGCAACACAGAGACGTTTAAACACGGACAAGATGTCACTTCCCATTTCCATGCTAATAATGCGCAGTTGGTCTTCTTCGTTGACCCAGACCAAGAATGTCTTGTTCTTGTTATGGAATATACCTCTTCCCTCCGGCCATTCTTTGTTAACACCGGCTGACTCCAGAAAGCGATCGCCTTTTTTAAATAAGAAGTGATCGTCGACAAGCTGCTGCCTCGTCTTCTCATCCATACCACTCAAAGGGTAGTACGTGCCGGCCAGATCGCCAGTCAGTGAATTCAACACTCCTACAATCTTCTTCTCCAGGTCAACCCTTTCTGCTTTGGACAAATTAGGGGTCAGGTTGAACCCTTTAAGATTGCGCGCAACGCGTATACGAGTTGAACGGATGAATCTCCCTTCCGGGTCCAAATCTGGAGCCTCTATTTTCTCGGGGTTCATGTCGGAGGTGTGACCATCCTTAAGCTTGTACGGGCTGTGGTATTCTTCGATGATTGGGTCGAGCAATTTGGCAAAAAGGGTGTAGCTCTCCTCGTCTCCGGCATAAACCCCATTTGCTGAGTCCAGGTTTTCCAACCCTGATTTAATCAGATCTGTTAGAGTGTAACCATTTTTCGTCTTTTTGTCCTTCAGCTCGTTGTAAACGTCTTCAGTTAAATACTTTTTTAGAAGCATCTTAGGGTTGCATTCCGGGCTTGAAAATTCTGGTGGCAACGACATCTTGCTAGGTGATCTGGAAATTAATTGCAAAAAAAACTAATCAGATAGATTATCCGGCATCGAGACGCTCTTCTTACATTGAAGTTATTATTTCATGCTTACCAAGACTAGCCTTGTCAGTTTTAACTGTTGCTTTGACGATTGATCATCGCAAACGGTCCCAAACTTAAGTTTCACCGTTAAACCGCGTCCTCCTTAAATGAACACATGCAGGTTCAATGCCTCTAACTTGAAACATTTCTCTACGGTTCTCGATATTGCTATAAACAGTCGAGACGACATAACCTACCTGAGAACTATTTGGATATCAGGTGTTTATTCTTCGTGCGTTACTATATAAAGTATCAAGTGAAGCTTTGATCCTCGGACTTATGAACGCAATTTTAGAAATTTTAGCAATTGCGTAGAGAAGCCTGAAAATTTCAGGACTTCAACGGGGTTTGAACCAGTGACCTCGCGATACCGGTGCAACGCTCTAACCAACTGAGCTATGAAGCCACTGACGTTGTAAGCTGGTCATTTGTAAGTTCAAACGTTACCGTGATGAATGAATCAACAACATTTGAACCCACAAATGACCTGCTAACCCAGCTCCCAACATCATGGGCAGGGTTAGAGCGTCGCACCGTTATCGGGAGGTCACGGGTTCAAACTCCGTTGCGTTCATAACTGCGAGGAACATAGCTTCACTTGATTTCATATCCGCAGTTTAATATATGATTCATTTCATATATCATTTCGTGTAATATACCAACTTAGCAAAGGCCTATTCGGAACAACAATGGTTGTTTTGTCCTCCGCCACTTTAGTCCGGTATATGAAAGTCTACCTTGAATTTTCGTTTCGTACGACAGAACCGCTGTATGAAAGCCTCCCCAAAAGATCCACTTGTTCCAGATATCATCTGTTCGTTCAAAATGAAATCATTTCGGCTTTGATAACCTACGGAGCTGAATGCCGATTTACTGCGAAAGGTTTTTCCTGTTACATATTTTTGTTACTGTTTGCAGTTGCCAAAGAAACCTAAACATGCCGAAGTTACTGGTTTAAATTACAGCATATATGTTGGAAAAACGAATGTCCGAACAACGGTTTATACTTCAATAGTCATTGTAACACACAGCAAATTCACACCCTCACATTCTCCATCGAATACAATCAGTTCTGAATTATGCACTATGAAATTAAATTCTTAAGGGCCCACAGACGGATTTTTCGCGCGTTGCTAAGGAAGTGAAATATTACTTCCGGTGACTGACATCATCATATAGTGAGCTGACCAGAAAACTCACTCACCGACCTCAAAAAATTGATAACAATCTTCTAATTGGTCTGGATAAAAGCAGTGATGAAATTAATTTAAAGAAAAACACTACACTCCTGAGTTTTACAGACATGTTTCGGCAGTTGCCTTTGCCATCTTCAGTGTGAAATGAAAAATAAATTCCAGTGAAATATAAATACTAGAGAAATTACAATAATAATAGCAATAATTAAGACTATGACAATAGTAATTCAAAATTAAACCGAAAGTTTTAAATTAACATGTTTGACCTGTGCGTTGAGTGCTGGTACGGCATCTGAACCGGGCCTATACATGAGCCGGGCTGGCTCGTTTAGCCAAGATACTGGCACGTCTGAGAAAAAACCACTAAAAATCAAATTTGCGATTACATGCAAAAATCTCAGCCCGGTTGGCCGAGATCTCGGCATTACCATGCCTGAAAAAACCGGGCTGAGATTTTTCCATGTAATCGCGTTCACCGGGACAGCCCGGTTAGCCGGGCCAGCGATTTCTAACCACATCACTCCACTTTAGGACCCTTTAGAGCAAAATGGCCCCCCGGAATAGTCGTCTTTTTATGTTTGATTAAAAACTCATTATTAATTCATGAGCCTAACAGCTTATCAAAACATCGATAAAACGTCACGTGTATGAACCTTTATACTTGGTAATCTATGATCATTCTGAAAAACCAGGTGGCGGTTTTAATTTCAGTCCCAGGGGAGTGGGGGATGAATGTGTGAACGGATGACCGAGCAAACAAGGCAATTATCGCTTATTCTCAAATCATGAAACGATCGTTATATAAAGGCAAATTGCCTACTCAAACTCATTATGCTAAAAAAATATAGACAAGTCTTATATTTATAGGATCCCAGACATAGTCAATATTCGTTGCTTCGCTCTAAAACACAACAACCTGGCTTTTATGATCAAATGAACTGAGAAAAAAGCG
Organism: Montipora capricornis; assembly: GCF_036669925.1. Taxonomy (NCBI): domain Eukaryota; kingdom Metazoa; phylum Cnidaria; class Anthozoa; order Scleractinia; family Acroporidae; genus Montipora; species Montipora capricornis. The sequence goes on along the minus strand of NC_090890.1, from coordinate 24,599,735 downwards.
TCCCTTTTGACCAACGAGTAAATTACGTGTTAAGTGGAACTATGACAACTATCAAAACATCATTTCCCGAAGAGCAGCCTAATGAGGATTTTTAGCTTTTTCATCTGGTGGATGAGTCGGAAAATCTGCAATCCGTCACCGGCATCCTTGCTATGCATTCGTACTGATCAACAAAATATAATAATTCATGTGAGGCAAAGAATCAGTTTTTCCGAAAAAGAAAAAGAAATTGTCGTTATTTTAGGGTCTATTCTACTTTAAAATCGATGCCTTATCTCTTCGCAGTGAGGCCAACTCGTATATCTTGACGATGCTGTGAACATCTGTGACATCGCTCAACAAAATCGAACGGATGTTGCCTTGACACTTCAAATCCGCTATTAAGACGAGGCATTACATCTAAACCTAAATTGCCTCTATTTCAGCTGCTTATACGTCTCGGCTACAGGGTTAGTTTTGTACTAAACGTCTTTTCGGTGCGAAGAAAATAATCCGCAGTCATGAGTGCGTGAGAGATCAAAATGGCGCGAAATAAAAAGATCGCTTTTCATCCTATGGCAGCAACATGTCGTTAAAACTTACGGTTGTACTTGAGCTTGTTGCTGGTTATTATCGCCTGTCTGATTGTTACTCTCTTGTTCGTTCGCAGCAGACTCAACTACGGGTGCAGGATTGGGTGAGTTAGGCTTGCTCGGCTTCGATTTTGACGGGAAGAGACCCATCGCTTGCAGATGAACGTGGAGCTCCAAATTTACATACTTATTTTATTTTTCCCGTTTGACGTGTAGTTTTATGCTGTCTCTTGGGACCAGCCATGCTCCATCTTAACCCTATTGCAACGGACTAGAACTGTGTGATCTTCATTTGTAAGAACGTTCTTATTCACGTGTTTAATACTTATGGAGCGAACTAAGCAAACTAAACACTCCAGTTTTTGTTGACAATTTTTTTTCCAAACGCTTTATGGAAAAGTTTGTCATGCTGTTTGGATAACATTTTAATCTAATAGAAGTTTATGCAAATTCAAATCAGTGGTCCAAACTTTTGTTTTGAAAGACAAGAATTAGCGCTTTGTATTGAAAAACAATTGCACTATACTATTGACTGCTAGTTGCATAAGCGTGACCGGCTTAAGGTGGTTCAAACCGGTTTTAACGCTTTCAAGTAACATTATTATGGCCGTTTTTATACTTGAGACGCATAATTCATCTGGGACGAACTTGGGCAAACATTTTTTCTACGTCCGTTAAATTCGTCTAGTATAAAGACGGGCACAAGACGCATTATGCGTCTGGACGAAGAATCTATTTTAGTGCGTCTTCGACGACGCACTAAACTGGAAAGTTCGTCCAGACGCATTATGCGTCTAGTGCCCGTCTTTATACTAGACGAATTTAACAGACGCAGAAAAAATGTTTGCCCAAGTTCGTCCAAGACGAATTATGCGTCTCATATAGTTCGTACCGTCTTTACAATAGACGGATAACATGAGAGACGCATAATTCGTCTGGACGGATTATGCGTCTCTAGTATAAAAACGGCCAATGAGGATTGGAACTACAACACTGTATCACATGACAGCGATGTTATGGTACCATATGAAACACCGATTATTTCCAAACAAGACGCGGTCATTTCTGTGACGTAATACGGAAAAGCTCAGCAAAAAAAAAAAAACCTTTATTTTGGCTTCAGTTACCCATATCTCAAAAACGAACTCGGTGACCCCCATTTTTTATTGCTGGAAACTGATCACAAGATCAAGATGAAACTTTCTTTAAAGTTTAAAATTCTGTACAGCAGATTAGAGCCACCTTAAATCTGTGAGTTTTGTGAAGGTGGCTTTGATTTGCAGTACATATTCTTTTAAAACTTTGCAGAAAGTTTCATCGTAATCTAGCTTAGTCTTCTGATCACTTTCCAGCAATAAAAAGTGGGGGTCACCGAGTTCCTATTTTATAAATGAGTAACTGAATCCAAAATAAAGGATGTTTTTGCTGGGCTTTTCCGTTGCCAAGGTTACTTATTACGTCACAAAAATGACCGTGTCTTGTTTGGAAATAATCGGTGTTTCATATGAACCATAACATTGCTGTTATGTGATATAGTGTTGTAGTGCCAATCATTTTAAAGAGAGTGTCTCTGCAAAGTGTTGAAAATGGTTTGAGCTACCTTAAAACTCCGCAAAAGAAAGCATTAATTTGGTTCCAACGTTTTTTGCCTTGACTGTTAAAACATTTCATTTAGATGACGATGAGGTCATTTTGGCTGTTTGTGATTGGCTTTTGATGAGATCCTCTTGTCTGTTTGTGATTGGTTTCTTGTCAGCATATTGTGACTTTATTGAGCTACCCACACCCCTTCTTTTATCATTCTTAATGATGACGTAATTTGACTACCTGTCAAATCTGGTCTGAAGGGTTGCATATAACCACTCATGCCTACCAAGACTAGCCTTGTCAGTTTTAATTGTTGTGTTGATGATTGATCATCGCAAACAATGGCATGCAGGCCTGTTTTGACGACGGTCCCAAACTTAAGTTTCACCGTTAAACCGCGTACTCCTCAAAGGAACATATGCAGGTTCAATGCCCCCAACTTGAAAAAATTCTCTGCGGTTCTCGATATTGCTGTAAACAGTCGTAACGACATAACCTACCTGAGAACTGTTTGGACATCATCAGGAGTTTATTCTTCGAGTGTTACTATATGAAGTATCAACGATAAAATGATAAATATGAAATAAAGTGAAGCTATATGATCCTGCAGCCGCAGTTGTTGCTATGGATATGGACATAGCTACGTCACTGAGAGACCGATTAGTGCGCACGCTCATGTCCATCAATGTAGAAAGAGAGCGGCAAACGGGTTCAACTTCATTCAACATTCGCGAAAACAAAAGAAACGTTGAATGGTTGTTGTAGCAAAGTTTAAATGCTTTTAAACGCATTCTAAAGTGTAAATAAAGCGTAAATAAAGTGTAATAAAGTGCAACATCGTTTGCCCGGGCCTATAGTGTGTTGAAAGTAGATCCGAAATAGGGTTTTCCGGATTCAGAAGTGAAATCAATGTACTTTTTGGTCTTAAAACCGATGCAGACTTTTTCCTTTGAGGTTTGCAAGTCTGAGCATTTCCGACCTTGTTTATTTATCCTTCAGAGAACAGTAGCACGTCACAATTATTCAAGATGGCGGCGCCCGCGAACAAAAATAGACGACTCTATAAGATATTAATTTTCGGATACAAACGCTTTCTTTGAAGAACTGTGAAAGAAATTTAACTGTAAAGGTTATTTCCTGTGATTTATAAATTATTATCTTAACTTCCTGGAGGGGACGATCCCTTTAAAAGTCTCACCTTTAAGTTAATATGGAAAATTTCAATGGAGGGCCTCTACACGTAAGAATGGAATTCTCGAGTCTCCAAATGGCTATAAAACGTTTTATTACGCGACTAAAACAGTCCGAGCGCCAATAACTAAAATCAACCACATCACATAGCTTCATTTCTGGTCCCGCGAGGGCCGATATTTTCTTAGCATCGGACCGGGTATTCCGCGCGATTCGGAACAACATTTCTTCTCTCTGAAATCAAGATGGTGAACAGTGCGAACTACTTTTCTGTCAAAAATCAATGGAAAACTCATGAATAGATAGCTGACAAAGAAATGTCCTGTTTCGATCTTGAAATACTAACATTTTTGAAAACTCGAATAGTGGTTCGGGAGATAATACAATACAATACATACCGTTAATTGAGCGCTCCCCATAGGGCCTTTCAGGGCCAATGAAAAAGTCAACGAAACAACAACAACAACTGTTAAGAATCCCAACTGGCCGGAGGCAAACCAGTTGGCTATTTATAAGTGCAGCTGGGAAGTTGAACCAGGGACTACCAGGAACAAATTCAACGAGTGATTAGAACGGGTCTTGAACCCGGGATCTCCGGATCTCAAGGCAACCGCCCTAATAACCGCTGAGCCACACTGCCTCTTGCCAGGAGGCAGTGTTTACACCAATGGTAGCAACAGCCTTGACAATAAAACGGAACGCGAAGTCAACAATAACAGCCAAGAGCGAAAACATTTCATTTCTGCACAACGGTCAATCAGTGCACCGGGAAAACAACATTGATGAACTCAAGCACTTCAGCGTTTTGTGATAGCATAAACAAAACAAAACATCCAGAGGAAATGACAATGTTTGAACTTGACAAACTATTGTCAAAAATCTTCATTGATTTCCAAAAAGAAAATGGCGAAGAGTATTAGACAAGCTCGGAATTTTCGATTAGAGATGTCCAACAAAGTACTTCAAAGGACTTACAAACCAGTGGAAAGAGGACCCGAAGACCCATTTTTTACTGTACAGTGAAGCACAAAAGAAAATCCGACGACGACCGTCAACATCTGGTACAAGCGTACACCACTGGGTCTGAAAAATCAGCTTGAAAGATTGTCAGATGCGGTTTTTGTGGAGAGAGAACGACCTTGAAGCTGTCTTTGCTTGTGCAAATATTTCTTCCATCTTCAGGTTGCACATTTCAAATCATGAGAGGGCCGGCTCAAATAGTGTACGAGCTGGCTGCAAAGCTGACCAAGAATAATCATCATCGAAAGCGACCACGAAAATGAATCAAATCGGCACCTCAATCGCCTTTGATAAAGATGATTTGCTGTGCCAACCACGGCGTTTCGATGTCTGGTTGCATCCTTCCAACAATCAGGACCCAAACAAATAACAAAGTAGCGTCTAGCGTCTTTAATTCGAGCAATTTTTGCTCCGCTAGACAACACACGAATCCCTCGGTCTCAGCAACTATGCAAAAAAAAAAAAGAAGGAAAAATCACGCGACTAAAATGGCGGGAAGTAGAAACAGGGAACCCTGCCGCAACACCCCGCCCCATGCGCAATCCGATGAAGCATTACGGTAACAATCAGGCGCAGGTTCGCGACGAAACTTACTCTAACAAATGAGTGTCAATATCAACGTCAAGTTAGATCCCCTTATCTTAATCAATGTCTTAGTCACGATCAAGATTTCCTGCTCCCTCTACTAGGCAGAATCTCTGTATAGGTCGCAACAATGGCTTAGAAGATCTGGTCTTAACTTCAACTGTGTGCACGAGCCCATCTCTTCCGGGACGTAGCCTGATTATACTACGGCCTAGCTGCCACTGACAGCTGATTTGGAATTTGACCTTAGATAGCTCAAGATTCTGGTTCCTTTGGTTGACAGTGTTTTTACTAACTTTCTCTGGAACCTCTTAAAGTTGCAGTCTGCCCATGAGGTTGGACGTGATCATTGAACCAACAGCGGCTGAGTCCAACAGACCATATTTAGTAAGTGTATTTCCGTTGTCAGCAATCACTCTCAATGGAACAACCTTAAGCAGCACAAAACTCCTACTAACGTCCACCATTGTTGCATTGTTCACAAATAGGTTAGAGAGTAGGGACGAGCTCTGATCAACACTACCTTCAACATCTTCAGCCTCATTTATTGTCGGAACATGTATCAGTGAGTGGTGATCTTGTGGGCGAGCACAGTCCTTTTCGACACAACTGTTTTTCTATGGGCAGCTCCTTTGCAGATGAGTATGGGACAGACATCGGTAACAAAGAGCCTTGAACCTTGCAAACAGTCTCCGCCAGCCTTTGCTTTTAGACAGGAACACTGGGCACTGGGAAACTGCGTAGACTCCCCTGCACACCTTGAAGTGTTCACCTTGACTGTAGTTCTTTTGTCTGTCTTCTTGTTTACCAACAGCTGGGGGCTTCATCTATCTTTGATTCCCTCTACCTTCAGATGCTTGAACCCCGGTTGCCAAAGTAGTGATTCTTGGACCAGTCGATTCTCTTGGGGCCAATTTCTTGCCGTTCGTGATAACACTGAACTTCACCCTTGTGTCGCTTGCTCTACCATACACAGGGTCATTCTCAATTAGTGATTGTGCTACAATAACCTTGGAGAGTGCCTTCAAGTCAGGTTCCCTTCCATTTGATCTTTCCCGATACTACTTTGCAACCCTTCTCCATCTCCCTTGGAGGTGACCTGGCAAGCGATCATCGATGTGTCTCAAGTTAGTGGTACAATAAAGTTCACACGACTGTAATTCGACGATTGCCCAGCAACAGTTCTCTATCTTATCTGACAAATCCAGACATGCTGCGTTATGTTCAGCACTTATCTGTGGCCCATCAGTAACGGACGATTTCAAAGCCTGAACTATCATAGCACTCTGTCCATTAGCTGTGCTCCAGCACCTCCAGGGGCAGCTGGCATCCATTTGGCAACCCACTGTAATTCTCAATCACTTCTTTGGCTACGCCGGGAGTAAAAGACATGAAGTAACTCATCTTTTCACTGTCAGACAAAAATTTGTTACATTCCACTTGGTCCCGAAAACGTGCTCTACACCGTAGGTACTTGGCGGGGTTGCCATCAAACGGAGCAGGCTCTGGTGGGGGCTGTGACAGTCTAAGTTCCATCCTTTCCCAGAAAGTCGTTTGAAGTTCACACAGAGTCTGCCTTTGAAGGAGAATTTGTTCGGTCTGTGCAAGTTCTCGGCTTATCTGAACATCTCTCAAAGCATTCCTCGTAACAGCGCAACCATTATGCTCATCTGAACCTCGGTTAGCAGAACTCCAACCGATTTTAGACTCAGGTTCTAACACTTGTGGGGGTCGGTAAGTTTAAACTCTGGCGCATCCAGATTCAAGGCACCCCTGGGCTGATTCAGTTGTTCCTGAGTTAACAGATGACTTCAATAGGCCTTCTTTGGTCAATCTGTTATCTGGGTTAGCATTGTCATTATCAGGGTCATCTGACCCTAGGTATTGCTCTTCGTCTTCTTTCGCTGCATCCTCATATACCTTGCTAACAGCCGCTGCGATGGCACATTCAGCCATTAACCTTGCTCTTTCTGCCTCCGTTTTGGCAGCTTCAACTTGATCAAGTTGAGCAACTCTCGCCTTTAATTCAGCTTTCTTAGCCTTAGTTTCCTGAGCTCTCGTTCTGGAGGAGGTACTACTTGTTCGCGAGGCTTTACTGTTTTTACTAGAGTTAATACTTGATTTGGTTTAGTTTCCTTTCCTTTCTAAGCAACGATGCGAAAACAAAAGCACGTGACTGAAATGGCGGGAAGTAGAAACAGGGCACCCAGCCGCAACAGAGTTTTTAATTTACTTTCCTCAGTGCTACAGTTCGACTTGTTTTCTGTCAATTCCGTCATATTTTAAAAGTGATTTTGATGCTTAAGTTGTTAATTTTTGGTAGATGTCTTCATTCTTCATCAAGCACTTTTCGTTGAGGTTTTTGACTTTTGTAAAAATTGTGAGTTCAATGAAGCGGAACGCTGGCTCTTTTGACAGTTAATAGTTTACCGTTGACAGCTAAATCTGTTACAACAAATGTTATTGGTTGAATGTAAGCATCCCAAATTCATACCAGCATTGTAATGGCTTACTAGTAAAAAAATAAAATAAAATTATCAGAGACTTTTGTTGCTTAAGAACAGAGCCATAGCACGGGAAAATTTGTGACTCATTTGAGCCTACGTTCACTAAAGTCTTTGCTGCACATAGTTTTCCCAAAATCTTCAGAATAGGAATTTTCAGAACTTTTAAATACAAGTTCCAGTCGTGCAATAAATCTCTTATTGACCAAGCTTGCTCCGGCCGTACTGGGAGTACGAATCTCGCTGCGCTTGGTCCGTACTCTGAACACCTCGGGCTGATATTCTCACAGTACGGCCCTCGCGCTTGGTCAATACGATAATTGCATTGATCTGAGAATATGCATTCCAGCAGAGTGAAAAATGACCTTTTCACTTCTGGGATTTATAAAGCCTTAGATTCAAGTTTACCAGTTCTGGGTAATGGGACCACTTTGGGTAATGTGACCATCTGTGCCCAGATGACGGATGTTCGCAGTAGGCGGCTACTTTATATTGCGCTTGTTACATCTCACCTTTCCTACGCCAGCGAGGTCTGGGCGCCTCAAAGCTCTGGACGCGACCTTGCCCTCCTAGAGGGAGTTCAAAAAAGGGCCACTGACAAAATTCATTCTGCGTGAATATGAACTACCTTGCCGCCTTATAAAGCTTAATCTTCTTCCTATCTCTTACAGGCTTGAACTCAAGGACCTTCTTTTCTTTTTTAAATGCAAACAGGGCAAGTTCGACGTTGACATTTCTCAGTATTTAACCTTCTCGTCTCTTCACGTATTCGTTCAAGTAAAGTCAATATGCTTCTTCCTAATTTCTGTCGTACTTCTTTATTTAGAGCATCTTTCTTCTATCGTATTGTTTTCCTTTGGAATGGTCTTCCTTCTTCTATTCGTGATATCTCCTCTGCTTCGTCTCTTAAACATAACTTATTCTCGCACTACTTCTGTAAGCTTAATTCTGATTTCGACGTCGACCGTATGCGAACTTGGAACCCATTTTGTTCTAAATGCCGCTCGTATAATATAAATTGCTGTTCTTAGTGTTTTAATGCTTCATCTGTTTTTGTGTGTGTGCGCGTGCGCGTGCGTGTTTCTAGCACTTGTTTTTTTGTCATGTTTTTTTTTTTCTTGTCATTGTGAGGCTGGTCTTTATATGGGACTTCGTGTCCCGTAGATCACGCCCTCAACTTTCTTTGTTGTAAAGTTGATAAATAAATAAATAAATAAATAAATGAATAAATGAAAGAAATGTGTATAAGAGGTGCGGGTTAAACATGAAAGAGCGAAGTGATCATCGCAATTATCTGGACAAATTTTATAAATCCCTGAAAAATTCAGGAGGCTGCAACGGGATTCGAACTCACAACCTCTGTGATGGCGGCCCAATGCTCCATCAATAAGAGACCAGTTTGTTGCAAATGGTCTATCTCGTATATCAACAGACTTAACTGATTAGAGTGTAATGAGAAGTGCTAGTTTTGTAGCCCATATGAACCATGTGAGCGTTAGCCCTACTAATGGAAATGGGCCCACACAAGGACAGAGAAAAACCCACGACCTTCGGGTTAGATCACCGCTGCTCTACCGACTGAGCTACACGGCCAACGTTTGTAAAAACGTCACCCTTCCTATTTCGTAATCATACTTCAAATTAAAACGATAAAATGTTTTTGAAGCTGTGGAGATTGGGGAAGAGAGAGAGAGAACAATTGACTCCAGGTGGTCCCGTGACAACTACCACGGCAAAATAGTCATGTAGCAGCTCTCGTAACGTATAACGTGATTGGTTCGCTACCCAAGCCAAAAACAAAAGGCTAAACAATTGAAACAATGACTTAGACTTAAAAACAATAGAAGCTGCTTCCAATACCAAACAATAGCAGGTTACAGGAGCTGCTACACTACTAAGAAAATAGGGCGCTTGATCACGCCTAGGCCCTTCCCGATTGCGCTCTTAAAATCCTAAAAAAGTGCAGGCAAAATTGGCTAAAAAGTGCTCAAAAATTATCTCAAAATAGTGCTCAAAATGTGCTAAAAGTTGTGAACAGTTACCTCTAAGCTTTCCTTTTACCACGGCAAAGTGTTGGTTTGGGTACTCTTTGAGACGATCCAATGTACTCACATTCGTGGTTTTGACGCTTCCTCTTTGCTTGTTTTTCCCTTTGTTGATCGAAACTTTTCGCTTTCGTGCTATCGATGCACTTTCTGGAGCACTTAGGATGCTCCAGCAATTACTGTTATTGTAATTGGATCAATCACTTCTTCGTCTTCAGTGCTATTGTTTTCCGACTGATTTAGTGCTTCCATTTGTGCTCTTAAAAAACTAAAGCCGGTTACGAGTTGTGCAGTGCTAGTGTAAAGCCTAGACATCAGATGATTTAGAAATTTGAGATGACACACACATGATACATCAGCCAATCAAAAACTTCTGTTCTCACGCTCAGTAAGGATAAGTCCATGTGCCTTTCCATGACAACGGTCTTATGACCTGGAACACGATTCTCGTTGCGAGCGACACACAGCGACTGATTTAGTGCTTCCATTTGTGCTCTTAAAAAACTAAAGCCGGTTACGAGTTGTGAAGTGCTAGTGTGAAGCCTGGACATCAGATGATTTAGAAATTTGAGATGACACACACATGATACATCAGCCAATCAGAAACTTCTGTTCTCACGCCCAGTAAGGATAAGTCCACGTGCCTTTCCATGACAACGGTCTTATGACCTGGAACACGATTCTCGTTGCGAGCGACACAGTTTTTGCTTTAAAATGTTTTAAAGACATATGTTGCTCGAAATTTGCTCGAAATGTGAAATATTGCTCAAATGTTGCCCAATATGCGAAAAAGTGCTTAAGGGTGCTCAAAATGCAAAATATTGCTCCAAACTCAAAAAAGTGCTCAAAAGGCGCTCAGCGCAATCGGGAAAGGCCTAATCACGCCACGTTTTCGAGCCACAGACGGCAACCGGAAGTGAACATTTCGCATGCCAGGACAGTACGTAGTGTGTCCCAGACTCTTAAGCTAATCGTTTCTAATAGAGAAAAGATACTTAGCCATATAAATGTTGGTATAAGAAGACATGTTTAAAGAGAAAACAGCATACTTCCGGGTGCTTTTCCGTGGCTCTGATTGCGTGACGTTGATTGATTCCGTGATTCTGATTGCGTGACTGGAGTTATGTAATAGGACACGATAAAATAACATCCATTTAACGTTACAATCTGTTGAATCTGCATACGTTGGCTCACTAAAGCCTCACATAACTATAACAGTCTTGATCATTCCACCATTACTTTCCTAATAACACATTTTCCCGAAATTCCAGGAGTTCTGTTACATACGATTTTCTCAGACGTAATTTCATAATTGCGAAAGTCTTAAAAATAAGTTTTTTTAAGTTGAAAACAGAAACGGAGGATTTAACAATTTGAATACAATTGCCCCTGGCGTTCCATTATCACGAAATGTTGAATAAGTAAACAAACAATTTCAAAAAGGGACTTTACTAATTTTATGCTAACCACTCCGCTTCACTTGATGGATAATGGTCATAATGGAAATCCGACAATGGGAGATCAAAACAAAGCACTACTGAACACGATGTACCTCTTCTTTACATACTGTGCTCTCTGTTTCAATAAATAATCACTTCGAATTAATCCTGTCAACCTTAATTTATTCAGTATTTGAAGTGGTTTCCGACACAAGATAAATAAATGATTCTGAAAAGCAAAAATTTATGCCAAAGACTTAAAAACATCTGAGACGATCAGAAGTTTTGAAAAGCTCTTGGTGAATAAAGCCGAGTCATTTTCGAAGTGATTAAACTAAATTTACTTTACAATAACAAACTGTTGACAAATGCTGTGTTCATTATATCTGGAGCGTGACGACTGAATTTTCATAAAGCGGCAAATGGCGATGGCAAAATATGACTTCAACCAATAAAAAGCATTGGGATGCAAAATTTACGACCAGTAGGCAAACCTATACATTAATATCAATCGAGCTTCGACGAAAGTTTGAAGAAAGTGCTGAGCTATTTGCTTGTATTTTCCTTCACAACCAAACTGAGTATCATTTGCCATGAGTGAAATAGCCGGACAACTGAATTTCCGTTTCGTACGACAGAACGGCTGTATGAACGCCTCCCCAAAAGATCCACTTGTTCCAGAAATCATTTTTTCGTTTAAAATGAAATGATTTGGCTTTGAAATCCTTCAGAGTTCGATACCGCTTTACTGTGAAAGTTTTCCGGTTTTATTTTTGTGTTATTGTTCGCGGTTGCCAAAGAAACCTAAACATGCCAAAGTTACTAGTTTAAATTACAGCATATATGTTGGAAAAACGAATGTCCCAACAACAGTTTCTACTTCAGTAGTCATTATAACACACAGCAAATTCACACCCTGACATTCTCCATCGATTGCGGTCATATTTGAATTATGCACTATGAAATGAAACTCTTAAAACCATTTTGCTAACAAGAGGTAAATTATTCAGACAACTGATGTCCTTGCTTCTCGAGATTGATTTAATTTAACTTAATTGTCACGCTATAGATATATACAAATATATTTACGACACCTTATGAAGTCACTTAGGCGATGGTATAAAAATTACGCAGAAATAAAACTATGTAAAAAACATATAGGCCCAGCGATTTTCCCTTTCTCTATGGAAGACCTAAGACACAGTTCGTGACGTGAAAAGTACAAAAATCGTGAGTTGACTCATGGCGCCATAACATTTCCATTTTATGCTTTGAAATTGCCTACACAAACTCATGACGCTAAAAGATATGGACAAGTCTTATATTTATAGGATTCCAGACATAGATAGTCAATATTCTTGTTTTTGCTCAAACACACAACAACCTGGCTTTTATGATCAAGAAGCGTCCCTTTTGACCAACGAGTAAATTACGTCTTAAATGGAACTATCAAAACATCATTTCCCGAAGAGCAGCCTAAAGAGGATTTTTAGCTTTTTCATCGGGTGGATGAGTCGGAAAATCTGCAATCCGTCACCGGCATCGTTGCTATGCATTCGTACTGAACGACAAAACACAATATTTCATATGAGATAAAGAATTAGTTTTTCCGAAAAAAAAGAAGAAGAAATAATCGTTATTTTAGGGTCTATTCTATTTTAAAATCGATGCCTTCTCTTTTTGCGGTGAGGACAACACACATATCGTGACGATGCTGTCAAGAAATCTGTGCATTCAAGTATGCCCTGGTCACGATGATAGTAATCTAAGACTTCAAATCCGCTGTTGAGCCGAGACATTACATCTAAACCTAAATTGCCTCTCTCTCTCAGTTGTTTATCCCCCTCGGCTCCAAGGTTAGCATTCTACTAAATTACTTGCTTTTGCGAAGAAAATAATACGCAGTCATGGGTGCGTGAGAGATCAAAACGGCGCGAAATAAAAAGATCGCTTTTCATCCTATGGCAGCAACATGTCGTTAAAACTTACGGTTGTACTTGAGCTTGTTGCTGGTTATTATCTCCTGTCTGATTGTTGCTCTCTGGTTCGTTCGAAGCAGACCCAACTACGGGTGCAGAATCGGGTGAGTTTGGCTTGCTCGGCTTCGATTTTGACGGGAAGAGACCCATAGCTAGCAGACGAAGGTGACGCTCCAAATTTACATACAGCTATTCTATATTTATTTCTCCTCTTCGATGAATCTGATTGTTAATTAACTCTGGGGTGGGTTGATTGGACTAAAGGTGACGTGATCAATATTCGGTCACGACAGAAAAGTTTAATCCTTTTTCTTGTTCAGTAAAAAATCCCCACAGGGAAATAGTGCGGCTTTTCGTTCGTTCTGATTGCTTAACTCGGAGGGAATTATTCGGAAGCGTTCGTCTCCGAGCACGGCCAGCAGCTGAAGAGAAAAAATTATGTACCGCAATGCGCAATGCATCTTATTGGTCATTTTATTTAATTTATGCATTTAGGGACAAAGCCCGTGGAGTCTTACACAGGGCTGTAGACCTCCAAGGATCAGAAGAATAGACTATACAACACACAGACCACATAATTTATCTCCATGCCTTTCTCTTTGCAAATAGTGTGTGGGTTCTTTTACGTCCCACAGCCTTATAATTACGAACATTGAAGGGTTGTAAGACGCGGCCTACGGTTTGTCGCCCTCATCCGAGAAGACTAGAGTCTGTCATGAACGGCAGCACTTTCTCCTCCCTTATTTCAAGACCCTGGGTATTATTCCCGACGGAGGTTTGATCCCGAGACCACCGGCATAACAGCAGTCCGATGGTCGACGGCACGTTCGGCTTGTGAAGCCAACTTCAACTTCAATTTTAACATTTAATTCACACAACGTAAATGACCTAAATATATCATTTTATGTAATAAGCGTACGAGCAAATACTGAAAGCACTCTGTACATCTCGACAGGAAAAAGTTTGGAGAGTACGTGAACAGTTGCAGTTGCTATTGAGTTGGCCACTGTCGTGTTGTTGACTATAGATAGAGAGTATACATAATCAAAACAAAACGACGAAGAGTGGACATTGTAATATATATAACTCACAGCTGGGGCACAAACACCTGCACATCAACACCCAAGTTTACTCCATAAATACGCATACGCGCAAACTGAATAACGAACAATAATATCAATACATGAATTTCTTACGAAAGAAGGCACATTGTGGTGTATTCGTGAACTATCTATCTTGCACAAATTATCGATGAATTCTTTCATGAATTATCTGCCGACGCATTTATTATGGCAGCAAGAGAGATGCCACTAGCTGCATCTTATTATTCAGGGAAGAAAGTTCGTATTGTTAATTAATTATTCATTAAAACAGGTCCACTGAGAATTTTCAGATGTTCCGGGAGTGCTGGGGAAGTTTCCAAGCCTTGTGCTAGTTCCTATCTTACGTGAATCTGCGATAATATCACAGCACAAGATGATAATACTACACGAATAGTCAATCACCTCAACGTCGTTTGAAGCGGTGAATTATTACCTTCACTCCGGACAATAATGAGTAATTGCTTTCTCTCTTTGTATCCAATATTCTTGTTTTCTGATAGATGTGAGGAATGAGGTGCTCCTCGATACAATCAGATCTGACGGGGATTTAGCTTCTAACCATTACAACACAGTGCAAAAAATATAATCCGGTTCCAGTCTCCCTGTTAACGGTTCACATACGATCGTCTAAATGACAATATTCTGCCTTTTAATTGCATCTCTAATGATTACATTTGTCTTCAGCTTATGGTATTTTAAGACAGAGCACAATAGCGAGGCAAGATGTAGGAGACCTTAAACAACAGATTCATATATTTGACCCTTTCAGACGTCATTTCAGAGGACAGACCCCTTACATTTTGAAAACACTTAAATACTTATATTTGACCTTCAATATAAGTCAGATAAGCCAGTGGAGATGAAAGATTACTTAGGAAGAAAATTAAAATAATGCGTCACGCACGGACCTACAGGTTACGCATGTCACTTAAAACAGTTGCATTCTCAGACAAAATACCTTGAGACAGCTTACAGATCTTCTTCTACACTTTTAAAATGTTGAGTAACAACGTTTTGGTATCAAACCAGTCACCTTTGCACCCCTTATTGTTACTCTGAGTAATGTAATTATGTTCTCAGTAGATCCTGCGACCCAACATTTTAGAGATCTTTAGAGGGTACAGGGAAGTGAGATATTGTTCAAGAAGATTGTTGGACGTTGAGGCAATCATTCTGTTCACGATTCAAAGACCTAAGACACTGTTCGTGACGTGAAAAGTACAAAAATCGTGAGTTGACTCATGGCGCCATAACATTTCCATTTAAGGTCCTTATTTTACGAGGGTAACATGACAGTGAACTAGAGTTTCTTATAAACATGTGGCCCTCGGTGCGCACCTTTTACCTCCAAATAAACTGCTATGCTGCGTCGGTGGAGGACAGGAGCCCATAAAAAGGAGCAACCTCGTTCCCAGGGTCTCTCTTCTCTGCCGCCATTAACGACAATGGAGGCAGAGAAGAGAGACCCTCGGAACGAGGTTGAAACATGAGAACTACAGTAGCAACCCTGTCGTTGAGACAATGGAGTCAGAGAAGAGAGACTGCGAACGAATTTGCTACAGAAGGTCTATGTAAAGGCGTTTTTACAGATCACGCTATTTTTAGACTAGTTCTTAAGGAAAATTTGGCTTGCACTCAATCCTATGGGTAATGATATCTAATGCAAGACTTGTGATTAGATGGAAAGGTCTGGTTTCGCGGGAAAATCATTCTGAGAAGAGGATGCTACGGTAGCTTATACTTTGTTCGAAGGATTCCGGCCGATTTCCTTTAAAGTTCCCTTTAGGATCACGGATCCACTTTTGTTAAAAGGTAAAAAAAGATTCAAGCACTGTCAATATTTAACAATTATTCCCCGAAGGCGAATAATTGTTTTAGTATAAATACACAGGTGATTATTTCAAAAAAGAAAAAAAAAAATTTCAACGCGAAATCATCTTCCTTTACAGTGGCAAAACGACTACTGGCAGCCATAGCTAGCCATTTTGTCCCGTCGAGGTGATTATCGGCTGATCATCCGAGATAGCGAGCCAATGAGAGCACGCGTTTTTGTATAAGCACCTGTGTATTTATACTAAAATAATAATAATCAATCAAATAGAAAAGTAAGAAAGAAAATCTGTAAAAGTCTAGGCTTAACTAAGTGTCACATACTTCTTTAAATAAAAATGTCTTTAAGTGTCACTTAAAAGTATTTAAGTTCGGGGCCATTCTAACTGTCAATGGAAGTTTATTCTATTTGGATGGACCACAAAAAGCGAATGCTAGATCACCGAAAGTCTTGCATTTGGTTCGAGGCACCTCTAACAAAGAAAGGTCATTGGATCTCAAAGAGCTTCTGGTTGATGCCTTTTTCCTGATGAGATCACAGATATAACGTGGAGCAATACCATTTAATGCTTTGAAAACAAGTAATAGTATATTAAACTCGATCCGAAGCTCTACGGCTAACCAGAGAAGATCTTTTAAATAAGGTGAGATGTGATTAAATTTGGGCACTAGACAGATGACTCTTGCTGCGGCATTGAGGACTTTTTGAAGCCGATCCACTGCAGCTGATATTTTGGAAGTCCAGTCCAGAAAGGAGACAGTTGCAATAATCCAAGTGAGATGTTTAAAAAAGCATGAATTAATATTTTGGTGGCCTCAGTGGAAAGAAATTTACTAATTTGTGTAATGTTGTACAGACCCTTAAAGGCTTTGTTACAAATGGTCCCAATGTGAATATCCATCGCCATCTGCTCATCAAACACGAAACATGTGAGCGTTTCACTGAGCTCATATACACAGTGCAAAAAGTATTAATCATTCAATTTCAATATAATTGATAATGCCATTAACACAATTCTATTCGCATCAACTCAATACCATCGTCTCAAATGGAAAAAGCATCCATAGCCCCTAGAGTGTGGGGTAATTCTGCGTCGGCAGCTCCCCCTCTCCACCTCCCCAAATCACGTACGATCATTCGGATTTATCGAGTTAATTCGCAAAAATACTTTTTACCACAATTGCTTGTAATCTCGCAATCTGATTGGCTAATTTGTCGTTGTCGATAAGAGTCTAGACAACGCTGCTTGCGTCAATTTGTCACGCAATGTAATAGCCCATCAGAAACGCCCATTTTGGGAAATAAACCAATCATGTTGCGAGAAAGTTATAGACAATGCTTGCTCTTTCTTTGTGTCATGATTTTGGTCACGCTCTGGAATAAAAACTTTCTTGGCGTTGAAAAACAAATCGAAAGTGGTTCAGCGTTGTCTGTACTCTTATCACCGCGACAACGATATTCGTCATGACCGTGGTCAAAATTTGTTGTGGACTCACTCGGCTGCACCTCTCGAGTCCACAAAATTTTAACCACTGTAATGACGAATATCGTTGTCGATAAGAGTACAGACAACGCTGAACAACTTTCGAAGTAGCAAGCAAATACAACTTAGTGACATGTCCGTTACGAATTGCAGAAACATGCCCTCTGCACTATATTTGCAACATACATTTTGCGATATTTTGAGAACTGTTGGCATTCGAAAATAACCTCAAGCAGCTCACCGTGGGCAATAAATTAGAGGGGAAATGATATAAGGTACTCAAAACAAGAAATTACGTCAAGAGAAGGTCAAATATTTTGAAAAATTCCTTGAGAGTTCCGGAAGTGGCCTTCAGCTTAACACAGGCAAAATCAACGCAAATATAGTGGGTTTCGTTAAGGTCATCAAATACTGACACAAAAAATTTAAAACGCTGTTAGATTCTTTCTTTTCATAAAGGTATAGGACTCTCTAAATAATAAATTCATTTGCACGTTTTCTGTTCGATCTTGACATGGTGTGTTCACTAAAGCATTCAGTTTTTATCAAGGCTATTGCGTGACTTCAAAATTCACAGGAACTGCAGGACGCTGTTGTTTGCTTTTGATTTTTCATTCTTTGCCAACTCAGAATGTCTCCCCTGATCAGATAGGTTGAGTAACATTAAAGTATTCTAACTATATCAAAATTTTACCAACCTGCTGTATAGAAGACAAAAACCAAAAACCGGCTCGGAAACCTCTCCAGACCAAGTCTCTCAGGAAGAGTGATTAGAATGGCAGTGGGCCTGCGTTTTTATTGGAGAGCCACTTGTTCGTCCCATTTGTTTTATCTCCAGGCCGCTCTGTTTTTCACTTGAAAAGGGGTTGGTCTGGTATGGTTCGCGCCATGATTTTTCTATGACAAAACACTTAATTCCTGTTTGTCTATTAGGCGAATAATTTCTTTAGATGTTGGAGACCTTCAAGATGAATAACAGATTCTAAATGTTGCGGATTTTTTGAAATACTTTTGTAATGCATGCTATGTAGAAATTGATCTCTCAAATTGATCCCAGCAGGTTTATCTGGAGGCGAATCTCGTCAATCTCTGTTAGTTGTTTAAGCGGATTTTTAACAGATCATAGCGAATTGAGGAAAGGAGTTTTCCTGGTTATCTCTTTTTGACTCATTTCGAGGCAGCACCGTAGATAAGAAAGCAGGTCTTTTTGGCAGTCAAACTCAGATGGAGCACTTTGGTATGCGATGCTCCCAAGGGAATTGAAAGAGCAAAGATAATCCGCCGTATTTTTAGGGATCGGTCAGTGATTTTCGTTTCCTTTAATTTATTTCAAACTTTCCAGTCGTTTTGGAACCTCGTTTTCAGCCCTTCCCCTTCAAGTTGCGTGAGCTCAAAACCCTTTCAAGGTGCTCACGATGTTAAGATTGGCCTTTCCAGTTTTCAACGTCGTTCATTATATTGTATCAACGATCTAGTCTATAAATGGTTACAAGAGAGGCTGCACAATGACGATACAAACATCACTGCTTCGTTTTCAAAGTAACGGCCGCGTAAAAGCTGGACCGAGGTCTGCTCTCTGTCCAGCTTTTGCGCGGTCGTTTGTTATCACGAATCGGAAAATCATTTACTACAAAAACGCATGCAAGAGTAGGAAGCTTTCCAGTGCTTTTCTAATCAAAATTTTATCGTTTCTACGCGAAGTATGTTTACTTTCCTACAGTTAGGCATCACTCCCCCTCTTACTGAAAGTCCCGGTCACTGCGCGGTCAACTGCATTTGTCACGGATGACGTTTTGACTGTCGGAAAAAAAACTTTTTTTAGCTCGTTTTATCGCACGTGGCTGATATTTAAATGAACGAATGGGGCAGGTTCTAAAGAAACTGTGGTGCTGTGTCGGTGGGGAAGTAGTATACAAAAATTTGGTTTTATCAACGGAGTTGATAATGTGACTGAATTGACCACTGTGCAGATATTATAAAAGCTGACTCTTCCAGCGTTAGCCCTTCGTCGATTCTCTCTGACGAAGGGCTAACGCTCGAAACGTCAGCTTTCATAATGTCTGCACGGTGGTCAATTCACATTATCAACTCCGTTGATAAAACCAAATTTTTGTTATTTAAATGGCCTTGTAATGATTCTTTGTTTGCCTTTTCATGATGTGCGGCAGTTCATTAATTGTTAGAAAATTAGTTTCTAAAACTCAGTTGAAACCAGTTGGCATACACCGATTTTTCCTTTATATTTTCTTGATGAAGGATAAAGTAAAAAAATTAAGTAAGGTTCTGTTTTTAGGAAAATACAAGAACAAGGTTTCTTCAGAATTTCAACCGTCTGGCAGTGCTTAATTTAAAGGTGCGTTCATATAGGAATACAAGGAATAGAAGTTAGAAATCCTTCCTTTTTACGAAGATTTTCATTAAAACCGCCAAACACCTGCTAAAATGCTATTTTAAACATATCCTTATTATCCTTGTTGCTTCAAAACGCCAACATACCGTTTGAAATCATTACTCTACGTATTCTTATTCCGGATTAGGGTCAATCGAACGCACCCTAAGAATTGAGTAACAAAACAATTAGCGTTTTCACAAAGAAAATTGTTTATTGAAAAAAAAAAAAACATTTATACCCAAGTATCCCGGTTCCATATCCACTATAGCTATTGGCTCGGTACCGACTATTAACCTCATAAAATGCACTTCAATATAATGAACCAGAAACTGACCATGCGCGGATTTGACCACGCGTATTATTATCGAAACCTCAATCTTGTAACTGTTACGCAGCTGCTTCAAGGCATCTCGACATTTCGTAAGACTGAGGCTCTAACTTCCCTCTCGCAAAATAGTCCTCACTGGTGCCGTATTTCCGTATTTCTTTATTCAAAAAACACTGCACTACTGTTACATCGTGCCACAACTGATTGAAATTTGTAAACTGCTTGGAGCTTCATTTCTTGGCATGTAAGTTCATAAAGAAAAGAGACGCCTCTACTACACTTAAGTAAAATTAAGTCGCGCCTGATTTTAGGACGTGGAGTTTGAGGAAAGACTCTCTTCGGGAAAGAGTAAGGAAAATTCACAATTCATTCGCGATTAGTTGTTAACCAACCGAAAAACGAACGTAGATTATTTGCGAGTACAATTTTTGCCTTAAGTTGCTATGTTCTTATTTCTTTTATTTCTCTGTTTCATTTGTTTACTTCTTTACTATTTTTTGTTTGTTTGTTTTGCCGCAGGAGTCATTGCGGTCGTTTGTTTCTGTTTTCGACGCTATAGTTTTAAACGCTTGATCTGCATGGTTGTCTGTAGGTGGATTTCTTGGGGAGTTTTCCAGAACACAAAATTTGCAATGCATTTTTGGCGAACATGGCCTTTTAGCTCAATACATCTTAATCAATGAAGACATGCCACTGCTCACTATTTAAGCAATAGAGGACGTTTTCCGTGTTTCCATAGCCTCTTCTAAACACGAGGGGGAGTTGGGAGAATTTGAGACAGTTAGGCAAAGCCGAAACACGGAAAAAAGTCCTCTATCGCTTTTATAAAATATTTCTCAAAGATAATTCGACAAATGAGGGAAAATGCTGGCCTTTTTTACTTTTAGATTGAAACAGATTTTCTTGATACACGCTCATGTTTCCTACCAGCCAATCAAAACGCGCGTCTGACTACAGAACCAATCAAAATTCGTGTGATGTCACAGCCGTGTTTCCATACTCTCATCTAAACACAGCTATTGACCAATGAGAGTGCGCGTACTATCCTAATCATTTTATAAAACACAATAACTTGCGATTAGTCGTCAAGTGGATTCGAGCCCGGTTGTAGCTAATCAGAATGCAATAGGTGTTATTCTATGCAAAGTGGTAGGGTATTCAGCAGCAGTTAAGCCAATTTCATGTCTGCAGTTCAAATGAATGACTTTGATTCCATGAGCTTCCGATGAAAAAACAAACAAACAAAGAAACTTTCTTAACTGGTTTACGGCCTCGGCGTAGAGATCTCCCATTATGCCACAATGGTGGTTCAACTCATATGTTAGTGAATCTTTTGCAAGTTTTTGTCAGGGAGAGAAAGACTAGACTTCGCTAGTGAATTATACGAGCTGATAAACCTTTGCCTTTGACATCAACAGAAATCAGCGAAG
>NC_090890.1:24570746-24573246 GCF_036669925.1 Montipora capricornis | reverse complement strand
GATTTCAATGAGCGTCATGAAGTGTCCCCTCGCTCTTCGCCCCAACTTCAACATCAGGCGTGTCTCGAACTACAGACAAATAACGTCACAAAAAGTCGCCCAAATGCTGCTCTTTAAGTAAGAATAAAGTGCTGCATTTACCATGACCTAAAAATATCGCAAACCTTTACCCAAACTTTATTGTTAGAAATAGGTAGGAAATGCTTAGACTTAAAGGGACACTTCTTGTTGGCTAT
Organism: Montipora capricornis; assembly: GCF_036669925.1. Classification (NCBI taxonomy): domain Eukaryota; kingdom Metazoa; phylum Cnidaria; class Anthozoa; order Scleractinia; family Acroporidae; genus Montipora; species Montipora capricornis. The sequence continues at coordinate 24,573,010 of NC_090890.1, read as the reverse complement.
CAAAATTGGGCTTGCATCTAAATAATCACTTGCACTTTTGGACCTAAGGATGACGGAAGCCGACATTTTTCGTTTGTCTTGTTTTGGTTTTTTTCTAGGTCTCTTGGAATGAACAGGATCATTCAACTCAGTACTCAATTGCTACGTGACGCAAAAAAACTGGAATTTTTGTAAGTGTATAAATGTTTTTAAAAATCCGCATTTTAGAAGCTTTTGACTACTGGCGTACAATTTCGACGTATTTTTGTTATGGCGGATTCAAATTTTTCCATCGATTTTGCCGCGAAACCAAACCTTTCAGCCACTCGTTGGCCTTTGCGTAATTAATTCATAACATATCCAAAACAAGACGCCTGGAGGCGATTACGCGGGATGGGTCGATGTAAGCAGTATAACGTTTTGTAGCGATAATCACGGTCTGTTACACTAGCAAACCAGCTTGCATCAGGAAGGCTCCTACTTACATTAAAGTGGCAACGAGGGAAACCTGGAATTTGAACAGTGGAATGGCAACGACACAAGAAATTTTCTCACATGGAGTAAATTAAGAAACTGATCAGGGCTTATAAAGGGTGATAACTGTGAGGATATGTAATTTGGAAAAAAAAAAGAAAGGAAAGGAACTTTATTTAAGTGTCTAGTCGTTCTAGCGCTGGAGCACTAATTGGGGACACTGTAAACTGAAATTAACAATTAAAGCAAATCCAATCAAACTGCAGGAAAGGGCCATTTTCAGTCTTCGGTTTTGAAGAATGATATATATTTCTTATAACACTTATTGTAATTGCTTATGCAGAGGTCACAAATTGAACCAAGGGAACTCCCTTTGATTCACCGAAGTTATGCCCTGTTGGACGGGGTTAGTTCTTGGAAGGGGGAGACCGGCCGGTGACCACCCTCGAGTTGACACTCTTGAAGTCGCGCTGCTCGGAGTCCGTAGATATCCCATAACACTGATATTGCATAAGTACATATAGTGCCATACCTTTAGTACTGAACAATTACTAGAAAGCAGTACAAAGATATTTTCCCCAAAACACACCGTGACTGCTTTCAAATGCCTTGTCGATGGCAAAAAACGGAATTCGTCCGAAGACCCGAGACCTCAGACTCCTTAGGACTGTTTCTCGAAGGTCTCGAAAACGTTTCCGATCCGTAAGGCAATTCGTGACACTTAAGATATGCTTATTTTGGGAAAAAAAGTCTTTGAAAATGTTTACATGACCAGAGAATACAAAACAATTGCAAAGTTTCCCGGCTTGAGACGATTTCTCTTTGAACACACAAATCATTTTATTTCACCCGAAATCCGGAAGAACGGTCCCGGGGCTTTGGAGAAATTCATAAGCCAGAGGTGAAGTTCTAAAGAAGATGAGGTCGATCATAGGTACACGTTTTGCAGGTTCTTACAACACAACGAAATCAAGATGGTACCTGACTTCTTCTTTAACAACTCTTGGAGACTCAGATGCGTGTAAGTAAAGAAATACGTCAGTGCGTGTGTTGTTTTGTCTGAGAGGGGAGTGGGTCTCATCTAGATCGGAAGGAAAGAACGGAGTGAGACCAACGTCTTCTCCCGACCCGCCGCCATGTTAAAAGCCGAGGAGACCCTGGGAACGAGGTTGGAGTGAGACAAAAATTGCAACAAGTGCATGTTGTGGCGGGAAAGCAGAGAGACGCGTTCAGTGAGAAAAGTAAAGGCCGGGACACACTAGGCGATAAGTCGCTGCGACACGTCGCGGGGACAAGTCGCTGCAACAATTCGCCTCGAGTGACATGGTTAATTTTATGAAAATCATTGTCGCTGCGGCAGAATTTTGTCGCCGCGATCAGTAGCACGAATTCAAACCAGTTTGAATTCGTGCGACTAATTGCAGCGACAAAATTGAGCGAAAGCAGCGTTGTTGCACCGTGTGTGCACTTCCGGCGACAAGTCATTGCGACAAAATATAAATGAACCAATGCGAGAGCGTCATATGGTCAGCCATATTGAATTAGAAAACTAGTTTACATTTCCCCTCATTCAAGATCACTGCGTGCGCACCGATTAGGCGTCGTGTGGCAGCGACTTTGTTTGCAAGTAGTACATAAGGAGCAATTTTGTCGCAGAGACCTTTCGCTGCGACTTGTCGCCTAGTGTGTCCCCGCCTTAAAACGAAATACATAACAAGCCGGGATAAACTGAGTCTTAATTAGTTACAAGGCAAGCGCTTCGCGCGTTATAACGGAGGAAAAGAGCAAGAGAACATGAATTATCAAAACGC
>NC_090890.1:24555746-24568246 GCF_036669925.1 Montipora capricornis | reverse complement strand
TTTTTCAGTATGGACGAAACCTGGAACTGGATCGGCACGAACGTTTTTAAAGTAAATATAAAAAAAATAAAAGAATCACTTTTTCCTCAAACCCTTGAATTTGCTCATATCCCGCTGCTGTTTTGCAGAGTACCGTAAAGAATTGCACGATACGAGTGCCGCATTATAGTTTTCTCCACACTATTCCAATAATATCGTTGTTTTGTTGCGATGCCGTGGCCGTCGTACGTAGCGGAAGCTCTCGTCCTTGCTTGAGTTCAAATGGATGAAATGCCCCAATAACTGATCAAAATGCGGCGCGGCATTTGAGTGTCTAATAAGAGCTGTTTCTAAATGTCGTGAAATCCAAACCAGCGTCATTACAGAAGCCAATCACATAAGAGCCAAGCAATGAAAAAGAGCCAATCATAAAGGGGAAACAATTTTATGTAGCTACCTCAATGCGCGGGAAAATTCAAAGTGGTGTCACTTTTGATACGATTGGCTGAGAATTCTGCGCAAGAAATTTCTTAGCCAATCATCAAATGCAAAAATACTTCTCATTCACTTTAAACAAATATGCGATGTCTAACATCCAAGTAGAGGAAATAAAAAAAATGTTTCTCCATTTGCAGATATCCGACGGAGATGATATATCCGTTCCAGGTGTCCTATGATTCTCAGTTACGTGAGGGACTGGCGCGAAATGGATTTGACTGTGACAATGTCATGTGCACTCCTTGTCATTTTGGGAATTACCATAAAAGAATCGCAAATGGGTCTTATGTCTGTGAGAGATGCCCGGCAGGTAAAGTATGCTTTAGGCACTGAATCGGTTTTCAGTAATTTGGGATTTGATGTACACGCAGTGGCGTGGAATGACGAGAAAACCTCACCCTAAGTAAATGGTAATTGCGGACATAGTTAATAGAGGGGACTGGTTTGGCAAACATCAAAGGAGCAAACAAAGATGCCAAGATTTAAATTGGAAAGTCCACCACCGTGCACAATCTTTTGTTTTGCGCTCATACACTACGCATGAATTACGTAACCAACACGTTTCTATTGGTTAGTTCCTCAGTACGGAGTAAACAACTATTGTGTTTTGTGCACGGTCAAGGCCAAAAAAGAGAACAAACACCAACAACAAAGAAAGTTGTCGGGTTTCATAATCATTCCCGCCCATTAACTATGTTGCGGACGACGATGGCATCGGATTCCTTGTCCTGTGAGTGTCATTTTTACACCCATCGAGGTCGAGATTTTCATGGAGCTCGTCGTGTTCATTCTCCACTTTTTAATCAACATCGCATTTTTGGCGGGAAATGGCATGGGCTGGAAGCCACTTCTGGAAGGTGGGATTCTTTGGCGGGAAGTTGCATGGCCAGCGTGCTGCATTTTAGTAAAACAAGCAAAAATCTTGAAGACATGCAACCATAAAAACCAGGCTAAGTATTTTTGTAATATGTCGTACAACGAGGAAAGAACAGATGACAAAAAACCAGTATGCAAGCGGCGAGTAATCCATGCTCAACGTGAAAGAGAGCGACTGAGAGCTCGAGAGAACAAGGAAAATCTCAGTTAAAAACAACGAGAGGGAGAGCAAGAAAGAGATCAAATAAAGAGCAGAAATAATGACAAGGAGCAGCGGGAGAAAGAGCAAGAACGAGCACAAGAAAACAGGTTGAGTAATGGTGACAAAAAGTCGAAAAGAGCAAGAAAGAGCATGGGAAAATAGAATAGTTTCTGGTAATGAACAGGCCGGATTGTTCGTGTGAGCATCGTAAGCAGACGAGTCATAAAAATATCTGAAAACAAAGACACAAATAAATAATAATTGAGGATTTCTGCTTTTAGGCTTGCCTAAATATATACATTAGTGTTACAAACCAAATCATAGGAAGGGTCAGTGATTGTAACTAAATTAAAGCAATGGGCCATTCCCGAGTTGCTGTTTGTCTCAGTTTCGAAGTGAGTCTTGGTGCTCAACTATAGTAAGGGAAATGAGTTTGCTTTGCATAAAAATACGCAACTCATCTCCATTTGACTGGTTCTGCAGCATGACTCGCTTTGAAACTGAGGCATACAGTAACTCGGAAATGGGCTATTTGTGTGACGTTAAACGTGTGATCATGTGCAAAATCAGCAGTCGATAACCAACAAGTGTCGATCTCTCTCATTTGTCCTTGGCCCATGCCATCATTTTACGGTATTATCTAAATTAAGAATACAGGTACGTACCGCCAAACAGATATTGGCCCACAACGCCCTATGATTGGTCCGCAACCAATTAGCCGCACATGAGATGCTGAAGGACGCAATGCCTTCATGTTATCTCTCCCCCATCCCCCCCCCCAAAAAAGAATCAAACAGTAGCCGTTATAAAAATAAATCATAATACCGTCAACTGACAAGCCGGATGCCATCGCAGATCAAGATTTCCGGCAAAGAGATTTTTAATATCTTATTTCGGTTTTCAGGTGGATTTTATCAGAATACTCTCGGTCACCATGGTACTTTGGCTGGAAATACAGGTTGCTTGCCTTGCCCTAAGGCTACTTACGTCGAGTTAAACAAGACCCCTGGGAGACATCCGCATGACTGCCATGTGTGCCCGGCAGGTAAGGTATTTATCTGACATCGTGGAACATCTTTTTTTTCTTGCTAATTCACTAAACAATAGAATCAACAGAACAACATATGAAAGCCGTTTAGTTTAAAAGAAGATAAATATATATTAATGTAGTAGAGAAGAATTATATAGAATTATATGAAAGTTATGAAAAGCAAATCATGATAATGTAAAATTTTGCAATAAAAATCTTAATGTAGTAGCGAAGAATTATATTGAAGCACAAAAGTATACGTATCTTACAATGAAGACGAAGCTCCCGTTATATTGGCCAATCGTGTTCGTTACAATGACGACACCTATATTCCTCACCTGTGAAAGATAAAAACGATATGTTCACTGCACGCGGTAAAGATATGATTTTTTAGTAAAAGGCGAAATCCTGGTATTTCATCAGTATCTAGTATATAATAAATAGAAGATATTACATGGCCGCGCGGGGATACGAATTTTGTCTTCGATAAATCTACCTTCAGCACTCGAAGATAAAATTCGTCTCCCCGCGCGGCCATGTAATATCCTCCATTTATTACATGTTTTGGTGCGTAGTATCGCTGAGTATTTTTACGAGGTTGTGCTGTATTTTGACGAGCCCGCTAGGGCGGGTCAAACTACAAACGAGTTGAAATACTCAGCGATACTACACACCAAAACATCTAATAAGCTATTTCTTATCCAACTTTGTTTGCACTACATTTTTAGGAAATGAATTGTAAACAACCGAGAACGTGCGACAGATTTGTGCGTGTGGGACAACGTGAGACCGGTTCTCTGCTGTACAATAACGTGGAATATTTGTACTCGTTTCCTGCGTTTTTTGTACAATAACTAATACAGCTGGATAATAACATTCTTTAGCTACAGTATAGGGGAATCTTTGTTTACACTTTTGCCTCATTAGCACAAGGCAGGAGCCATTGATTAGGAGCCTCCCTATGCAATATGTCTTTTATTAAAGTTAAGGCAGCTGAGCGTTCGTATCTTTTGATACAAGTTTAAATCGATTTAAACTTTCATTTAACATCGATTCTACTTTTCCTTTCTTCTCAAAAATTTTGAATGGTGTTGAAGCCCTTTGAACACTCTGTTCAACAATTGCAGAACACACGCATGCTCACATCACGCCGCAAAAGTCAGTATGGCGTAGTCTATGTAGACTAGAGAAACTGGTCTCTAGTTCTTAGTCCCTCGAAATCACATTTCGCGAAAGTGTTGGTTCTTTTATTGGCGCAATGTTGGCGCAATGTTGGAACCGTTTGAGCGGGCTCCGCACAACTTTGTTTTTGCGTCCAACATTTGCCCAACATCCGTTGTTCAACTTTTGTGGAGCCAATGTTGGACAAATGTTAAAACCGTTCAAACAGGCCTTAATGCACGATGCCTTCTGTGAGCCAACTAGTATGTTAATGACACAAAATGTAAATAATGATGTCAGCAAAGATTCCCTTAACGATTACCTCAAAGTCACCCTAAGGAAAAATGTTTCATAGGGGCTTGAGCCCCTATGAGAATCCATTTCTAAGTGTGTTACTTACAGCTAAAATTTCTAAGTGCGTTCTTCGTGCGTTCTTTACAGCTTAATATGGAATTGGCAAAAACATTGCAACAAAGTTGGAGTAACAATACAAAATACAATTCACATTTCTACTGCTTAGTCTCAATAAAACGTCGTAAAAATTTTACCCGTTTCTCCGTTGTGCACTTGTAATTTCTTCGATCTACGGGTAAAATGGTGTCTATGCCCGGGAAAACGGGGCTAGACACCCCGTACTCCGATTTCGGGGAGTCCTAAAGTTACAAACACCTTACCCTTGTTTTCTCCTACACATAAATGACGACAGTGATGTCACTCCGCATTTGTTAAAGGAACCAAGAGAAGCGAATGGGCAGGTTACCGTGGCTGTTTCTGCATGGACTCGTTTTACCGGAAAGGCAGGTTTACCGAGTGCAAGGCGTGCCCCAAGGGAGTCAAGGGAATCCTCTGCAATGGGACCATCTTGGTTAGACAAGGCTTTTGGTGGCGATTCAGGGATGACAACGAAAGTTGGCAGTATCAGCGGTTTGTGGACGCCTTGATGGTCCCAGATGAGAAGTTTAACCACGCGGATGTGAATTTCACAGGGATTTTCCCCAAGGCGTACCCGTGCCCCAGGGCTTCGTCTTGTTTGGGACTGCTAAACTCTGTTCGAAAACCCTGCGAGACAGGTTACACGGGACCGCTATGTGAGGTAAGACACAATGAACTATGCAAATTGCATAAAATTGGCACGGTCATAAAGGGTGAATTTTATAAGGCAGGGATTGGATTTTTCTCGAGGAATATCGAATGGCCACACATGTCCAATATTCCGACACAATGAGATTCCTGGTACAATCACAATCAGTCACAATAGACATCACAAAGTGTCACAAAGTGTCCCGCTCTTTATGTCTCACAAAACTGTTACTATTTTTTAAGGATTAGGGTTAGGGGACACTTTGTGATGTCCCATGAATCTCATTATGTCGGACTATTGGACAACCCTCTATTTCAGTACCGTAATAATTTTCGCACCTAATTCGCCATATACTTTATCACATCCCTCGGATACTAAGCCGGGTTCAATTGACCACTTTTGGAGGTCATATTCTAATGTAAGGCACACCTGACCTCATTGTGAGCTTTCCTGCTTGATTTGCTTACCATGGGTCCATTTCTCGAAAGTTCCGAAACTTGTCGGGCGTATTTCTGGTACCATATATCTCTAAGTATCTTCAAAGCGATTAAATTTGGCAATGCGTTGCTTTTTCGGGTCTTGAAAATTAAATCTGTCTAAGACCAGTGTTTTACAGTGCAACGCGCCTTACCGTGGCCACCCAACAAACTTCTATATTTGACAACTACGTGTAAATACGTCAACTCAACAACCCATGCAACGGTGTTCAACTTACAACCGTACCAACTCTGCAAGGAACCGTGACTGTTAATCAAAGTCGCACACCCTTATTAGCGGATAATTTGTAAAAAACGTTGTTAGGTGGCCACGGTAAGGTGCGTCGCACTGCAAAATACGCGCAATGTATTCTTACAAGTTTAGGTCAGTTAAGTTATGGCGACTTTCGAGAAACGGGCCCCTAAGAGACTTGATAATCATCGATCTTGATAGCAACTGTCTGTACGTAGCCTGCAGAGATGGCGTATTTGGGTAAAAGGGGATGAATAATCCTTTGATTTAAAGCTATGGTGTCATCTTGGACGAAAAAAACTGAATTGTCTCCTTGCTGCGATTTCAACGAAAGATCGTTGAAAGCCAGTTTTAACGAGCGTTGGCGTGTCTGCACTTTGTTTTGTACTCGACTTGACAATTGGAGGTCAGCGAGAGTTAAGAAAAGCTTACAGGAGCCACTCGCCCAACATAAGGTATCCGGCTTTAGTTTAAAGGGAACCTCCACTAAAACAACAAAATAACTTTAGCCACAGAACATAATGTTTGCAATTACAAATTTTCCAACTTTTTCCAATGAATGCGTTCGTATCCGAAAAAAGTGAATTTCAAAAACGCTTGTCTTGGCCTTCAAATTTCACGGGGGCCGCCATCTTGAATAATTGTGACGTGTGTAGTTGCCCTATTATTCTGACACAAATAGCTATTGTCCTGGAACAATAGGGTAACCACGACACGTCACAATTATTCAAGATGGCAGCGCCCGGGAAATTTGTAAGCCAAAACAAGCGCTTTTGAAATTCAGTTTTTTCTGATACAAACGCTTTCATTGGAAAAGTTCGAACAGTTTTAATTGTAAACATGTTCTGTGGTTTAAAGGTATTTTGTTGTTTTAGTGGAGGTTCCCTTTAAAGAACACTCCCAGGAGCACTCTTGGATCACTAAAATATGGGAAACTGCATGACGTTCAAAACTAGATGCGTGATTTCATTCGGCGGAGAAAAGACAGCGCATGTCATTCTTCTTTAAGTTAAAGTTTATTTGCAGTTTCATGTGTATTTGCTTCCGTCTTTGCGTTAGGTGTGCATTGAAGGATATTACAAGTCCATGTCTCGTTGCACCCAGTGTCCTACTATACCTTGGCTGGTAGTACAGATGGTCTTCGTTGTTTGCTTTATTTGCGTTGTTGTCTTCATTCTTATTCGATACGATAAAAGGACTAAGGTCAGGGGACGAACACTTTCTGATATATTCCTGGCGCGCTTGAAAATTGTTGTTGGGTTCTATCAGGTATGCAATGAAACAATTATGTTAAGAAAAATTCTGGAATGCCTGCCGAAGGAAATTCGAGTGTCTTGTTTTCAAAATGCCCTTAATCCGTAGAGAATAACGGAACTCAATCCTCAAACAGACCACATTCGCGCGAAAATTCTCATTCTCCTGAAAACTGGGAATTGACGCTCGTTATCCATTTTTTTATAACATAACATGCCCACATTTTGCATATATATATATTTTTCATTTCATTAAAATAAGAAAATACCGTAAATAAATAAGGGATGGAAATTATGACCCAGGCTATGCATTCTAACATACATGGTCCCCATTCTGACTTTGTACCCATGCACGGTGCTCCGACACCGATACTAAAAGGGATTTTGTTCAGACAGTTCACGCCCAAAATATCTTTCAAATATTCGTAGTTTGGTTTGTCGAACGCGATTCCTGTATTTTGTTTACTTCACCCAAATCCCCCCTCCCCCCCCTCCTTTTTAATTGCCCGTGCTCAAATCGGCGCTCGACTAAGAGTACCACCACTGAGGCAACTTGAAGAAAAAAGGTTTGTTCAGACTTGTAACCGTCCCCAGTGCTCGAGAACGGGCACCAAGTGTGAACGAAGCCATAGAGAAAGAAGAAGACTAAAATATTTTGAAAAAAAAACACCTTCAAAGTCTGAACAACGAGGAAACAGGGCCAAAACATAATTTTCTAATAGCAAGATAAGTCAAGCTATGGGACCGGTATTCATTGTTACAGAGCGGTGTCCTCTTAACAAAGCGCTCGCTAAACCATTGTTCCAGGCAAATCTCCGTATAAATCAAATCTGGTTCATTTTAATTTTTTTATATCAGCGCTCTTACTTTTCTTTGCCATCCTTGCTAGTCGTTTTCGACTGGAGAGAAATCGGTAGTTCTAAACTCCAGCTATTCGTAACATTAATTTGGTTTATCAACGGAGTTGATAATGTAAATTGACCATCGTACAGAGATTCTAAAAGCTGACGTTTCGAGCGTTAGCCCTTCGTCAGAGCGAATCGAGGGATTATGGGTTACGTGTAGTTTTTATAGTAGAGTAGGAGCTACGCTATTGGTGGTAACATGGCAACGTGAAAAGTAGGAATATATTAGTTAAATGAAAAGCGTTCGTTAATACCGTGAGGATTAAGGGTGCCGATTTGAAAGATGAATTTTTGTTCCAGATTCTTGCGGCTTTCCGTCGTACCTAGATGTAGGGAAAGGCCGCAGATAGCCATGTGTTTTTTGGAGTGGTTAGGCAGATTAAAATGGCGAGCGACTGGCTTAGATGCATCCTTGCCATTCTTCTCAACATCGCGAAGGTGTTCGCGGAATCGGTCACCTAGTCGTCTACCTGTCTCACCAATGTATAATTTATTGCATAACGTACAGGTTATGCAATAAATGACATTTGCGGAGGTACATGTGAAACGATCGGTGATCTTAACAGATCGCTTAGGTCCCGATATCTTGCTAGTGTTAACAATGAAAAGACAAGTTTTGCATCGTGAGCGCGCGCATTTGAAAGTGCCGGGTTGCTCGTTGGTTTTTAGCGCGCTTCTAACTAAAAAGTTGCCTACGTTTTTGTCGCGTTTGAATGAAATAAGTGGAGGTTGCGAAAAGATTCTACCAGTCTCGGGATCATTTTGGAGTAATTTAAAATTACTAAGAATGATGCTTTTGACTGCGTGATTATGAGGATGGAAAGATAGGGTGAATGGAATTCTGTCATTCTTATCTTTCTGTGACGTTTGTAGTGACGACTGTCGATCAAATTGTTGGGCGCGATGATGGCCCGCTTTGACCACAGAGACAGGATAGCCACGTTTTTCGAAGAACTGGCACATCTCCTCTAATTTGCTGGAAAAATCGGAGTCATCACTACATAGACGTCGAAGTCTAAGAAATTGACAATAAGGAATGGAGTTCTTGACATGTGATGGATGTGACGATGAATACAACAAATAACTGTGTGAATCAGTAGGTTTGTAGTGCACACTAGTACATAGCACGTTGCCTCTAATAGAAACTTTGATATCTAGGAAAGCCAATGAAGTTTCCGAAATTTCCCAGGTATATTTAAGAGCCGGATGAAAAGAGTTGACGGAGGTTATAAATTGATCGAGTTCTTCTCTGCTGGATGAAATAGCGCTTTAAATATACCTGGGAAATTTCGGAAACTTCATTGGCTTTCCTAGATATCAAAGTTTCTATTAGAGGCAACGTGCTATGTACTTGTTTGCACTACAAACCTACTGATTCACACAGTTATTTGTTGTATTCATCGTCACATCCATCACATGTCAAGAACTCCATTCCTTATTGTCAATTTCTTAGACTTCGACGTCTATGTAGTGATGACTCCGATTTTTCCAGCAAATCAGAGGAGATGTGCCAGTTCTTCGAAAAACGTGGCTATCCTGTCTCTGTGGTCAAAGCGGGCCATCATCGCGCCCAACAATTTGATCGACAGTCGTCACTAGAAACGTCACAGAAAGATAAGAATGACAGAATTCCATTCACCCTCACTTTCCATCCTCATAATCACGCAGTCAAAAGCATCATTCTTAGTAATTTTAAATTACTCCAAAATGATCCCGAGACTGGTAGAATCTTTTCGCAACCTCCACTTATTTCATTCAAACGCGACAAAAACGTAGGCAACTTTTTAGTTAGAAGCGCGCTCAAACCTAACGAGCAACCCGGCACTTTCAAATGCGCGCGCTCACGATGCAAAACTTGTCTTTTCATTGTTAACACTAGCAAGATATCGGGACCTAAGCGATCTGTTAAGATCACCGATCGTTTCACATGTACCTCCGCAAATGTCATTTATTGCATAACCTGTACGTTATGCAATAAATTATACATTGGTGAGACAGGTAGACGACTAGGTGACCGATTCCGCGAACACCTTCGCGATGTTGAGAAGAATGACAAGGATGCATCTAAGCCAGTCGCTCGCCATTTTAATCTGCCTAACCACTCCAAAAAACACATGGCTATCTGCGGCCTTTCCCTACATCTAGGTACGACGGAAAGCCGCAAGAATCTGGAACAAAAATTCATCTTTCAAATCGGCACCCTTAATCCTCACGGTATTAACGAACGCTTTTCATTTAACTAATATATTCCTACTTTTCACGTTGCCATGTTACCACCAATAGCATAGCTCCTACTCTACTATAAAAACTACACGTAACCCATAATCCCTCGATTCGCTCTGACGAAGGGCTAACGCTCGAAACGTCAGCTTTTAGAATCTCTGTACGGTGGTCAATTTACATTATCAACTCCGTTGATAAACCAAATTTTTGTATACTACTTCCCCACCGACGCAGCACCACAGTTTCTTTAGAAACTACCCCTTCATTTATTCGTAACATTGTCGTTTTCGTCTTTTGTCATTGATTACAAGGTGACTGTCGGAAGTTTAGACGCCTTTTCATACGTTCAGTGGCCGGAAGCTCTGCTTAAGCTTGGTAACTACGCCAAGTTTTTCCAGTTGAACTTGATCCAGATCGCTCCCCTTGACTGCTTCCCAGACAGCTTGAAGATGAACGCTTACGTTGGATTGCTGTTTACCAATGCTTTCAGTGCAGGATTCATTGCCCTTGTCATTGCCTACTTTCAGACAAGAAAACTGTGTATCAAGTACGAGTTTGTTTTTTTCTGTTTTAAGCATAAACACGATTTTAAACTGACGCACCTTGAAATCGTACATATTTTTAGGTTTGCCTACATATTTTTTTCCATCTCTAGCCACTGCTAACATTTTATTTCACTACCAGTACCATAAAACAAGTTATCAAATGGTCTGTTCGCGACGTTCGCAAATATCGCTTTTGTCGTAATAACCATGGTCGTCATCCTTATGGTCGCCGGTCGGTCATCTCAGTTTGTTGAGCACTGGACTGCTGCGTAGGAGATGGCAGGTTCAAACTCTAACTGACCCCACCCTCAGAGTCTGAGGAGAAAGCGCTGCTTTTGAAATAACGTCTTCAAATGGTTACAATCTTTAGTCGTCTCAGATAACAACAATAAACTATCTAGCGTTGATCCCGTTCATAGAGCATGGGAAATTTAAGAACCCACACACTATCCTTTAAGTAGAGGGTGGAGCTCTCGTGATTGTGATCCTCTGTGGCAAGTTGTTGTTGGAAGGGTAAATGCTCGAAGTCACAGACTGGAACAACATGCCACTCTACGATCGGAGTGTAAATAAAAAAAAGGATACGACACAGAATTGTCCTCATCATCACATGCAACTAATTAAGGTGGCGTATTTTGTTAAGCTTTCATGGTATCACAACCGAACCGCTTGGTGATAAAATGCTCTGGCTCAATCCTTTTATTAATGTAGTTTCTTATTGTGTTGAAACTGGTTTGAGCCTCCCTTAAACTAAGTTGGACGTTTTTCCATATTCTTAGGTTAAGAAAGAACATGTCAAATGCAGAAAAGGAGGTGGCAATTTCGCTGACTAAAACGCATTGTTACCGCATCGCCTTTCTGGTCTTGTTCATCACCTTTCCAGACGTTACTTCAAGAATACTTCGGTTGCTTCCTTCTGCTTGTCACCAAATCTGCCAGGTTGATTTGATTTTCTAACAAGTGCAGTATAAACAAGGCTTAAAAACACCCAACTGCTCAAACTGTCGCTAGAGGTTAACATTTGCTTCCGGTTAAAAGAGGGGTTTTTTCTCTGTTGTCAAAGAACTATACTAGCTGTTGTTGAGCACCCCAGATAAAAGCGTTGATAATTTCGACATCATGTTTAACCTCAGCCAAAACTGTCCCGTTATATGCATAAAAATTGCAATTGGGCCAAAACTAATACGGAAAACCTCGATGTACGTCAAATTGCTCAAAACGAATGTTTGGTTAAGTCACGTCTGCATACGCCATAACCAATGTCTGAGGGTAAGACGTCTTAGCAACATGTATAAAAAATTATTATCTGTAGATGTAACATAAAATGAAAACGTGAATCTAATGTATGATAATTTTAAGGGGGCCCTGTCACCTCACTCTCGATTTTCCTTTCCTTTCACTTTCTATGACCTCCATTCGTCACGTCTACATCATCTTTGAGATAAAAGAGCCAGAAAGATTTCCAATAAATTTCTGATGGAGGAGTTATCCACAGTACATTCTTGGTCACTTCTTCAAAACGAGTTCCAAGATTTAGTAAAACTAATATATTTCCATTAATGTTCGTAATGACCAAAAACAGTACATAGTCTCCACTTGGTTGTAAGTGAAAAAACACCATATCATCTTAAAACATCTTTTTAAGATGATCTACAGCGTCCAAAGAGGGGGGGTGACAGAGCCCCCTAAATTGTTATTTGCTCTTCCTCCGACAATAATCACGAGTGCCTCGTTGATGACAAGTTGATTTCTTTCAGGACCTGACAATGAAGAACTGCAGTTACTATCTGAAGGCGGATTACAGCTTGAAGTGCTTCGACAAGACTCACAACACCTACCTTACAGCCGTTTATGTGGGATCTGCCTACCCTATATTGTTTCCACTTTTCACTGTTACAGTATTATACTTCCTGTACTATCGGCCTCACATAAAAAACCGCGCCCGAAATACGCAACCAAAACGGTACGAGATCGTTGAAGGCATGCGCTTCCTCTATGAAAACTACAGCGAGCGCTCC
>NC_090890.1:24525746-24538246 GCF_036669925.1 Montipora capricornis | reverse complement strand
TGAATTAGTAGGTTTTTAAATATGTCTTACATGTAGGTCTTTGTTTTGGAGGTATGCAACTGTGTTACAAGACAACTTTAAAAGAGAAATGGACAACTTCTCATAGTTGATATTAACTTCTCAAACTCATTAATAATTCATGACATAAATAGCCAATAACTGATGCCTATTTTGGTCAGGTGGATGAGTCTTGATACCCTATGAAACACTAGATGAAAACATGCCATGTTTTGATATCAAAACACACGTGTGTTTATATCAAAATTACAATTAATAACAAAGCCTAAAAAAATTCTATAGTGCTATTTATTGTCACTACCTTACTACTGTACTGATTGCTTTCATTACTCTTTCTTCTAATGCCTCTTTAGACCGCCTACAACACCATACAACATTCGTGGAGGATACCGGCCACCCTTCTTACATGTAGTCTTTAGTTTGACCGTCAATGTTCCTTTTCAATGAGATTCCAAAATCCCTTGGTTGACTTTCATAATCATGTCCCTCGTGGGGTCCTCCCTTTTCGATGCGATTCCAGTATCCACCGCGGTGGACAATTCTCTTAACTCCTAGCGTCAACGTTCTTTGTCTTATAGGGGCAAGATGCTCGTCATCGTCCTGTGTGCATGTGGTACATGGCCTCTCTCATCCATGTTCCCCGGTGGGTCAGTGTAGAATAAAATACTTTAATTTTTAAGTTTTTCTGGAACAGTAAGAGGGCCTTGGTAGCTCGTCGTTCAGCCTTCTTGTTTGGGTGGTTTTTCTGTGGTTCGTTTTCAGTGTAAGCTTATGGCTCTTCATGTTCAGTGGGTTTGTTGTTTTGTTTCTTCTCCGTCTTCTTGGGTCTCTTTTATTGTTTTTCTTCCCTGCTTGCATGTCGTTTTTTCTTCTCCTCATTGTTTTCCTTTGGATTCTCTTCTTCCGTAAAATCGTTCTTTGTTGACTGCTTGGCGGGCGTGTAATGGATCCCTTACCGCGTCTACTTTGGGTATTGGTTCTGGTATTGATTTTTGTCCTGTTTCGTCTATGTCTACTAAATCTGCTTATTTGTTTATTTTGTCTGAAAATGCTGTCGGCTCCTCATGGTGAGGAGAAATTCTGTCCTTTGTTTGGTTCTCTTTAATGGTCTTCTACTTGGCATCAGCTTTTCTTTTTTGATTTGGATCGTCCTGTCATTGATTTATGTTGGAACGTTTCTCACGGGGTCCTTTGCATGGCCGAGAGGCTTGCCTCTTTTGGTTATGCTCTTTCTACTACCTCTTTGTTCTGATCCCATGGAGTTGCTTCAGCATTTGCTTTTCTACTGTCCTCTGGCGGTCAGTGTCCTGTCTGGGCTTCAGTCTATCATGTTTTTGGCTTCTCCTCTTTGTCTTACTATCTTGCTTCATCACATACTTTTTGGTTTCTCTGCTGATGATGTGGTTCCTCGGGTTTTTGTTGATCTGCTTAATGTTTGCAAGTTTTGTATTTGGGGTGCTTGTAATGATTTTCGTTTTAGGGGAGTTCGTCCCTTGGCTGTTGATGTTGTGGGGCGTGTCAAGTCTCGTGTTCGGTTCATCTCCCTTTGTTCTTTCGTTGGTTTTGGTCTGACCGCCGGTTCGACTCCTCGCCGAAGTTGGTGTTTTGGTTGGCCCCCGTTTAAGGTGAACCATTGTGTTTGACGGAGTAGTCATTATGTCTGGCAGCCATTGCACTCACCCTACCGGGGGGGCAGCCATTTGCCTTAAACTTAAAAAAACTTATTTGATGATGACCGAAGCAAGGTCAAAACGCCGTTTTCTACTCTTGCTCTTTACCTTACAATGTTTCATAAAACCCTTACTGTTAAGGCTTTTAAAACAGGATAATCAACTACGCTTGTTCAGAAGACTAGAACAGTGCAGACAAATTGCCACGGTTCCTTTGAATTCCTTTGTCTTTGTGAAGATTTTCGACCCTACCTTAACTTTCACCAAAGTGGACCAGGGTAGGCGTCGTAAATGGAAACGTTCTTCCGAGACATTCTCAAAGAGCGTGTTGGCCGGAGAGCTTTAATATAACAAAAGTCTGAGGGAATCCCTCAAGTTGGAGATTAATTCAATCTATGATGAGATACGTCAAACTTGCAGTATTTTCCGCTACATCTGCATTCTAAGAACTATGACTGAGCTTCACAAGAAGCACTAACAAGAAGTCTTGGATATCCTCACAAAAAAATCTCGTCCTTATTGTCTAGGGAAATGGACATTGACAAACACATCATCAACATCTCTTTGTTCAAGGTTTCCTTTTTTCAAAAGCTTGCACTCTGTCGTGGTTTGAAATTTGCCATCCCAAAACATGCATCCTTGATTCGTGACCTCGCAGCATCTACTCTTACACTACGGTCTTTAGCATCAAATTATATTCATTGCAATGGCCCTAAACCTCCTCAATCACTCTTGAAAGCCATCCACCGGTTGAAGACAGCATAGTTATAACTAAACCCGACAGAGGATCTGGTGTTGTTGTTATGGATAAGGATGAAATAAAAATAAATGAAAAGATGGGTTGTTTGTCAGAAGTACCTTGTACACTGTACCTGTTATCATTCGCCATTAGTATTCACTGAGGGAAATTTCACCTACAACCACTGACTAGAATTTGGTAATGTTAATGGGGACATAGTTTTCAGTGAGTGATTAACCCATTGACTCCCGGGGGTTCCCCATTGATTAGTCAAATTGTCGGGCGTTTGACAGAGTAAAATACTCAGGGCGGTTTGGGAGTCTAAGGGTTAAATACATAGTCTGTGCAAAACAAATCTTTTGTTTCGTCTTAGCATCATTCCGTTTAATTTTCTGAACAAGACACCTGAAGGTGTTTAAGCGGGAAGGCTGTTCATGGATGCAAGGATTATTTTGAATGGCTTTGCACACTTATTATGTCCTCCCAGATATGCAAGAGAATGAGATTCATTTTAATTGAAATAAATGTTGATAGAAAGAGTAATACTGATAGTGAAGTTGAATTGTTTCAGAATTGGCTAGGATTGGCCTCTCACCTCCAGAAAGACTCCCACTGACACCGTGCTCTTGTTTTCCCTCTCCGAGCAGCAGAGGGGAGGGGTGATCATACCTACGATCATTAAGAGTAGTTTAACACAAATCAAGAACTTTCATACATTGGTTGGTATGATGGTAAGATTAAACCAAGTGAAAAGCAAACATAGACCTTAAAGTGCTACTATGACGAGAAAAATCAATCCTCCTTTTTCTTTGGATTTCAAAACTAGGTTAACTTAAAACTAAATGACCAAAGTTTTAAGCCATCATTTAAAAAAGACACCTGCTTATTGTAACTGGGATTTTCCTATTTAATAGTTCGCCAATACTAACTTTAAAATCTTGAGAGAGCTGGATCGAGGAGGAAATGATGCCAAAGACTCACTATTTTAAGAATATGCAGCTGAATTGATATGCAGCACAGGAGGTTCAGGCTTTCAGACTTATTTAAAATTCGTGTTTGGCATATATAGTAAGTAGTATTTACACACTGAGATTTTAAGCTAGTGATTAAATGATGTCACCTTTCCCTAGATCCAACCCTCTGAGGTCCAATCAGTCAGTTTTGAATCTGAGTAATGGCAAGTAAACACCCTTCGGATGAAAATCAAAGTTCAACATTCTTTTGATAATAGTTACTGTAGCACTTTAAGCATGATGTTAATAGCAAATGGCAAGAATAATTAAACTTCTTGCCGTCGGCATCACCTGTTTGTGCAGGTAAGTGAACAATATTTGCATTAAATGTGATTAAGAGACTTTTTCCTATTTTTCCAATGCGTTGATTTGACCCACTGACCCCTGACAATGAGACTGAACTGATCATGTTTTACCGTCTAATGCCAGACAATTTTCATGGTCACCAGGGGGCATCCTGGGGAGCCTGAGGAGTGAATGGGTTAAGAAGTATCACATTGAACATTTTGATTAAGAATCACTTTTTGCCATGCTTTCTTTCGCTTTTTCATGCAACCTTTCAAAACTGTGTTCTATTGGAGTTGTACCATGTTCGAGTCAAGGGCACCTGAGGAGTGAACAGGTTAAGAAGTAACAAAAAAGAGCAAAATCAGAATCGCTTTTTGCCATGCTTTCTTTTGCCTTTGCACACCCGTATTGTGTTAAGAGTATGCAAAAAAAAAATCGCCAAAAATTAACATTTGCTCAATTGCTGTGAAATTTGCATGATTTCTAGTATTACATGGTCCCAGATTCCCTGACAGTTTCCTGATTGTAGCTAAAAGCCAGCTTACATAAGGGCCCATATCGGTTCAGATCATTGCGGGCTTGCATTGTCCAAGGCTGCCCATTGAATGAAATTTAATTTTGGTCATTGAACAGCTTTAGAGTCATGTGATTCAAAAAGCCAATGAAATCGCATAAACTCTAGAGATCCCTTTGACCAAACCAATGATGTGGTGTGCAAAGGCAAAAGAAAGCATGGCAAAAAGCGATTCTGATTTTGCTCTTTTTTGTTACTTCTTAACCCGTTCACTCCTCAGGTGCCCTTGACTCGAACATGGTACAACTCCAATAGAACACAGTTTTGAAAGGTTGCATGTTTCATCGATTTACGAGCTGCTTTTGATCACATCTCTAGCCCGTTACTGTACAAAATCCTTCGTCTCCGCACTGGTGCCAATAAGCTAATCGATATTCTCGAGAAAAACTACGAAAATACGACGGGGTACATCTCTGGTACCAAAAAAACTGATGCTTTCGACATCAAAGTCGGGGTACGCCAAGGTGCACAAGAGTCCCCCTGCATCTTCAACATCTTTATGGACACGGTCCTCCGCGTAGCACTCCACGAGATTGAAAAGATCACCGATGACTGTGGAATTGAAATCGAGTATCGAATAAACATGCGCAGCACCGACCGCAACCAGCGCGCCATAGCTCCTCCATCTGGTAAGCGAAAAGTTAAGCTAATTTTATACGCTGATGATATAGTCTTATTTTGTCGCTCAGTGTCGTCCCTTCAGCTCAGCGTCGACGCGATGAACTCCGTTTTCACCCGCTTCGGCCTGAAAATTGCTGAAGATAAGACCCAGACGATGATTTTCAACGCTGACGAAGAAGAACTCGCTCAAGAGTCAATCATCACGCTAAATGGCTTCGCAGTCGAGAACGTGCGCAAATTCCGCTACCTAGGCTACTGGCTGAACAACACCGCGAAAAATCCACCCCTCGCTGAGCAAATTTCCTCTGCATGGTCAAAATGGACTGAGATAAAACACATCCTCTGTGATCGTGAAATCAACCTCTGGATACGAGTAAAAATTTTAGAATCAACCGTCCGCGCACGCCTCCTCTACGCTGCGCAAACTGACCTCCTCAGCTCTGCTGAGCACGCTAAGTTAGAATCAATTTGGCACCAATATCTTCGAAAAATGGTCAAAGGCGGTTTCCAGCGCAAAAAAGCACCACCCCGAGAAACTAAAAAACAGAAAGCTGAGCGGTTGAAACGCGAAGCTGAAAATCCTGAGCTGAAAGAGCAATGGGACTGGGGATACAAAATCACGAACGAGAAGCTGAGAAAAATCTGCGGAGCTACTCCCATCGGTGACTTCGCCGATAAATTTCATCTCAAATACGTTGCTCACGTGACCCGCATGCCGAACAACGCTTTGCAGAAACAGCTGGTCTACTGTGAACCAGCCCGTACAATCTGACGAGGAGGCAAAAATGTGAATTTCTGGGCTAAATTATCAGAGACTACTGGCATCGAAGCCGAACAACTACAAAAGACTATGTACGACAGGAACGATTTCAACAAGTGGATCGCAGATCGCTACGAGACGCATTCACGGCCAGCCAAATTCGTAAAGATGAGTAAGTGCTGAACAAATCGATCGATCGATCGAAGTCTTCTGGTGTAATGAGGTGCTTCCACAAAAATATCATCAATATCCATTGCCCTGAGAGCGAGATTTTGGAATGGAACAAACACCAGTTCTAATAATTTAACCAATAACAATGCTTGCTATTCAACCTAACTGTAAAAAGAGGCATGAACAAAAGTCACACCAGATCAATTCAGATAAAGTCGGATCGCCTCGGACCAAAAAAAAAACCCATTAGCTATGATTTTGAAACTTTTACCCATTTGAAGGTTAAAATACCTCTCAAACTGGGCCAAATCAAGTAGTCTTCTAAGTTCCGGTAATGCGTTCATGTTAGGCCCATAACACGTCCCGTAAATAAGATATCCCAGCAAGTCGCCATTTTGTTTTGTAGAGCCAGTTCCTCTCAAACAGAAATTTTCTCCTGAGTGTCGTTTATCGCAACACTGACAAGATGTCATGAACATTTGCTGTTTTCATGTTTGTTACCTTGAAATTGCGCATTTGTTCGCAGTCACGTTATAGATAATCATTACTTAGTGAATAAGTTTTTTTATTAATTACTGGGTTGCCATATATGGCGATCCTGTCGAAAAAATGAGTAGCGTTTCTCCCTTTCCTATATATGTCAGATATCGGAAAAGTTCCGCAACAGGGTCTTTCCAGTCACTCCCCTGCCATTGTTCTTAGAGCATTTTGTGCGTATCTTTAGAAGGTTTCAGGGGGTAGTAGAAAGGCGTAGATTTTTATCCGGTAGACACAGTAGAATATTTAATTAACCTGCAATGGCGGCGAAGTAGATGTAACGTGAATGGTGTTTTGTTGAATCTCAAAAAAAAAAAAACCCTTATATGGAGCTCAAGAATTGAACATCAATTCCATAAACAAGACAAGACGTGAAAAATGAATACGTGGAATATAATGGACGCTGACAACAATAACATACGTGCCAACTCAAGACTCACGATGGCGGTAGATAATTCTTGTATTCTGAAGGAACTGCTGGGGGATGGGTGGGAGCATTTTTTCTTGGGGGGGGGGGGGGGGGGGCTGGGGAGACCGGATGGAAAAAAATCTCTAGATTTTAGATCTCCAGACAGAGATGGCCACCTCTGCAATTATTAGGTGCATCCTTCGATCGACTCTCAAGCAGTGATCTGTATTTATGAGTTTTTTTTTTTTTTATCTGTGATGTTACGTGCAACACTGAAACCAAATGGCAAATTCTGTGGTAATTTTGTCTGGTTGGATATGGGTTAAACAAAGTCGTTGAATGAACCTGTGTTCATTCAAGTCCGATCTCAGTTGTCTGGCTGTATTTGTATTCATTTGCACTCAATTCTGCACATGCAGTCTTCAGGTAAAAAATTAAAATATCAATCGGAAATGTAACTAATTCTTGACATGCAAGAATTATTTGAAAGAAAGCTCGTTGGCTGTGTTATGCTTCATTCTTCAAGGAAAAGGTTCTTCAGAAAACTTGAGGGTTTTGATCCTACCCTGCGAGCAGAGTCTCCTTCAATCTTCTAAGATAAGACGGTAAGAGGAAAGAAGGCTCTGCCAGCCTCCTCGACGTTTCATACTGAGCATACAATTCAAGGGTATTCGAATTCGGTGACAGTCACGCGTGACTAGCAACCACAAAACAAAAACAAAGAGTCCGGCTATTTTCGAACAACTCTGGCAAACACACGACAACCAAGGAATCATTTCATCGGAAACTTACCACCATTTGACGAATTTTGTGCACTGAGTTTTGTTTCAAGTCTGTTAATATTAATTTAATTAGTGATTTGCTATTTACACTCATACTATACTTGATCTCCAATTAAAGGGGCTAGGTCACGCTGGTTTAGGTAATTTTGTTTAATTTTGTTAGTTATGAGCTCTTAACGTCAAATTGGCAGAGCAAGAGTCTTTCATTTGCAAAATCACGGTCACGTAACAACTGAGAATGATTTTCCAGCTGTTTAGGTTACACACCTAATAATATACAGGAAAAAAAATATTAGATTCTGATTGGCTGAGAGCAGTGCAGTTCAAGTGTAACAGTGCAAGAAGTGTAATACCACTGCAACTTACACATTGAAATTCTGGATTATGATTGGCTAATAAACAATAGGGTTTGGTCAGAACCAATGAAATCTTTTGTTTTCAAATCAAGCGCGCCCCCTGGATGGCGCAATTTATGGCGCAATTTTTCCCTGATTGCGTGATACGCGTGAGTTTCTTCTGCTTTAATAACCCATCTCGAATTTTTTCATGTATATTTTTAGTAAGTAGTGACATGACTTTTCTCGTGCAATTTGGAATAAATAAGCATTTTCTCTTTAAAAGAATTTTCTAGTTCCATATTGCACGAGAAAAATCCTATGATTACCTATACAAATTGGACAGAAGAATTTTTTTATTGTAAATAAAATACAGCCCACAAAATCCATTACTTATAGACCAGTTGACTTCATGGCAGAGGAAATACAAGGTAGCTTCTATGAAAAAGAATTACAAAAAACAGATCTGGAAATATTAGAACTGTGAAAGTGATAAAAAGAAAAAAAGGGCGTTTGTAAAATGGAAACATATCCTAATACATTTAATTTGTGGGTTAAAATAAGTAAATTGGGATAAATTATTAACCATTTTCTAAAGGGTTAGAAACACCCATAAGAACACCTTTCTTAATTTCTTTCAATTTGCTAGTGATTAATATGATATTGACCACCTGTCTTTTGTGCAGCCAACTTTAGAATTACTAACGCGTTGAAAACCGCAAAAAGTACATTATCAAAAATAATTTTAATTATTTTGAGAAACTACTTTAAAAAGTAGTTTAAAAACAAACCGACCACCAGTAATCACTAATTTGTAAAAATAATTAAACTATCTCTTTAAAGCTTCACTTCTCAATACTCCAAGATTAAATGCTAATTTGTTTAAATTTGCTACTGATTAATATTTTATCACGAAAGACAAGTGTTACACAAATTATTTTGAATTTCACAACTTAAAGGGGCTAGGTCACGCTATTTTAGGTAATTTTGTTAATTATGAGCTCTAAACGTCACATTGGCAGAGCAATTAAGAGTCTTTCATTTGCAAAATCACGGCCACATAACAACTGAGAATGAGTTTCCAGCTGTTTAAATGACATTTTGATATAAACTGATGTAAATTTGAAAAAAGGTGGGCCAACGTTTTTCAAATTTACCCAAATGGAATCCATTTCAATCCTCCCCAGTTTTGTCCATCCTTGTCCCTCCTTAGCTTTCCTGTGTTTTGTTTGAGTTCCTCTATAGTTTTGAGCCGTTATTTTGTTATTTCAGTTAATTCTATGACCATTTGATCAATGCTGAAATTGCCTAAAATTGCGTGACCTAGGCCCTTTAAAGACCATGCACTTCAGGCCCCAGGGAGAATGAATTGCCGGGAAATGTCTGGTACTATTAAAGTGGCAATCGATGTGTATCAAATCTTCTTCCAGATGTTAAACAAAACGACTTAGAGCGAAACGTCTTTGTAGCAAAACGAACGGCGGATCCTTAAAGCCAAGCGTCGTCAATTTGCAATAACTAAAGATGGACAGAGCTACCACACACGTTCGTAGGGGAAGCAGGCAGCGAAAACAACGGTTTTTATCATTCTCCCTGGCATTTTGCAACTGTAATTTAAAGCATGGCAGAATTGTTAATGTTCTTTCAGTTCTCTCGAAATGTATATACAATGTCTGCTAGTCTTTACTGAATGCACCTAAATTTAAGTGCCAGAAACATGATGTTTATTTATTCCGCGGCCCGGGAAGTACTTCCGTAAATTTCGGATGGGTGTATGCCACGAAGGAGATTACACCCTGACACTTTTTGAGGATGAAGCAAATGTGAATCGTTAACCTTTTAAAGGCCTGCACCCTAAAAAAACAACCTATTTAAGAAAAAAAAAAACTAAGAATAACATGAATGCTTTAACCTATTTTGTTTCTGTAACCGTCGGAAGGTTACGAATAGTTCAGTTTTAACAGATCATATGTTTTCCATTTAGCTGGTCATTTACGCACTGCAATTTTCTGATACAATTTATGTTCCCTATCTGAGACAATGGGGACGCAATGCAAACAGGGGCAGAAATGATACCCTATTTAAAGATCAAAAACCTAAAAGACCTTCCCCCGTTCCGCAGTAAGTTAATTTCTACTGATTCGGCAAGACATGTTGGGAGGTCGTGTCCAGATCCGGAAGGTTACTGCGAGTTCGTTATCGCATGGACTTGTTAGTCTTGTCAGGTTAACATTGAAATTTTGGCACTAATTTTTAATTAATAGCAGTTGCTTGTAAAAAAAATAAGATGCTTGCTTTGTATGATGATGAAAAGTAGAAAACAGAGACTTTTTAAAAAAAATAAAGGCTTTTCCATTTAATTATACGCATGTTTTTTTTTATAAATGGGGGAACTAAGAGAGTCTTAAGTCATTTAAGGTCGTTAGTAAATTATTAACAGCCACTTCACTGACAACTGACATTTGCACACCCCCATCTAGACCCTCTTATGTGTCACTTTTGACCAATGAAACGTTGGTGGTTATGTCGTGAAATATATGGGGTGTGATCCCCGCCAAAATTAATGTCTTCAATTTCGTATTACTTTCAAATTCGGAACAATGCCAAATTCGAAACAACTTCAAATTTGGAACAACTCTAAGTTCGGATCAACCTCAAATTTGGAACAACTCTAAACTCGGATAAACTTCTAATTCGGAACAACTAAAAACATCCAAATCCTGGAACCCCGTATGTCCGAGAAAGCCTGGTTGCACTGTCCCTAATTTATTTCCGGCATTAACACAATTTATTCTGGTCGTCCACCCATCTCAATATGCCAGGAGAAGAAGCTGTAGTACCACTGACTGTATCACGCAAGCAAACAAAGATAGAAAGTTTGCGAGCGAACGATCACTTGAAATACAGGTTTCAACACAGGGAGGACTAACTGTTGCAGCATTCCTGTGGACCTGACTGGAAAGTAACGACTCAGATTGCCAAAGCAAAGAAACTACCGCTGAAAAGTTTTTTCCTTCACTGTTTGACCTGTTTTCACTCCCCGAAGATCCATCACCCGCCATATTGAGATGGGTGCATGACCAGAATAAATTATCGATGAAGTGATATATGAAATGGATCATATATGAACTGCGGATATGAAATCAAGTGAAGCTGAAAAATTCAGGCTTCTTTACTCAATATGCAAAATTGCGTTCATAACTGCGAGGATCATAGCTTCACTTGATTTCATATCTGCAGTTCATATATGATCCATTTCATATATCACTTCATCGTTGATTCATTCCTCACGGGAACATTGGAACCCACAAATGACCAGCTCCCAACGTCAGTGGCTTCATAGCTCAGTTGGTTAGAGCATCGCACCAGTATCGCGAGATCACGGGTTCAAACCCCGTTGAAGTCCTGAATTTTTCAGGCTTCTTTACGCAATATGCAAAAATTGCGTTCATAACTGTGAGGATCATAGCTTCACTTGAGAATAAATTATGTTAACGCCTGAAATAAATTAGGGACTGTGCAACCAGGCTTACTCGGACATACTGGGTTCCAGGATTTGGATGTTTTTAGTTGTTCCGAATCTGAAGTTGATCCAAATTCAGCGTTGCTCCGAATTTAAAGTTGATCCAAATTTGAAGTAGATCCGAATTTAAAGTTGATCGGAATTTAAAGTTGTTCCAAATTTGAAGTTGTTCCGAAAGTAATACCAAATTGAAGACATTAATTTTGGCAGGGATCACACACCTAGTAATTGACAAGGGTTTTGGAGGCATACCAGCACGTTTTGTTTACGTGCTCTTGAAGTTCGCAGGTTTTCCGTGAGAACGGATATATTCATGAACTTATAATCATTTACCTCCCGTGAGTTTCGTGTTATACGGCAATCCCATGTGCCTCAGAATTGCCGTTTCTTCCTCAAAACCGTATCGAAGGAATTATATGTCTCGATTATTAAAGGTTTCGGTAAAGGAAAATGACGTGTCCGCGGAAAAATATAATTGTCGCGCCGCTTTTTTTGTGTAGGGTCAAACTATATATCATATTAAAGCTAATAGATTGAAGTATTTGAATAAAGTTTTAGTTTTTTTTACATTTAATATTGCCTTTTAGTTTTGACGCCTCAAACTCACAACGACCAATTCTGCTGCAGAAGATCGTGCCCCTTCACTTTACTGCGAAAACAACCGCACTTTGTTGCATCTTAGTCACAGGAATATACCACATGGGAGATACCTAAGGATTTTACAAACACCTACTGTTCGAAAAATATTCAGATTTCTTCATCTCCAGATATCAATGCGCAAAAAACCTCAAGGGGAAACGGGCCCCTGGTCACAATCAGTTTAGAAGCGCGTCCAAGTTAGTTTTTTGATGATTGTATCTGATAATTAAATGTGGCAAATTTATAACAGCGTTGTAAGAAACAAAATTCAGTCTTTCTGGAAAACTATAATGAGACGGAAACCTGTGTGAGCCATTTAAAGTGATTTTTAATAAAAATAAGCGCTCTTCGCATTAAGAGCGCGTTCGATTGACCCTATTCCGGAATAAGAATACGTGGAGTGATGATTAACGGTATGTTT